>NC_136497.1:104437835-105010335 GCF_053919585.1 Euprymna scolopes | reverse complement strand
TATATATATATCTACGTCACTATATATATATACATATATATATATGTATGTATATATATATATATATATATATATAGTGAAGTAGATAGATAGATAGATAGATAGATAGAAAGAAAAATTTAGGAGACTTTATAATGAATAAATAAATAAATAAAACGATAAACGAAATAAATTAAAAGATGATTTAATTATTAAATAAATATAAAAACACAAAAATTAAATAAAAACTTTCTAATAATTAAAATAAGAAATATGACATTAAATTGAATACTTAATTCGATAAAAATAGAGAAATGAAAGACAAAAAGGTGAGTTACTGTTTGTTAATAACAGACATTGCGCACTTTTACATATGTATTACATTTGTATTTTGTGACTGAAGATTAGCCATTATGCCATATCTTTTAACGGGGTACAGTTGAAGCTTGTCTGAATGGTTATAAAACAATTAAAGAGATACACCATATAATAACACACATGTTGTGATATATGTCTGTCTCGGTTATTGTAGAATTATAATATATATATATATATATATATATATATATATATATGTATATATATATGTATGTATATATATATATATATATATATATATATATATATATATATATATATATATATTGGTAGTTGGATGCAGGCTCGAACCCGTACATCGAAGGAGGAAAAAAACAGGAAAAAAACGAGACGTCTTTGCTGTTACGACCACCACCAAACCGGAAGTGACGTAGTTTTAAATTAAGGCTAGACAATTGAAAAGAGGGGATGACTTTCGAAAATATGGGCGAAAAAAGCGACCCCCACCCTGTAAAAAGTGCCCGGTTTAGGTTGAAGAAATTAATGTTTTTAGCCAATTTTTCGGTATTTGTCGTATTGAAATTCCGTCGCTTCTGTCGAAAGAGTTAGGCAGACATGAAAACATACATACATACATTTATACATTGGTAGCTCAAATTTTTAACTCAAACCGATGAAAAAGCTTGCTCTAGCTCTGAATACCTTTTATGTAAAATTTCAAATGTTTAGACCAGAAATTGTCTGAGTAATTTGGTAGAGACCGCAGAAGTCAAATTTTTTAAATTTTGTCCCCTATTATGACCCCTTAACATTTATTGTTTTGGCCTCAAATCAAGTTATGAAGTTAGATCCATGTCCAAGGAAACTATATCTAAAATTTCAAGTGTTTAAACCCAAAATTGGCAGATGACTTTGGTAGAGTTCTCAAAAGTCAAATCCTTGAACTTTGACTCCTTAACAGCCAAATTTCTGGCCGAAAACCGATTACAAAGATTTTCTCTAATCTCAGTAACCTGTATATCAAATTTCGAGTCTGTAGACTTAAAATTGACAGAGTTATTGCGTAGGGAAATGTACACAGACACACACACATACACACACAGACAGGTTGACTTTTCTAGATATAGATATATATATATAACATCAGACTGCGGATTACGTAGCTATGGGTTCGATCCTTGTGAAAAAACTTCTAATGTTACGACGACTGATAGTCTTAAATACATGTCCATGTAATTTTTATGCACTTAAAACTATTTAAAAATAAAATAAAAAATATGTCCCGTTAAAAAAAGGAGAGAATGCAAAACAAAAAGGGAGATAACTCCACCATAGATTAGGGAGAGCAAATTACATGCAAAAAGCAACGTTTCAAAACTGATAATAAAGATAAAATAACAACAGAACCTAAAAAAGCTTTGAGTATTTTATTAAAAAAAAGCTAAAAATGTTAAAATTCCTACGAATACTAACTAAATTCAACATATATATAGTCAACACTTTCCACTAGAAAATACACACTTTCAAATGGAGGAAAAACTTAATTAAATTGTTAAATAGAACAGGGTTCATCAGCTGTTTCCACTGTAGCTGTTTCGGAGATTTAAAAACAGAATAGCTGTTAAATTCATTTTCAGCGTAAAATACCACTTTCCCAACAAGAAATTTGACAGATTCCAGTTACCATTTTATCTACATATAAATATACAAAATTATGTATAACGTTTCATTGTTGTTTTATTCCAATAAAAAATATTTAAAAAAAGAAATACGCACCAAATTACATATATTAAGAAATGCGCAATTAAAATTAACGTTACTGAATTCGAAATTCTTAAAAGTGAAAAAAAAGAATAACATAGTTTTTGTTTAAATTTAAGAACGCTCCGAATTTTCTGTTTAGAAATCTAGAAATGTACATGACTGAAATAGAAAAAGAAAACAGGATTGTCATGTAGAAAAGAAAAAATGTCTTCAGGCTTAGACACACACACACACACACACACACACACACACACACACACACACACACACACACTTTTACGTATTTCGACTAGGCGAATTAAGATTCTAGAAGCTCCAGTTTTTTTAATCAATTGTATCACGAGCAAAGATATTTCTTCTTCCAGCAGACAATAAAACTAAGGAAAGAAACAGTTCTTAAAAAGAACAAAGGCATGTGCCATTTCTTGTAAACTGTACCCCATTCCCTCGTCTATTCCCGGCCTGAGACGACATATGTCATGGGCGAGGTTAAACGTATTTGTAATTTGTTGAATTAATCCGACCATTTACTAAATGACTACGTAAAATTCGTCCAAACCATGATCCAAGACAGAGATTTCCAGGTCTTTTCCGAAAGGAAGTCGGTCTGCGTTGATGAAGAAGAAAAATAATAAGGTACGAAGACGAGGAAAAAAGAGAAAAGAGAAAAATGTCTTTAATCTTATATGTACCTATTTACTATGCCTCCCCACGGGACAGAGTTAGACACCAGGGTCGTTTTTTAACCTTATATGTAATAGGCGCTAAAGAAAAGGAAGTAAACAACGCAAATCACAACTGCTGACGTTCGAGTCAGTTTGGGAATATTTTACTGACAACAAAAATACCCGGATTTAATTTGTGAAAACGGAACTCAAGCAGATAATCTGAATCTGATATATATCACTATTACGTTTTCCTATTCATTGGATTCCATCCGTAACGCTGGTAAAAAGAATGTTTTACTGTGCCAAAATATTCCGAATGACAAATTATATTTGCAAAGAAATTAAAATGAATGCACTAAAATTAAGCTAAATGAAAACGCTAAGAAAAATCAAACATCGATGTGTCAAATGCCATGCTATTTAGGTTTAACTTTTTAAAAAATCCGATTGACTAATAGCGGCCATTCTCTGTTAACCTCAACGTTGTTTCTGTTTGTTTTGGATTTAAGCAATTTTGATGTAATTGTGATTGGTATTTATACAACCCGTGATTCATTATGGACTCCTAATTGCACAAGCGGCAATTTCAGAAGGTATCCATTGTCTCTTGCGACAGAAAGAGGTCAACATATTTTACATAAATGTCTGCTTTCTAAATTCTTGATTTTATGTGTTAATTCTAACGACATAATTCGCCCTTCTCATTATGGAGGAGCACTTGTACATTAAAGTATCTGCACAGACTCGTCTTCTACTTCCCCCTCTTCCATTTCCTCTCCCCAAATACTAATCAATTGTCGTAACCAATTATTCCAATGTTCAATAGAATTAATTGTTGCTGAAATCATATAAATCAACAAAAGCGTAAAAATAATAAAAAAAAAAAGCTTTCGGAACATCTTCATTGTTTCTCCGAACTGAGTAAGTTTGTCACATGCGATACCCATTGATGCTAACATTTTATGCACGTGTAAAACTTTAAAGTGCCAACTCTCCAACAAAACTTTCAAAGTTCCATGGGAGAAAAAAAAAAAGAAATTATTGTTTATTTCTGTTTTTAGCCTGAAAATAGATAACATTTGTGGAGCTACGCCCTCCGATTTTTGTTGTCTTTCATGAAAACTGACAAGTACTATTGATAAGATTCCTATTCTCTTGGAAAATGGTAGATTTAGCACGGACAATTCTTTATACTTCAGTTCGTCACTTTTTCAAAATGACAAGATTTTCGAACAAAGAAAAACAAATACATTGTACGATTTCTGTCATTTCCTAGATTCATGTGCAAAATATTTTCTTTTTTACATTTTAATAAATTCGTATCAAGAACATCTTGTGTTCGTTATTCGTGTGGAAAGCAAGTAGAGCAAGTAAAGCATGAGTTGTTTCCCCTTGTGATCGTTAAGACTTGAATAATTTAAATGAATATCACCAAAATCTGATGAATAGAACATTTGATTTGTGGACGATGTCATTGCATGAGTGTTAAACCTTAGTTTTTCTTTGGTGGGAGGGGGATAAAATAGTTAAATCAGATAAACACCTGTTCATCATATTTTTTTACCTTAAAAATAGTAATAAAGAAGATTTCATAACATTGTAAAACTTTGCTGTCGAATATCATGTGCAATTATTTATTTGTCACATCTTTTTAGTCGGCTTCTCTCTTTCAAATCTTTAAAAATATTTACATTTTTGTCAGTCATTTGCAGTAGTTACATAAAAATCATAAAAAATATTAGTTGGAGTTAATTAAAACATAATATACACAGGCGGCAAAAAGAAAGTCCGCATTTGTAATTTTGTCAAAAACTGCAAATTTAAGCTAAATTTTATGTAACTGTTTAAACAAACTATACCTCATTTGATTGGCCTTTTATTCTTCTATAATTTTACCTGTTCATATTTGAATTTTAATTGAAATATTCTAGTGTTCACGTCAATTAAAAAAAATAACTTCAAATTGAGGAGGCAAAAAGAAAGTCCGCACAATGGAAAATTGTTATTTAAATGTAAGTTTAGGACATTAATGCAACACAAATACAAGAGGAACACATTGAACTAGTTAATATTTAGTAGTATAACCCTTCTGCAATTTAACAGCCTACAATCTTTTGGGAATTCCTTGAATTTGACTGCACCAATACTCCAAAGAAAGAGCATCCCATTTTTCTTTAATTTTTGTCCAAAGTTCTTCCAAATTTGAAATTTTATCATTGCGTAGCTGTTGCTTGATGTAATGCCATACGTTTTCGATACGATTGAGGTCTGGAAATTGTGCAGGCCAATTTAAACACGGAATATCATGCTCTTCCAGGAACCTCTTGACATTGCCAGCTGCGTGACTGGAAGCATTATTTCTGCATGAAGATGGGATTATCATCCAAATTCCGACCAAACTAGGGTAGAAAATGCCCAGTCAACATATTAATGTACTTGGCTGAATTAATTCGACCTTGCAAGCGAACTATGGGCCCTGGACCATTGGTACTAATAATGCCCTACACCAAAACTAAACCTCCACCACATTGAAGCGTTGAAACTGAGCACCTAGGATTAAATTCTTCGTCCTTCCTCCGACGGACGTACTGCCTACCATCACTGCTTAGCCTATTGAACTTGCTTTCGTCGCTAAAAAGCACTTTTGACCAATATGAAGAGTCATGATTTCATTGTATCTGACGAATTCCAGACGGCGTTTTTTGTTCTTTACAAAAATCATTGGCTTGCGTCTTGCAACATCCTCCCAATTAAATTCCTTTAATCTGTTCTTGACAGTAGAAAGATATCACTTTTTAACAAGATTGCACTCTTGTTGGGTTTGGGGAGCCGTTTCAAATCTGTTTTAAAGGCTGCGGATCTTGATAGCATTGTATTCCCTGTTAAAAGTAACTCTAGTACGACCAGATTTAGAGACATCACGAACACTGCCGGTGTTTTGGTACTTTTGCAGTTTTTCGTACCGTTTTCTCATCACATTTCAATCAGCGGCCGATCTCTTGATTGGATAAATCAGAAAGGTGAATATTGAGCTCCTGACGATCACTAAGAGAAAGTCATGGCATATGGACTAAATGTTACGTTGTATAATCTGGAACAACAACAATTTCGATTAGAGATGCTTTGTTTCCTATTGGTGGATATTTTAAACTGACAATTGTTTCCTATTGGTGGATATTTTAAACTGGCAATAATTTAAGCTGGTTTTAAGTGAATTTCTTGCTGTAGACTATCTTTTTGCCTCCTCAATTTGAAGTTATTTTTTAAATTGACGTGAACAATTTCAATTAAAAGTCAAATATGAGTAAAATTATAGAGGAATGAAGGCGAATCAAATGAGGTATAGGTTACTTAAACAGTTGCATTAAATTTAGCTTTAATTTGCAGTTTTTGAAAAAATTACAAGTGCGGAATTTCTTTTTGCCGGCACTGTACATGTTAGAAAAGTATTTCCTGTAAGGCATGAAAATGGTTAAACAAAATCTGTTTTATAAATTAAAAAAATTAAGATACAAGATCTAATTTGAAATTTATCAATGCACTTAAAAAAAATTAAATTCATTTATTATTTAGCAGTTAATGATATAGATATATAATTTTCAACTAAAATTTTTGAAAAAGTGTAACAAAATGTATGTAACATAAAATAGACCTAAGGTAATTTTTAAATTCAATTTGAATTAAATATTTATACCTTAATTTGTAAAGTTTATAAAAGTGCATGTTGAAAATTGATAAATTTCAAATTAAATCTCGCACCTTAATTTTTAAAGTTTATAAAAAAACATTTTGTTCAACCATTTTCATAACTTGCAAGAAATGCTTTTCTAACTTGTATATCATTTCTTAAGATTATATTTATTTTTTTTAAATTTTTATTAAATAATGGATATGCTTTTGCATGTCTGTAACAAGTAAAAAATATTTTTTGTTTTAATTAATCAAGCTCGTAGGTTCTGCTTGAAAAAACACATTTTTTATTTCCTCGCCAAATATTTAATGAATTCCTTTGGAATAGTGATGATAATAATCTCCATGTTCTTCTGTTTCATTTCAGATATTATTTTATATAATTTGATATAATATCGATTAAAAAATATCTTTTTTATAAAATCGTTCCTTAAGAGTTTACCAACCGGGCAAGTATTCATACTACCATAACATAATATTTAATAACTGTCCACTAAAACTCTTACTATTACTACTCTTTATTTCTAACAGCGTCAGACTGACTGCTTGCTATAATTGAGTAGAGAAAGAGAAAGAGAAAGAGATAGAGAGAGAGAGAGAGGTGAGCGAGGGAAAAGGCAAGATGGTTCCCTGCTAACTTGTGTGTAAGGAAGGTTGGAGTTGAATCTGCCTTAGATTTGTAGGCAGAGGGAGAGAGTCGCTATTTGTACTCATATTTTTTTTCACATTTCTTTCGTTCCTTCCTCCTCCCTTTCTACCGAAATTAACACATACACACACGCACACACATTATACAATATACAAAATAAAAACAAAATAGGTTATACTAATCTTGCGTAAATAAAATTTAAAATAAAAAAGCATTGGTAAATGTTTACTTTAACTACAACAGACTGCCGATCAGTACAATTTAGTAATTTAAAGGTTTTCGGGATCGCTGAAAAACCCATCGCAAAATAACTTATATTTTTTTTTCATTGAAATTTGTCAGGAAAACTTTTTTGCTTGTTTTTTTTTTTTTCTTCTCTTTTTTAAAAAAGAAGCCCCTTAACTTTGGCGTTAGTTTTCGAAAGTTTTTCTTTTTCTCATTTTTTTTTTTCCTTAAAAAAGGTTTAATTAAATATAAAAAAAACTTTTTTTTTTGGGGGGGGGTCTTTTTTTTAAGAACTTTGCAATACCTAATAAAACCAACCGAAAGAAAAATTTTAGAAAACCAATGTGTTCCCAAAAAGACGTCTGCTCGCGAATCTGTTTCCTACACATTAAATAAAACATGAATTTACCGTAAGTGTATTGAATAAGTAAGAGGGGGTATCTCTAGAACTTTGAAGAATATTCTTGGCTGGCGCCATTCACCATAATACCGCATTTACACTGTGGAATGAAACCTACTTAATAAATTCCCCAAATGTTTTTATAAATGTGTGTGTGTGTGTGTGTGTGTGTGTGTGTACATTTTTTTATATACAAAAACAGAAACAAGTTCACTGGAAGAAGTCTTTTTTGGGGAGGTGGTTCTTTTGAGTATTTTGTTTTTTAACAATAAATATCAGAAAGCAACTGGAAGCAAAATTGTACAAAACTTTTTTTTGGAGGGGTAAATCTTTCGTTTTTTGTTTTTCTTTGTTTTGTCTTTGTTTCTTTTAAGAACATTTTCTATTAATGATTATAAATAAATAAATGTAATTCCTAATATCAAGTTAACAATACTTTAACATGTTACCCTATTCCTAAACTAATATCTAAACAACTAAACTATATCTAAACAATACATTAATTCCTCTCTCTCTCTCTCTCTCTCTCTCTCTCTCTCTCTCTCTCTCTCTCTCTCTCTGTTGCAAATTTAATTGCTTCCACTGCATGAATTCCTACCTATCCCCTCTTCTATTAACAATGAAAGCATAGTAATGTTCTTTTTAATCACTTCGAGGAGTGTAAATTTCCAGTAGATATATAACTTACGAAATAACCAATTAACATTAACTACCCATGCAGGGGCCGTAGAAATACCTGGTTTAGTACCCAGGTGCGGGGCAAACCCTCTCGGTGCTAATAAACTTGTAGATCTTCCCATCCGTCATCCATCTAGGAGAAGGAAAACTCTGAAGCTAAACCTAGGGGAGGAAGGCCTCTTCAGTCCTAGACGACAACCTTCCTAGAGCTGGTGACTCAAACAAATTACTGGTTGGCAAACCTAAACTGCTTAAGGAGGAGATAGGCTCTGTCTATCGCCCAGCTTTCATATTCCTTCTTTGCCTATTAGCCAGGCATAGAGGTGTAATCACAGGGACTCGACAGAATCACCCAGTGGTCGACCTTGTTTTCTGACTAGGGTAACGAATGCCGTTTTCTTCACTCCCGCCACATTCCATCCCCCTAAACTGGGCATTGGGGGTACTTCAGTACCATATATGCGGTACAGTTGAACTGGGCTGACTTTTGTCTGATGGGTGGAGGGTACCAGATTGATAGTTCCTGCCTGCTGTTTCCAACTGATAGTACAGGAGCCCTAACTCTTTGTTAGCGCTTAGAGCGGCTGTTCCATCAACAGTTGTACAATATCAGGATGTTTGTAGTGCCATGTCGCGCATGGAAAGGAACCCTGCACTCATCCCTGGTGGGCTTTCCTGAGGCCACAATCCTGTAGGCAAAGACAACTGATGGTCTACTTGTATTGCATGTCTGATATTATGCACAACCACTCGTCCAGCACCCCTCACTCACTCTAATTAAAACTTTTAAATTAAGTAAAATGAAATGACAGTTCAATCAAAAATTATGTTTAAACCAGGACCAAACTAAAAAAAAAAAAAACAACCAGCCTCCTCTCTTGATGCTTGCATTTACGAATATTCGTGGGCTTAGAACTAACTTAGATGACATTGAATCATTTCTCTTAGTAAACACTCCGGATATCTTAGCATTAAGTTAAACTAACCTACACTCCTCCATTCCCTCTAACCATTTTAACATGCCTAGTTATCTCCCACTCTGCCACAAGGACTCAGACAGACATATGCACGAACTTGGAGTCTATATTCGTATTCCAACTATAGAAACTAAACTAGAATCAGACGACCAGGCCTTTATATGCTTCAGACTAAACATGCAGCATAAAATTAGATACTTGGACTTTCTCTACTGCTCTCCCACGATCCAAGACTATAGCCTAATAAACAAAGTTTCTGGCAGCATAGATATAGCACTCTCTCTTGATACTAGCGCACAAGTACATATATTTGGTAACTTTAATGTCCACCACAGTAACTGGCTTGGATTCTCTGCTTACACAGACGCAGCTGGTAGCACAACATATAGCTTCTCTATATCTCATTCCCTATCACAGATGGTTACATTTCCGACACGTTTCCCAGACCAGCAAGATAAACATGTCTCACTTTTCTAAAAGTGAGACATGTCTATTTCTGATCACAGTTCCCGATGTACAACGAATGCCTACAGCCCACTCGGGAATGCTGTGATAATGGTAGAAATCGCCCTAAATTCTCGACCCAAAACTGAAGACCCACTGCTCAAAACAACGAGGTATTATAAAAAGACTGACTGGGAAGCCATCAGGTATTTGATCAGAGATGCCTCATGAGGAAATATCTTTTCTCTTCCAGCTGAACAGTGCGGAAATGAAACCATTGAATAATTCAAAACAGAAATTGAAGCACATGTTCCCACACAGAAATTCTATAGCAAGCCTCACTCTCCCCAATGGTTTACTTCTATTTGTGCAGCTGGCATTGCTCAAAGGCAGCATGCATATCACAGATTCAACTGATATGTCCAGTTCAAACAGACAGAAGTATATAGAAGCTAGAAGTAATTGTAAGAGAGAAATATCGACAGCTAATATAGAATACACTGAAACCACCAGAAAACGCATCGAAGCACAGAAATTAGGAACCCGTGATTATTGGAAAATCTATAACAGTGTAGTAAATAATGGGCAGTCAATGATTCTCCCACTAAAAAACAATCGTGAGGTTGTTTGCACGACTACCGAGAAGGCTAACCTGCTTGCCAGTCAGTTTGCCTCTAACTCCACATTGGATCCGGCACACCATTCCCTCCCTGACTTTCCTTTGCGGACAGACACCCCACTAGATGATTTGAAAATCAACCGTTCTCACGTACAAGGTATCATAACAAACTTAGACACCTCAAAAGCATGTGGACCCGATCTCATCCCGGCTGCGCTATTAAAAAAATGCTCCGCTGAGGTTGCTCCAGTTCTCTTCAAACTTTACAACAAATGCCTCAACGAATGTTGCTTTCCTGACTGCTGGAAAACTGCTTCTGTGGTACCAGTTTTCAAGAATTTTAGCGAAAGAACTGACCCATTAAATTATCGCCCCATTAGCCTTCTCCCGCTTTTTATCAAAATAGTTGAGTCCTTAATTAATGAAGCTCTAGTCCATCACCTTACAGCTGCTAAACTCCTGACCGACAAACAATATGGATTTAGGCAAGCATGTTTCACAGCAGATATCCTAACCGTAATCTCTGAATATATATACTGTTCACTGGACAAAGCGGGGGAGGGCAGAGTGGTAGCCTGTGATATATCTAAGGCTTTTGACAGGGTATGGCACGATAGTCTTTTAAGGAAAATTAAAGCATATGATATCACTGGAAGAATACATAATGTAATTAAATCCTTCTTAAGTAAGAGAAAAACCCAGATTGTCGCCGATGGTCGTACATCTAAACAATATGATATAAATGCGGGAATACCTCAGGGATCTATCCTTGCACCGTTATTATTCTTGATATTCATAAATGACTGCCCTGATAAAATTGTTTCTGAGATGGGTATATTTGCTGATAACACTACACTCTATAGCAGGCACGAGGGGAAAACAAATGAACGCATATCTAAGGAAATGGCAGAAACACTAGAGGATGACCTCCAATCTGTAGTGGAATGGGGGCAAAAATGGAGGGTCACATTCATTGCTGCCAAGACTAAGCTTGTTTCCTTCAATAATTACAAGAAACCTTCTCTACCACCAATAGCAATGGCCAAGAACGCATTACCTGAAAGTACTTCCTTTAAACTCCTCGACCTAACCTTTACAGGGAACATAAACTGGAATAGATACATTGAGAGCATTGCCAAGACTGCTGTGAAGAAGGTGGGTTCTCTCTACCGTGCTAGAAAACTACTTATGCCTGAAAGTATCCTGTACCTCTATAAGGCCACTATTCGCTCATGCATGGAGTACTGTTGTCACATTTGGGCTGGTGCATCTGGTACTTGTCTCTCACTTCTTGACAGGGTTCAAAAGAGAGTCACCAACCTGATAGGTCCTAAACTGTCATCTAGGCTTCAGCCTCTGTCCCATCGATGAAATGTTGCATCCCTCTGTCTGTTCTACAAGTTCTTTAATGGTGAATGCTCTGACGAACTACAAGTATTTGTACGCCCTCGATGTGAACACCCCCGACAAACCCGACAAGAAGCTAAATCCCACCTCTTCACAGTAGAGATCCCTAGGTGTAGGAAAGCCTTCTACTCCAATAGTTTTTTTCCACAGAACTGCTAACCTTTAGAATTTGCTTCCGGGATTCTGCTTTCCCAACTGTACTGACATGCAGAAGTTCAAGTGTAATGTGAACAGACATCTTGCTATTCATCTCCCTTCATAATATCCCTGCAACTCATGTACCCGATAGTAGCCCCCTACTTCAAAGTGGCACTGTGCCTTATTTGGGGTGAAAATTTGAATAAAAAAAATATTTTTGGCACAGATTTCAAAGTAAAAGCAGCTATTCTGCACACTTTGAATAAAGTCGATTTGGGGCATTATACTTGCATTGTTAGAAATAATAACAAGTGGAATATTGTCAGTCACACCAACATTTCTAATGATGTCAATTTTCCTTCCGAAATGTCCAACATTGTTGGCATTTTTTTTTTTGAAAAAATATTAAGGAAATAAAAATTTGACAAAAACAGGTCATATAGCCAATCTAAATAGCTCCTTTATAATTCAACCATCACCTCGGTGTGGCATGGGGTTGTAACTGAATCCCTGCAGGCAAACAATGGCACTGTTATGAATCATCATAACTGAATTGGAAAAAAGATTCCTGCTTCAATAGACAAATGTGCAATAAAATGTTTAACCGGAAAATTATTTTACTGAAAACTATTGATCAATATTTCACTTTAAAAAGGAAGATACTAGAGTTAAAAAAAAAACTATTTTATTTACACTCAAACAAATCAAAAGTTTGCTCAATCAAAAGTTTGCTCAATCAAAAGTTTGCTCTTCAATGCTCAAACATTGTAAAGAATGTCAATAAAATACTTGGAAAAAGTCACTAGAACTTTTCCTACTGCAATGTTTATTTTGGGCATTATAGTAATAATAATAACAAGTGGAATATTATCAGTAGCACTAATATTTCCCGTAATTTCAATTTTCATTCCAAAATGTCCAACAATATTGCCATTTCTTTCAAAAAATATAAAAGAAACAAATAATTGAGAAAAATCAAGCCATATATCCAATAGAAATAGCAAAAACATCCCTTAAAATTCAACCACTACCTCAGCATGGTATGGGGTTGTAACTGCATCACCGCAAGCGAACAATGACACTCCTATGAATAATTAAAATCAGAAATGTTTAATATTTTTTGTAAATATCGCATTATGCGATACTTTTCATGTTATCCTTAGCACGTTTTATTAATAAATATAATACTATTATTTCTGGTGTTGTTAATGGTGTTGATAAATATAATTTTAAAAAGTTAGGTATTTTTTTGAAAAAAAATTTCTGCCTCAACAGAAAAATGTTCAACAAAATGTTTATCCGGAAAATTATTTTACCGAGAACTATTAATATTAAACTATAAAAAGGAATTAAAAAAATAATATTTTATTTACACTCAATCAGATGTGCCTTATGCACTAATAAAAATGGAATTGGTATTTTGTTGCACTTTTTAAGATTTTAGATATTTATAAATTTTCTCATTATAAAAAAACGATTATTATATTGATTATAATTTTTTGATAGAAGTGTTATGTAGGTCACGTAGGTGGATTCAGGTTCCCGGATATCCTAAATGTTACGTGGGTTTTTAAGTTAATAAATGGGTTAGGATTTAATAGGTGTGTAGTATTGTGTACAGCTATGTGTACAGCAAGTGGAAATGTATAATAGCATGCTCTGATGTTGATTGTATGCCCTTCAAAAAGCATCAATATTACCTCACTTATGATAAAAGCTGAAGAATACCCATGCATTTTAGAGATGAAGTTAAGTTTTTCTTAACTCTCTTCAGTCGAAAATGGCAGCAATTGAGAGGAAACCACTATTCTTCATCGTGTAAAACTTTTGCAGCCTCAACTATCTCATTATCACCGCTGCAAGGAATTTTCATTTTGAAATAATGAATATGCTTTTGCATGTCTGTAACAAGTAGAAATTATTTTTTGTTTCAAGATTCTACTTAGGTGAAAACGTAAAGGTTTTTGTAAATAAAATATGATTCAAATCTGATTCTACTTTCACAGCTGCAACTTGTCTCATTTCTACTGCTGCAAGGAACTTTCATTTTTGCCCCCAAGGTCTCATTTAAAACGGAATTTTCATAAACAGTTTCTTTTCAAGAAGTTTCCATCTCTGGAACACATTGCCACAAGATCGCTTCTCTGAGCGCTACAACATGGCCATTTTCAATTCTGATGTTAATAAATATTTGTTATAAGCCGTTCTCATAGGGTATCCAATTGTATACATTCCAGTCATTATTTTCAGAACTGATTATATTTTTCCTCATTCAATTGTCAGTCTATCCACCTCATTAAACATTATGCTCGAGCAGCTTTTATTCTTGATAACTAGTGACTCAATTCAAAAACAATTTGAGAGAGTGAGAAATGCAAACTCGGAAAATAACAACAACTAAGATAATGGAACCTCCTTCCCTTCTCATTAAAGTGACCTTGTTTCACATTTTACTTGAGTGCGTGTGTGGTAAACAGAAACGATTCCTATCTTATAAATGCGATCAGATTTTGTTATTTTTCTTATATTCTTGTTGGATATTTGGATTTTATATTGAAAGTTAAATCAAATAAATTAACTAGAAAAAAAGATTTTTTTTTCTCCCAAAATAGCTGTTTAAAATTTTTGAACTACTTTCCAATTTGTAATTACATTTGCCACTTGACCTGACGTCTAGTCCATTCTTGCAACACCTCGTAAAGTGAGTGGCTTGCCAAGATAAACCAAATATATTACAAGACATTAGATTTTCTATAGAAACTATTATCTCTGTTAATATTATCTTTCTCTCTTTTTTTTTCTTTTCCCTCTCGTCTCTCGATTTTATTTAGAAAAATCAAGATTTATTAATAAAAGGTCGAGCAATCCAAAGATCATACATTCAAGAAAATAATTTGTTTTCTGATCACTTTTTTGTTTCTTTTTGTTTAATGTTTTTTTTTGCTTTTAATAAAGATTTTAAATATTTTCTTCCTTTCTGGCCGCCATGTCTAATATCCTGTGTGTTATTAAGTCATTTAAATTGAATAATAATTACACTTTTTTATCTATTATTGTTATTAAGTCATTTAAATTGAATAATAATTACACTTTTTTATCTATTATTGTTATTAAGTCATTTAAATTGAATAATAATTACACTTTTTTATCTATTATTGTTATTAAGTCATTTAAATTGAATAAACTTTTTTATCTATTATTGTTATTAAGTCATTTAAATTGAATAATAATTACACCTTTTTATCTATTATTGTTATTAAGTCATTTAAATTGAATAATAATTACACTTTTTTATCTATTATTGTTATTAAGTCATTTAAATTGAATAATAATTACACTTTTTTATCTATTATTGTTATTAAGTCATTTAAATTGAATAATAATTACACTTTTTTATCTATTATTGTTATTAAGTCATTTAAATTGAATAATAATTACACTTTTTTATCTATTATTGTTATTAAGTCATTTAAATTGAATAATAATTACACTTTTTTATCTATTATTGTTATTAAGTCATTTAAATTGAATAATAATTACACTTTTTTATCTATTATTGTTATTAAGTCATTTAAATTGAATAATAATTACACTTTTTTATCTATTATTGTTATTAAGTCATTTAAATTGAATAATAATTACACTTTTTTATCTATTATTGTTATTAAGTCATTTAAATTGAATAATAATTACACTTTTTTATCTATTATTGTTATTAAGTCATTTAAATTGAATAATAATTACACTTTTTTATCTATTATTGTTATTAAGTCATTTAAATTGAATAATAATTACACTTTTTTATCTATTATTGTTATTAAGTCATTTAAATTGAATAATAATTACACTTTTTTATCTATTATTGTTATTAAGTCATTTAAATTGAATAATAATTACACTTTTTTATCTATTATTGTTATTAAGTCATTTAAATTGAATAATAATTACACTTTTTTATCTATTATTGTTATTAAGTCATTTAAATTGAATAAACTTTTTTATCTATTATTGTTATTAAGTCATTTAAATTGAATAATAATTACACTTTTTTATCTATTATTGTTATTAAGTCATTTAAATTGAATAATAATTACACTTTTTTATCTATTATTGTTATTAAGTCATTTAAATTGAATAATAATTACACTTTTTTATCTATTATTGTTATTAAGTCATTTAAATTGAATAATAATTACACTTTTTTATCTATTATTGTTATTAAGTCATTTAAATTGAATAATAATTACACTTTTTTATCTATTATTGTTATTAAGTCATTTAAATTGAATAATAATTACACTTTTTTATCTATTATTGTTATTAAGTCATTTAAATTGAATAATAATTACACTTTTTTATCTATTATTGTTATTAAGTCATTTAAATTGAATAATAATTACACTTTTTTATCTATTATTGTTATTAAGTCATTTAAATTGAATAATAATTACACTTTTTTATCTATTATTGTTATTAAGTCATTTAAATTGAATAATAATTACACTTTTTTATCTATTATTGTTATTAAGTCATTTAAATTGAATAATAATTACACTTTTTTATCTATTATTGTTATTAAGTCATTTAAATTGAATAATAATTACACTTTTTTATCTATTATTGTTATTAAGTCATTTAAATTGAATAATAATTACACTTTTTTATCTATTATTGTTATTAAGTCATTTAAATTGAATAATAATTACACTTTTTTATCTATTATTGTTATTAAGTCATTTAAATTGAATAAACTTTTTTATCTATTATTGTTATTAAGTCATTTAAATTGAATAATAATTACACTTTTTTATCTATTATTGTTATTAAGTCATTTAAATTGAATAATAATTACACTTTTTTATCTATTATTGTTATTAAGTCATTTAAATTGAATAATAATTACACTTTTTTATCTATTATTGTTATTAAGTCATTTAAATTGAATAATAATTACACTTTTTTATCTATTATTGTTATTAAGTCATTTAAATTGAATAATAATTACACTTTTTTATCTATTATTGTTATTAAGTCATTTAAATTGAATAATAATTACACTTTTTATCTATTATTGTTATTAAGTCATTTAAATTGAATAATAATTACACTTTTTTATCTATTATTGTTATTAAGTCATTTAAATTGAATAATAATTACACTTTTTTATCTATTATTGTTATTAAGTCATTTAAATTGAATAATAATTACACTTTTTTATCTATTATTGTTATTAAGTCATTTAAATTGAATAATAATTACACTTTTTTATCTATTATTGTTATTAAGTCATTTAAATTGAATAATAATTACACTTTTTTATCTATTATTGTTATTAAGTCATTTAAATTGAATAATAATTACACTTTTTTATCTATTATTGTTATTAAGTCATTTAAATTGAATAATAATTACACTTTTTTATCTATTATTGTTATTAAGTCATTTAAATTGAATAATAATTACACTTTTTTATCTATTATTGTTATTAAGTCATTTAAATTGAATAATAATTACACTTTTTTATCTATTATTGTTATTAAGTCATTTAAATTGAATAATAATTACACTTTTTTATCTATTATTGTTATTAAGTCATTTAAATTGAATAATAATTACACTTTTTTATCTATTATTGTTATTAAGTCATTTAAATTGAATAATAATTACACTTTTTTATCTATTATTGTTATTAAGTCATTTAAATTGAATAATAATTACACTTTTTTATCTATTATTGTTATTAAGTCATTTAAATTGAATAATAATTACACTTTTTTATCTATTATTGTTATTAATTCATTTAAATTGAATAATAATTACACTTTTTAATCTATTATTGTTATTAAGTCATTTAAATTGAATAATAATTACACTTTTTTATCTATTATTGTTATTAAGTCATTTAAATTGAATAATAATTACACTTTTTTATCTATTATTGTTATTAAGTCATTTAAATTGAATAATAATTACACTTTTTTATCTATTATTGTTATTAAGTCATTTAAATTGAATAATAATTACACTTTTTTATCTATTATTGTTATTAAGTCATTTAAATTGAATAATAATTACACTTTTTTATCTATTATTGTTATTAATTCATTTAAATTGAATAATAATTACACTTTTTTATCTATTATTGTTATTAAGTCATTTAAATTGAATAATTACACTTTTTTATCTATTATTGTTATTAAGTCATTTAAATTGAATAATAATTACACTTTTTTATCTATTATTGTTATTAAGTCATTTAAATTGAATAATAATTACACTTTTTTATCTATTATTGTTATTAAGTCATTTAAATTGAATAATAATTACACTTTTTTATCTATTATTGTTATTAAGTCATTTAAATTGAATAATAATTACACTTTTTTATCTATTATTGTTATTAAGTCATTTAAATTGAATAATAATTACACTTTTTTATCTATTATTGTTATTAAGTCTTTTAAATTGAATAATAATTACACTTTTTTATCTATTATTGTTATTAAGTCATTTAAATTGAATAATAATTACACTTTTTTATCTATTATTGTTATTAAGTCATTTAAATTGAATAATAATTACACTTTTTTATCTATTATTGTTATTAAGTCATTTAAATTGAATAATAATTACACTTTTTTATCTATTATTGTTATTAAGTCATTTAAATTGAATAATAATTACACTTTTTTATCTATTATTGTTATTAAGTCATTTAAATTGAATAATAATTACACTTTTTTATCTATTATTGTTATTAAGTCATTTAAATTGAATAATAATTACACTTTTTTATCTATTATTGTTATTAAGTCATTTAAATTGAATAATAATTACACTTTTTTATCTATTATTGTTATTAAGTCATTTAAATTGAATAATAATTACACTTTTTTATCTATTATTGTTATTAAGTCATTTAAATTGAATAATAATTACACTTTTTTATCTATTATTGTTATTAAGTCATTTAAATTGAATAATAATTACACTTTTTTATCTATTATTGTTATTAAGTCATTTAAATTGAATAATAATTACACTTTTTTATCTATTATTGTTATTAAGTCATTTAAATTGAATAATAATTACACTTTTTTATCTATTATTGTTATTAAGTCATTTAAATTGAATAATAATTACACTTTTTTATCTATTATTGTTATTAAGTCATTTAAATTGAATAATAATTACACTTTTTTATCTATTATTGTTATTAAGTCATTTAAATTGAATAATAATTACACTTTTTTATCTATTATTGTTATTAAGTCATTTAAATTGAATAATAATTACACTTTTTTATCTATTATTGTTATTAAGTCATTTAAATTGAATAATAATTACACTTTTTTATCTATTATTGTTATTAAGTCATTTAAATTGAATAATAATTACACTTTTTTATCTATTATTGTTATTAAGTCATTTAAATTGAATAATAATTACACTTTTTTATCTATTATTGTTATTAAGTCATTTAAATTGAATAATAATTACACTTTTTTATCTATTATTGTTATTAAGTCATTTAAATTGAATAATAATTACACTTTTTTATCTATTATTGTTATTAAGTCATTTAAATTGAATAATAATTACACTTTTTTATCTATTATTGTTATTAAGTCATTTAAATTGAATAATAATTACACTTTTTTATCTATTATTGTTATTAAGTCATTTAAATTGAATAATAATTACACTTTTTTTTCTATTATTGTTATTAAGTCATTTAAATTGAATAATAATTACACTTTTTTATCTATTATTGTTATTAAGTCATTTAAATTGAATAATAATTACACTTTTTATCTATTATTGTTATTAAGTCATTTAAATTGAATAATAATTACACTTTTTTATCTATTATTGTTATTAAGTCATTTAAATTGAATAATAATTACACTTTTTTATCTATTATTGTTATTAAGTCATTTAAATTGAATAATAATTACACTTTTTTATCTATTATTGTTATTAAGTCATTTAAATTGAATAATAATTACACTTTTTTATCTATTATTGTTATTAAGTCATTTAAATTGAATAATAATTACACTTTTTTATCTATTATTGTTATTAAGTCATTTAAATTGAATAATAATTACACTTTTTTATCTATTATTGTTATTAAGTCATTTAAATTGAATAATAATTACACTTTTTTATCTATTATTGTTATTAAGTCATTTAAATTGAATAATAATTACACTTTTTTATCTATTATTGTTATTAAGTCATTTAAATTGAATAATAATTACACTTTTTTATCTATTATTGTTATTAAGTCATTTAAATTGAATAATAATTACACTTTTTATCTATTATTGTTATTAAGTCTTTTAAATTGAATAATAATTACACTTTTTTATCTATTATTGTTATTAAGTCATTTAAATTGAATAATAATTACACTTTTTTATCTATTATTGTTATTAAGTCATTTAAATTGAATAATAATTACACTTTTTTATCTATTATTGTTATTAAGTCATTTAAATTGAATAATAATTACACTTTTTTATCTATTATTGTTAATAAGTCATTTAAATTGAATAATAATTACACTTTTTTTATCTCATATTGTTATTAAGTCATTTAAATTGAATAATAATTACACTTTTTTATCTATTATTGTTATTAAGTCATTTAAATTGAATAATAATTACACTTTTTTATCTATTATTGTTATTAAGTCATTTAAATTGAATAATAATTACACTTTTTTATCTATTATTGTTATTAAGTCATTTAAATTGAATAATAATTACACTTTTTTATCTATTATTGTTATTAAGTCATTTAAATTGAATAATAATTACACTTTTTTATCTATTATTGTTATTAAGTCATTTAAATTGAATAATAATTACACTTTTTTATCTATTATTGTTATTAAGTCATTTAAATTGAATAATAATTACACTTTTTTATCTATTATTGTTATTAAGTCATTTAAATTGAATAATAATTACACTTTTTTATCTATTATTGTTATTAAGTCATTTAAATTGAATAATAATTACACTTTTTTATCTATTATTGTTATTAAGTCATTTAAATTGAATAATAATTACACTTTTTTATCTATTATTGTTATTAAGTCATTTAAATTGAATAATAATTACACTTTTTTATCTATTATTGTTATTAAGTCATTTAAATTGAATAATAATTACACTTTTTTATCTATTATTGTTATTAAGTCATTTAAATTGAATAATAATTACACTTTTTTATCTATTATTGTTATTAAGTCATTTAAATTGAATAATAATTACACTTTTTTATCTATTATTGTTATTAAGTCATTTAAATTGAATAATAATTACACTTTTCTCTCCAAACTTTTGTTTAGAATTTTTAATGCAAAGATATGATTTTTAGCTTGTTTATCACCCTTCTTAAGAGTCCAACTCTTTGGCCTAACATTCGCAGACAACATGAATTGCAATAAATGCATAATAGATACACCCGGGTCTGCTGTAAAGAAGTTAGGTGCTCTCTATTAGGCTAGAAAACTTCTCACATTTGCATCTATATAAAACTACCATTTGCCTCTGCATGGAGTATTGTTGTCATATATGGGCTAGTGCATAAACA
The DNA here is from genome assembly GCF_053919585.1 of Euprymna scolopes. NCBI lineage: Eukaryota > Metazoa > Mollusca > Cephalopoda > Sepiida > Sepiolidae > Euprymna > Euprymna scolopes. The sequence continues at coordinate 104,988,773 of NC_136497.1, read as the reverse complement.
ATTGGGCAGAATGTAAAATGGAATTTCTAATCTCTGTTGCATCACCACAGTGCAGCATTCCTGGACTTGCTTTATAAATATTTTCATGGATGAACTTATTGTACTTGTATCTTCTCAACAAAAATATCTCTGATTCATTCGAGTGTCAGCAAAATCCCACCGCTACATTCTAAAAATCCCTTCATGCCAGAAAACTTTCTACTCTAATAGATTCTTTTCTCAAACCGAGTGCCTTTAAAATTTCTTCCTTGTTGCCTGTTTTCCCAACTGTACAAACATGCAGAAATTTAAATGTAATGTGAAGAAAAATCTTTTGGCCGAACTACCCACTTAGATTGCTCATAGTTTCACTAGTAATATGCGTTGTTTCAGGTGAACAAAAGTAAAAAAACCAAAAAAAAAAAAAAAAAAGACTTAGACTAGTTTAGTCCGACTCTGTTTATAATTTTGTTGCAATGAACATTTACCATTTGTACAGAGTGAAACGATAAGTTTGTCACCTTAAAAAAAAACAACACTTCAGCTTTATTTCAAAACTTTTATTGAGAAAATCAATTCAGGTAACTTCATTATGTAGTAGAGCTGACATCTATTCAAGGTAGTCGCCTTCAGCCTCAATCACCACCTCAAAACGGGTCCAGAACTGGAAGCATGCCTGTGTAGCATATAAGTTGTACTTACGCAGATGAATGCAGACATCTGGTGACAAGCAGACCAAACGTTGAGGTGCACACACGCATCCGGTGATAACACACCAAATGATAAGGGGAAAGGTCAACTACTTGACACATACGCCGGTCAGGAGGTGCAGGCTGCAACCAAAGCAGGTCACATATAACCCAGCAAAAGAAGGGGGAAAAAACAGCCAGCACGACAGGCAACCAAGAGACTAACACAGCACAAGTGTGGCTCTAACCTCCCCACCTCCCCATCCTGTTCCCCTTCGTTTTCTGGCTAAGTTCATGCATTTTATGACACGGTAATGTCGGCTAAAACAATAAAAGTTACGAGTTTATGAACTTTGCTTCATTGCTGGCAAAAGATCAACTGCGTAATATGTTTCACCTGTGGGAGGTCAGGCTGGCTTTGGTGTTGTGGAAGGTCATGTTGTTGATGTTCTCGACGTATGACCAAACGAAGTAGCCCAGTGGGTTCAGGTCAGGGGCCAGTGAGAGAAAGGGGTACAAAGTCATAGCATTCCTTCTAAAGCCAAGCCTGGGTCTCTTTGGACTTGTGGGCTGACACCAAGTCCTGCTGCCATATGCAGGGTCTGCCAGTGGCCACCTGATTGCTCCAGGGGATCACCACACATTTCAGCACATCCAGATACACTTTGGTGTTGACTTTCAAGCCGACTTCGAAGATGTGAGGTGGCATGATGTGGCCCTCACTTGAAACCACAGCAAAGATCATTAACGTGGCCGGAAATTTTGTTGAGCTGTGCCATGTCATCTTTTCTATGGCGACAATGTATCGTTCCACCCTGTAGTTTTTAACTTTTTATTAAAATTTTTTATATTGATTGAAGGTCTACCCAGAGGTGACGAGAGATAGTGTGCAAAAAATAGTCAGAAACTGTGATCAATGTCAGATGATTGACCTGCCACGAACCATTCATGAATCAGGGAAGGTTTAACTGGCTGCCGATTGGACGTGATTGTCTATTGACGTCACACACTATAAAAGAGGAGTATACCAATCTATGGTAGATTGTGGTCAAGGAGATTTGCCATTTGGAAAAAGATTCAAGCAGAAACAGCAAACATCATTGCAAGAGAATTGGAAAATATTTTGGAATATATTAGAAAAGATGCTGATGGATAATGGAGCAGCGTTCCATTCAGAGATATTTCAGAAAATGTTGGATAGGTGGAATGTCAGATAGTATTGGCTGAGCAGAAACGGTATCATCGAACAAAAAACATTTCCGAGAGGGGAGAATATCATCTGTTGACACAGTGCTTAGGTTCAATATGACCACTAAATCTTAGCAGCTTTAGGAAACAGTACCGCATAGGGCAATATTTAAATACCAATGACGACACCCTAGAGTTAGAGCTTTTACAGAAAAGTCTGACGAGCCAAAGTATATATGAATTGGAGAGGAGGTGTGCGTTAAGTGTCTGGGGCCTGCTGCACAACAAAATGGACAAAGTATGGTTATGGTTACTGTTATGCAGTCTTATAACAAGATATTATTGGACGATGTAGCAAGACGTTTTCTTGACATTAGGTTGATTGGGGAAGATTCAGAGAATGAGGACGATAATGAGCAACAGGAAACTGTACAAGAAACACAATGAAGATCCCAAAGAGAGCGACGTCAGCCAAAATATACTAACAATAAAAATTCTCGACGTATGTAAAACCTACTAATTAAAAACTCCTGCTTTCTTAACTACAATACTTAATGTTCATTCCAATACAAATCAAAGACATAGTATCTTTAGCTAAACTAATGTCCCAACTAGTTTTCAACGCGATCTTAATTAAGCAGACTCTACTCAATAATAGCTTTCCCACCTACTTTATAGACAAATAAATTCAACAACTTAAAAATAATTAAAATAATTCCTAGCAAAACATGTAATCCTTTACTCAATAAATACCATTTTACTGAAAGCAGTTACTTAATAATAATTATAAATATAATCATTATTAAAAATGCGATGAATAAAAACGTGTTCTCATTAACCGAAAGTAAAAATATAAATAAATAAAACTGATTATATACCGTAGCAAATTAAAACCTCAAACTTCATCATTGTTAACATATTCCTCCACCTCCAGAGTTTGGGATAGAAAACACCTGTGATACGAGTGTAAATGTACTTTGGATTATTGTGAAGAACGGAAACATATACATGGTTTGACAACAACATTCAACTATGCACTTATCCGATACCAGCGCTATAGCGCCAGTACTTGAAAACTTAACATTCTTACCCCAGTTCCCAATTTCGAAAACTACTTGTAGAAAACACGTATTGCAATGCACAACTAACAGTCAAAAACCACACATATTGTTAGAAGATTTGTATATTAAAGCAAAATGCCGGAAACTACCGAAAGATTTGTATTTAAAACAAAATGCCGGAAACTAACGAAAAAATAAATGCCGGAAATTATTCTCTATTAGAGTAGATAAACTTAGGACATTATAAAAAAAAAAAGTTAGAACTTTTTTAACAATAAAAAAAAATGTAAATTAAATATTTTACACATCTGAACGTAACGACTTTTATTCTATAAATAGATAGGCACTCGTCCAAGTTATCCGGAAATAGAAATCTTCTTATGCTCCAGAAAGACACGACGACATGCCAGCTACCAGTTGGCAAAAAGACGGCGGACAGAACATTATGGCAAACACGTTAAGTATTTTTTTAAAACTCATCCTAAATGTTTTTTATGTTACCTTGTTTTTAAACTTGTTTTTCTTGTTTTATTTATGTATTTGTCTATTCTCCTGTCTTATTCGTCACCCCCCATTCTACAAAGTAAACGATAAAAACAAACAAAATGCCGGAAACTAACGAAAACAAAAATGCCGGAAATTATTCTCTATTAGAGTAGATAAACTTAGGACTTTATTTAAGTAGTATACTTAATATATACTATTATTGCAAGCTTGCCTATATTGAAAATGCTTGCTTCCTGGCTAGTCAATCAAATCATCTAATATGGTTAGCCTTATTTTTCAATTACATTCGAAATATAATTCAGTGCCATTAGCAAAGAAATAGTTACCTATGAAAACGAACCTCCTAAAGTAAAACCTTGAATAATTATCTAAACTCGAATGTAAATTAATATTAAGCCGACTTTACAAATTGATAAAAGTTAATTATTGGATTTTAATTAATTATAAGGTGAATGATTCAAACTCGATAGATAACGACAAACTTCCACCCATTAACATGGGAGGGGAGATTATCATCAAAAGTGTCCTGAATTGTTAACTTAGCACCGGACTTACTACTTAGATATAAATAAGTCACTTGTACCCATTCCTCTCCTCCACCTTTTTTATGGAGAGTAGATAATACAGTGGATGTGTTATCGGCAGCTCCAGTAACTCTCGCTTCTCCTATTTTGTCCCTCAGTCCTCATTCAATGAGTGATTTTTCTGACAAAGGGTGAAGAAAAAGCTGCTTAAAGGTCGGTAGTACTTGGTGACCAGTAGTCTGAGATGTCGGAAATATTTCTGTCTCTGTCTCTCCTTGTGGCCATGTCACTAGTAAGGGTGCTGGAGGTAAACGTTTTGTCTGGGCTGACGTTATCCGCCTGATAGTCAGGGACCCGAACCTTGGATTAACCACTAAGGAGGCTGTCCTATCAGCAGGCGCAAAGTACTGGGACTGCTGTATTGCCATTTGGTGAGTAGATCTGGGCCATGCAGTAGTCTCTGGTGGGGCCTCTCGGTGCCATACTAGTGGGTAATTGTTACGGCTTTACCTTTTCGTGTGCTACAAAAAAAAAAAAAAGATTTTCCTGTCTTTTTCTCTCTTACTGCTCTAACCAAGTATGCTGACCTATTCCACAAATCCCAAAACCTCAACATGAAATATCTCCAGAATAAAAACTCGATTAAACCTAGAACCCCATCTTCCAACGTAGACCCCTACTACCAGGTCTCCTTCTCCAACATCAGGGGTCTATGTTCCAATCTTCCAGAGGTTGAAACCCAATTACAGGAGGCTAAACCAGACATATTATTTCTAAGTGAAACTGGAATAGGGCCGACCACTTCCCTAGATGAGTTCATAATTAACGGATACTCGAACTTAACAGCTAAATCTGACTCCCAAGATCGCCATGGATGGCTTCCCGTGTGGCAGGGATATCTCTAGAGAAGATCCTAATTTACCCTATATGTGCTTCAGGGTTGCACTAGCAAACACCACTGCATTTATATTTGCCCTCTATCGGCCCCACAACATCGGAGTTACTATCTTTAAGAGCATATCTGAGAAAATAGACCACATACTGTCTGCACATCCCTCGGCTAACATCCACATCTGTGGTGACTTCAACGTCCATAACGTGGAATGGCTGACCCATTCAAATAAAACAGACGATGAGGGGAGGTTTGGTCATGATTTTGCCATTGCTTATGACCTCACTCAGATTGTTCGCGAACCCACCCGTGTGCCCGATACACCCGGTTAATATGCAAGCCTCCTAGACCTTTTTCTCTCAACTTCCCCTGAGCTATGTTCATGTTCCGTTTATTCTCCTCTAGGATCCTCCGACCACTCCGTCGTATCAGTTAAGATAAAAACGAAATGTAAGAAGTCCCCAGACATACCCCTCCACTGTACTGTATATCGATACTCTATGGCTGACTGGGATAGCTTCCGTACATTCATATCTGATTTACCTCTGCACCCCATGTTTAAAAAGGAAGTATCCTCTATAGTATCAGATCCGACCGAATGGTTAATTGTAGGCATAGACCAATTCATACCATCTAAAAAATTCCAACAAAAACCTAACAGCCAGCCATGGTCCTCCCCAGAATGTGCTGCTGCTATCGCACACAGAAATCACTTTTTCCATAGCTGCCAACGTAATAGATGCACTGAGACTAAAGCTGCTTTCAGGACTGCCAGCAACCACTGTAAAAGAGTAATAAAAAATGCTAGAGAGCTATATGCCCAGTCTGTTAAATCCAAGGTAGCTGATCAGCGGCTTGGTTCCCACCAGTTTTGGCAAATAACAAATAGGATCCTGAACAGAAGTGTGCGTTCTATCCCAACCATTATCAATGGACCAGAGGTCATCTCGTCAGCGTCAGACAAGGCCAAACTATTTGCAAAGAACTTTGCAGCTAATTCTACTCTATGCGACGAAGGCCATCAACTCCCCATATTTCCTCCTATAACACATAACAAGCTAGGTAACATACAAATATCCGTGCATGAGGTCGCCAAGCTAATCAAGAACCTAGATTCCAGTGAAGCAACTGGCCCTGATGGCATCCCAATTATAGTGTTAAAAAAGCTTCAACCAGAACTTGCTCCCATACTTACGAAACTATTTAAGCACTGCCTTAAGGAGAAGTGCTTTCCGACTCCCTGGAAGACCTCATCAGTTTGCCCTGTATTTAAGAATTCAGGTGATAAGCTCTCTCCCTCTCCGTACAGGCCAATAAGCCTCCTGTTTGTTATGAATAAGTTGCTGGAATCCATATTAAATAGAGAAATAGTCAACCACCTCAGCAGGAACAAGCTTCTTAGTGACACACAATATGGTTTCCGTTCTGCAAGATCTACCGCAGATGTGCTGACGGTTATATCCCACAGGATTAGTGAATCTCTTGACAAAGGCTTCCTTTCTAGGGCAATTGCTCTTGACATATCAAAGGCATTCGACAAGGTATGGCATAAGGGTCTACTTCACAAGATTTCCAGCTACGGTATAACTGGAAATGTTTTCTCAATCATTAAATCATTTCTCTCCGATAGGCTCATAAGAGTAGTGGTAGATGGCCTGCAATATAAATGCTGGAGTCCCTCAGGGGTCAATCCTGGGCCCAACTCTCTTCCTGATCTACATCAATGACCTCCCTAAACACATACTTTCACGAAAAACACCCGTCTAGCTGAATCCACTGTGAAAAACTTCCCCCACTCTATATCTGTGCCTAAATCAAAACGTGGATTCCATGAACAAAGCTTCTTTCTTAGAACTGCACGCCTGTGGAACTCTGTTCCGTCTGCCTGCTTCCCACCGGACTACAATTTGGATGTCTTCAAGTCCAACGTTAACAAATTCCTAATGAACTGCCCCCTTAAGTAAGCACTTCATCAAATCTCCACCATAACGTAATGTACTTGCAATAACCCTTATCCCTGAGTGGCTTCCGGGCCTTGATAAGTGGTGATCACTGTGTAAAAAAAAAAATAAATAAATAAATAAAAAGCCATCTGTGGTGAGGATGCACCCAAACACTATACAAACTCTTCTAACGGTATAAATATACTGAGAGGTACCACTCCAGAGAGTCACTCGTAATGCACCATATTGGCATTAAGAAAAAATAAATAAATAAACATACAAATTACTCATCTCAAAAGAAAGGTTGTTCCAACAACAACAACAACAACAACATCAAACAACGAAAACTGAAGAAAGATTGGCCCAACAACAAAAAATGGAACCATGTCAACAAGGACAACAACAAAAATTGGAAGAACGACTAGAGAAAACAAACAGTAATAACTTTTTAGAAACCTGAGAGCAGCACTCAGCAGCACAGCGTTTTTGCAGAACACTATAGAGAACATTATGGAGACCTTTTTCTACATTCCACATGAAGACAAAACGTTCGATGCTTTCTTTAGAAGGTATGAAAATCTTTTCACTGTCGATTGCGAAGACTGGCTTGATGCAAAATCGTAAGTTAAGAACTACTGAACATAGCAGATTCATGGGCTACATTATATCGAAGAAAAAAAACTGATCTAAAGTTTGTGGAAACCCTGAATTTTTCGCTCAGGCACTAGTATGTCGAATTTAAATGGAGAGTATTATCGAAACTCAAAAGCGAATCCAATCTCGCTGTACAGAAATTTGCAGAGGATTGCCAAAATGTTGTAAGCGTGAGAAGAAGCGATTCTAAAAACATAGAGGAATCGGGCATAGCAAGTGTCAGAAAAGTTAATATAAATCCAAAAATTACCATCCTGGAAAAAAGAAAACCACATTTTCAGTATAAATCAAAAGTTGCTCTCCTGAAAACAAGAGAAAAGAATATGGTTATCCACATTTTCAAAACAGGCGAACCGTACGAAAAACAGAATTATTCCCAAGGCCATGTTACCGATGCAGAGAATTACATTGGGAAAAATTGTGGTTACAAAATGTTAACTAACATACTGCTGCCAAAACCGTACTACTCTGAATCTCAACGTCAAAACTCAACTCCAAATCTTGACACTCTGCTATAAAAATTTGCTCCTCTGACATCCAAATTAATCCTGTCTTCAAAAGTCAGGCTTTTTATATTCAACCGGAAGGATTTCGTTTACATGTCATGTGACAACATTACAAATATATAAAGGGAAAGGCAGCCATTTTTTCTCATCTTCACAGCACTCCTCAGACTGTACACAAACAGGTTTGTCCTAATTTTTAATCACACGCCCCTTGATCTTTGATGACCCATCGTATGTTTAAAATGTGACGTGACATTCCGTCAACTGCCACTTTGTTCTTGGAGAGCACATCAGTTACAGTATATCTTCCCTAGCCGGTTGTACACCGAGAATTGTTTCACTCCCACCTTTTCACCAACCTTGATATCTGCATATGCTCGTTGCACTCCCTCTGTGACAGCCAACAGATGTCGCCATTTGTATGTAAAAACAGATCAATGTGGCACTGACGTTTCAGCTTGGCCAGTATTTATAGTGCGATGGGGCCCATCTATCATTCCATTGCCTTTGGCCGGTATGCAGCTCTAAAATATTTCCTAACATTCAACTTTGTACATAGCTCTCTAAAAACTAAAAAGATATACCATTATCCACAAAAGCTTCTTCCACTGATCCCTTTCCATAGACACCTCAACAACTTTCTTCACCTCTTCATCTGTTCTCGATACTCTCAGCATCGGTTTGGTCTGTTTCTTCTATTTCTAGGTAGACCACTAGTGCATTTCCTTCCAAATAAATTGGATCAATGTTGTTGTGTCTTCGATTTTTTGCAGATGTAATGGCTGACATCAACAGCGAATCTTTCCCAGGTCCCAGTCACACCTAGTTTTCCAGTTTCATGCGCCTTTGGAGCAGGGTCAATTGACTGACACTTATCACAAGTCTTGACCACTTGCTTCACTTGTTCCTTTGGGACACTCGGATCAACTTTTCTCACCATGTACAATGTCTTTTCTACCCACATATAGTGCAGATTGTGCAACTCTCCCACCCCAGAGCTATCCAGATGAGTCACTGCAGCAATATGCTCTTTTGTTGGCACAAGCCAGCTTTTTCTCACTCTTGTGAGAGCATCCGCTCTATTCTTCTCAGAGGCAATCATGATTACACGCAATTTCAAAGAAAACTCCAGCATCAGCTCAGCCAGCATCCCGAGCCTTCGCTTCACTAGCATCTCTGCTGCCCCTTTCGTTCTTATCCTTTCATCATGTGAAATCATCGATTTAAGCCAAACAAACACAGATGTTGCGTAGTCCCCATTTTAACGCCAGATTAACTCCTTTGCTAACTGCATCCAATTCTGCTACATTAATGTGGTTAGCATCTTCTGCAACCACTCCACCCACTTCCAAGTCAACTCCTGTTGCAATACTGCTTGCAATCAAGGCAGTCGTTCTTCCTCCCACTCTATCATCTCATCCTCTACTTTCGGCATGCCTCTTGATGTAGCTGCATGCTGGTCTATGGGGTAATGCCTGATCAGCCTGATGTTGTCGATATATGAGTTCACAGCGCCATCTCCCTTCCTCATTTTTTTAGAATCTTCCTTAGAATGGTTGACATGTTCTTGGGTGCAGAGTTCAGATCGAACTCCACCCTCATAAGGCAGTAGGTGCTGCCTTTATATCTGACCAACTGGTACTTCCAGAGTTTCTTGGCAATGCGGAGTTGCAAATAGGCAGATTTTAGATCAACCAACTTTGCCTCCATTCTCTGATGATCTCACTGCATATATCTGTAGCATCACCCCCAGTATGGCACTCGACGTGTCGGTTCAATTCTCGGAAATCTAGTACTGGTCTGACCTTTCCTATTGTTGGTTGCAGAACAACCATTAATGGCAAGATGCCTGATTCAACATCATTGTCCATGGCAACAGTATTCCCTCCTCGATCCATCTGTCTACTTCTCATTCAAAATCCTTTCTTGCTCCTCCTTTAAGCGAGTTATCGTAACATGCCACCCCGTTTGTTAACGTAGGTGGTTCATTCTTCCATGCCCACTCCACTGTCCACTGATTCCCGTCGAATTCCGCTTTAAAATCCGGATCACTGATTGATATCCATTTCTTTTCTCCAACTTGTTTGATTCCTTTGTTGACCTGCTCTGTTACTGCGCATCCAGTTTGTCCGAACCTCACGCAATTGCTGCTGACTGTGACACCTCCAAGTCGGCATATTACATTCATTCTGACAATCGCTTGGATACCAGGCACCAGGTGATCAGTGACAGTCGCATGGAGTCTCATCCAGTGATCCTTGATTTCAATTGTGACAGTCCTCTTCCCCGACCTTTCACTCGTGACCCATCGAATGCCACTACTTTGCCCTTCCTTTTCCATCCTCTGACAAGGCTAGTGTGCAAAATAGTAGTGGTACAGCCAGTATCGATCAGGGCCACAGCTTCTTGTTCTTCCACCATGATTTAACACTTGAGCATCTGCAACAAGCGCGCTATTATTCCCAAGTCGGGGCAGCTGCTAGCGCTTCAGCTCTGCCTTGACAGTTTCCCAGACTCTTGCAGTTAACTTCCATATGACCACTCTGATTACACCTGTAGCACACAGTCCTTTCCAAGAACTTTCTGCAGTCTTTCCACAGGTGCGGGCCCCCACATTCAAAACATGCACCTTGTGGTCTCGGGTAGCTTTTGCTCTCATCCTTCCATGCTGTTACCACCGTTCCTACGGGCCCAGAGGGTTGGATACTTACTAAAATTCTTGCAGTTGGGAGCAGATCACTCACATCTAAAGTCTCCATACCTGGGACCTGCTGCACCCTCTTGGAAATCTTCTCCAGGAACCCGGTAATGAATGCCATCTTTGCTACGTGATTCACTACCTGTCTCAAAATGAATCTACAAAACAATAATAGTAAAAACATTCTAAAATCCTACTACTAATATCTTACTTATTCTACAACCACACGGTTCTCGCCAAAATTATTAATAAATACTTAAAAACACACATTATTTCATTGATAAGGAACTTAGAATGTGTTAAAAGAAAAATATGCACACGCACTATATTTATCATCATATGAAGTATGGCTGAAAGAAATGTACTGTCTAGATATACATATACATATATGCATACATATACGTGCAAATATACATATATATATATATATATATATATATATATATATACATATATACATATATGCATATATACACATATATGCATATACATACATGCACATATACATAAATGTATAAATACATACGTATCTGTATGGATATATATATATTAATATTTATGTATATAAATATTAGTATGCATTTAAAGTATTCAAATGTGACAAAAGCCAGCTCTAAAAGCCGATTTTTCAAGAAAGCTCTCTCGACTTTTTCCCTCATTTCCAAAATAATAGTTAAGTATATTGAACACCTCACAATAATGTGATGGATTAAATAAGGAAAACATCTCAAGTTTATATTTTTTTGAAAATACTTTCTTGCAAACTTGTGCAGTTTTGCGTTTAGGAAATGGAGGATAAAGTGCACGTAGTAAAGAAGATTGGCATAAGTAAAAGCTGATATTGAATTGCATAGGTTGAAAGTTAATAACTGTTTGTTGATCTCACTTGACACATCCACTTGTCAGCCAATGATAATTGAACAAACACTTGAACTCGCTTCAAATAAAACTTTCCTTTTATTTGTTGTTAAATTCTTGCCATTCAGCTGCTCTTTTTGTCAGTAAAATCTCTTCCTTCTTTAGGAAAGAAGGAGAAAAAAGAAATCGTTTGTTTTTCCCTCTTTTTTTCAATTAAACCCAAACACTGTTTGCTTTTGTCCAGAATATGCACATCTTCATAATCAGACTGACCACTACTCAATTTAGCAGAGCACAAAGCTCAAACAGAAAGAAAGTATCTTTCTCTCAATTTGAGAAAATCCAAAAGGCTTGAAAAACCTCACTGCTCTCTACAACATGTACCCGTAAAAATGACAGAATTAATTATGGATCATAACTTCTTTGGTTTTAAATTAGGAAACATGTTTTTAGATTACCATACTGCTTAGGATCAAATTGTAAAATCTTAAAATTTCCTTTACAAGATGTTCAAGACAAATTTGACAATTTGTGCATTCTTTCATTTGAGTATGTAATGGCGGTAAATTGCAGTGAATAGGTATTCCTGTGTGCAGTTGGTTTATCTGAGAGCTGAAGACTATGAATAGAAAACACTGGAATATTAGAGGAGATCTGCATCATTACCTTTTCAAACAGTATCGTTTACCCTGTTTGAAACGGCCACAGTGACTCATGGACCCGAATCTGTAGGGAGGCTCTCTTCAAATCAAGCAGTGCTACATTACTCCCTTTCTGACGCCACTCTCGTAGTTTAGCAGCGTACACATCTGCATCCCCGATAAAGGCATCAACATGCTGATTCGATTCTCGATAATCAATCATGGCTGAATGTTGTGTTTAGTTGGTTATTCAATAGCATGAATGGAATAAATCCTCTGAGTGGTCCTAGACGTTCTTGTGGGTACAGTATTAATTACCCGTTATCAATCCACAGCTGAAGTTCTTCTTCATATGCAGCCTGATTCTTGGTAGAAACTGCAAACTCTGGAATGGTATTGCATAACCAATCTGGCGATTTGATCATGATCCATTTTCACCTCACAGTCCAGGCCCTTTCTTTGTCATCAAATGTAGCAGAGAAGTCCTTTTCCTCAATAGAAATAACTGCACATACTTCTTTCCCTCTACCAAGCGTTATGCTTCCGGCTGCTGTAATCATGACACCTCCTAGAGTTCTTATTGCATCAATTACAAATAATAAGTTATATCCAAGGGTTTTTTCCTCAATCACTAGGATGTCAACTTCAGTGTGTCACCTTCAGTGCAGATTTTAACAGTCCTTATACCCCAACATGTTTGGGATAAACCATTAATGGTCATGACCTCCACTTGTTGTTTGCTCCATGTCCGACAGCGATTTCCGCTAACTATAGACCGAGAAAATCCCATGTCTACAAGTGCTGAACATTGCACATCATTATATGACCTAACTCATTGCAGAAATTGTGGTGTTCTGTGTGCTTGTAGATAAATATTTGTCATACAACTTCGACTCTGGCACTACATAGAAAAATAGTTAGGACCCCACATTTATAGCAGACAGGGCTCTCACACTTAGCATTAGCTCAGAGAGAATCCACATTGTCTCCATAGGGTTTAGATGTTGCATGACTAGTACCGGCTGCTGCTGTAATTGGTTCTGGTTCTTTAAGGATATTTTGCATTCGGGCCAATTGTTAATCTGTTAATACATGACAATGCTCGCAAAAGTCTACTGACATCCTCAGGTAAGCCTACCTTCACATTTTGTCGTTGACACTACCAAACAGTGCTGATAACTTCCGTACATTCAGCTAAGTAAACGTCCACCATTTCATTGGGATGTAGTCGTCAGGTTGTGAACTGTTGCCATGCAACAAAAAGATCCATACCAAATGCTGTATATAAGCTCAGCTTAATTTCTTCCCAGTCAGGTTCCTCCCCGAGTTTCTGGTGCACTGCATAGGCCCCTCCAGTTAACCTCAATTGAATAACTGTAGCTGGCTCCTTTATTTTGCACAATTTGTAAATACGCTCAACCTTCTCAACCCATTTGACAACAGACAGTCCAGCTGTAGACCCATCAAATTCCGGGATTAAATGGATATCGAATCTGTCCATTTAAACTTTTTTTTTAAGTCACCGCTTATCAAAGTCACTTGAAAATAAAATAAAATAAAAACTCCGAAATAGCTTCTAAAATGGAAAGGGAAAAAACCCAAAGACTGGCAGTGTCTTTTTTCCTTTCTTTCCTCAACTTGTAATAAATCCTTGTGTATTCGATATTATCTTCCACCGTTCATTCTCGTTCTAAGCTGTCCAACAAAAAACTCAACTCAACTCTCATGCTTTAGGATTCATCCCATTTAATAGTTATTAATTGTGTACATATGCAAATTAATGGCACACGTTGTTCACCAATGAGCGACCTACAAAATTATGTCTTTTCTACATTTTCTGCTGGCATTTTACAAGCTAAGCAAACACGAGATCGTTTGCAAGAGTAATGATTTCTATTACAATTGTTTGATTTCTATTACAATTGTTAGGACCAGAGTAGTGTTCAAACATCTCTTGCCTTGATAAAGAATAGAAAATACACCATGGTTGTTCTTTCTTCAGCCTTGGAACTTTTACTTTATCTCTTTTATGTTTTTGATATTGGAAGAGAAATGTTGTTCCTGAGTGTGATCCTCTATCGTTGTTATCTTGTTACTAATAAGGGTGCTGGAGGTAAACGTTTTGGTGGAGGGGGATGGGCCAAAATGGAGAATTAGGAAGAATGTAAGTTGAGAAAAGCGGGATCCTTGAATTTCTGGTCGAAAGTAGATATATTGCGGTTAGAGAGAAAATGGCTGCTCGAGGGAAAAAATAATCACAACGAGAGATGTCCAACAGTGATGGGCCAGTCATTCTTAGTGGAAACCATAAACTTGAATGATGAGTTTATATATAGGGTGTAGAGACATTATCCTCTACAACGTAACGACATAGACACACAAGAGTCCAACACTCGCTCATATACAATGTTTGAATCTGTGCATGATTTTTAATATGAATGTAACACCGACTACATTAGGATGCAATACTCGACTCATGAGAAAATGAAGTACACGCGTTTGAAGTAAAGCAATCGGACGAAGGTACTGGTCTCGAACCACCACCACCAAGGCATTTTACTTTAATTAATCGTCTATACATTAAAGTAGAAGATTGGAAAAAGTTGGAGTAGAAGGAATTAGAATAAAAGATGCATTCACCTAAAAACTAAATTAAATGTCAAAAGGTCAGTAAAAATGGGAGCGGTGAAGATATTGTTGAGGAATAGTATTCTTAACACCCTGTCGAAAATCTTTTAAGATTGAATTCTTAGTTTTTAAAGAAATTTAAAAATAAAATGTTTATTTAAATGTTTGTAATAATTTTACTTAAACAACTTAATGCTTACACATGTTAATCAACACTATTATTCCTGCTTTAATACTTACAATAATGACTTATAAATCAAGACTTACTGATGTTAAACATAATTCAAGACTTATATGTCTTTATCATAAATGGACATTTATATACTAACACCGATACATTTTAATCTTAAATCAACTATGGTTAGAAGATAAGAAAATCAAGTCTTACTGTGGGTGCTCAGCGAGTGAGTTCAGGCCGAGAAAAGGAAAAACAAAGATGGCGGTCAGCATTTTATTATGTGCGTTCTCGCATAATCTCGTGTGCACGTGAAGCTGGAAACTACAAAACGAGCTTCATTTCTCGGTACTGAGCGATTCCAGATCGGGCAGGAGAGTGGGCGCAACGGGAGTGGAGAAACTTTCTGAAATTATATTCCTTTTTTGTGTGTTTGAGGTGACCCCCCCCCATTACGGAGGTTCATCAACACATATACATTTTAATCCTATTCAAAACTTATACGTGTTAACTATAAATTTACACTTATACATGTATAAGTGGACTACTTTGCATGTTTAGCATAAATCCACACTTATAAATCTTAATCATAAATTGACGTTTATACCTTATAATCGTAACTCGATAGCTATAATGATGATATTATTGCTTAATTAATACTTATAATTATTACTCATAACTCAATGTTTGTAAATAATCATTTTCATCTAACAATTTTGTGTCTGTCAAGTAATGAAAATCGTTGGAAAACCCAAACGGATTCGTTAAAATTTAAATTAAACTTTGAATTCGTTTTCAATAAAAATAGTTTCACTATATTGGAATTTTTTGTTTATATCGATTTAATAGATTGGTTTATAGAACAAAGATGTCGCAGAGGATGAGTCGACAAATTAAATTTCACAAATGATTTTGAACGAAACTCAACGAAAAGAAAAGTTAAGACTGAATATTTCAGGGGAAAAACTCTACTTTTCTTTTGCTCGATAATTGAACATTGAAGCAGAAAATATAAACGTATGTATGATAGTCGTGTGTTTTCCTCACCTGATAGATATTCACCTACAATATCCGTTAGAAAACTTTGCAATTAGAATTATTATTTTCGTATTGATTACACAAGTTGGATTTAATCTTTTATTTATATTTTTGTTTGACTGATCAATTTTTAGTTGCGTTTCGATTGGATCCGTTTCAGATTTTTTCGTATATTTAGTCGATGGTTTTTTATGTCATTCAAGGATTTTTATTTTGATTCTTACATGGTTTAAAATAGCAAGCGAATTTGTTATGCTTAATACTATGTTGTTTTTTTTTTGTTTTTTTTGTGGGTGACAGACTATCAACCCTTCTTAATGGAATCAAACATATGTTTCGTACAACAATTTGTTTTGTATGAATATTTACATAATTAAAAAGAAAGGAACTAACATCTGGGACCAGCACGCACATGGCAGTAAAGGCTAAGATACAGTTAGTGTTCAAACTTGTTAAATCTTCCGAATTTCTATTTGCAATCTCATATCATACACAGGACGGATACAATTAAACTTATTCACTGTCACTAAAGGTCACTGTGTGCATAAAAACTTATCTATAATAAGCAGACACATTTATATATCATGCGATTACATATTAACATATAATGTGCATACACACTTATATATAATGGGCATACAAACTTATGCCATACAAACTTATATATAATGTGCATACAAGCTTATATATAATGTGCATACAAACTTATATATAATGTGCATACAAACTTATATATAATGTGCATACAAACTTATATATAATACACATAAACACTTACACATTATGCACATACATACTTACATATAATGTACATACACACATATATAATACACACTTATATATAATGCACATACATACTTACTGGATGGAACGATGAAATTGTCGCCCTAGCAAAGACAACATGATTTCATTTCCGTTCCATGAAAACCGTTTTTTTTTTGCTGCAGACTATCTACTAGTTTGCCAATTGTATACAAATCTCAAGAGCGATAGGAGCCTCCTATCATGTCTGAAATTGAAACAATGTTCAATGAGGTAGATCGGAGATTCAACGCTGTACAACTTATGCTCTCTACCGATCAAAGTTATGACAACTGGTCCATTGCCAGCAAACTCAAAGTACAAATATGGACGGCTCAACACTTGAGGGCACAGCACAACGCATTGGACAACCAATGGTTATGGTCTTTGGTGTGGTTTCAAGTGAAGGTTACATCATGCCACATCACATCTTCGAAGTTGACTTGAAAGTCAACACCAAAATCTACCTGGATGTACTGAAAAGTTTGGTCATCCTCAGGTGCAATCAGGCAGACCCTGGGTGTGGCATCTGGACTCGTCGCTGAACTGCAAGTCCAAAGAGATCAGGCTTGGCTTTAGAAGAAGTGTAACGATTTTGTACCTCACTGGCCTCCACCTCCCCAACCTGAACCCGTTGGACTACTTCGTTTGGTTACACGTCGAGAACATCACTAATATGATCTCCCACAACACAAAACCCAGCCTGATCACACCATCCGCCGAGTATTCGCCGAGCTCCGCCAGTGCTTGTGGAAAAGACATGCTCCCAGTACTGGACACGTATCAAGGCTGTAATAGAGGCTGAAGGTGGCTACATTGAATAGACGTCAACTCTACTACAAAATTAAGTTACCTGACTTGATTTTTTCCATAAAATTTTTAAAATAAATCTATAGTGTTGTTATAATGCACATGCACACTTATATATAAACGAACACACACACACCTACATATAATGCACATATTTTTACGAATTATCCATACACAGTCATATATAATGCAAATACACACTTACATACTCATTTATATGTTCGACACACTTATATATAATTTGCATGCGCACTTATATAAATCTCACATACACACTTATATATAATGCACATTTACAATTATATAGAATGTGCATGCACACTTATATAAAATGCACATACACATTTATCTATAATGCATACACATACTTATATAAAATGCACGTACATTCTTATATATGATCTCCATACACACTTATATATAATGGGCAGACAAACCTATTTATAATGCGCATACACCCTTTTATATAATGCCCATACACTATTTTGTATATTGCACATACACAATGTATATAATGTACACACTTATATATTAAACGCATACACACTTATATAAAATGTGCATACACACTAATATATAATGTCCATACACAATTATATATTGAATAAGATCATCATCATCATCATGCACTCCGTCAAACTTGACGATGACTAGTTGAAGCCTCAGAGTTGGGGTAGTCTCACTCCATCGCCACAGGACTTCCCACCTTGGCTCCAAACTTGCTTGTGCAGTTTAGGTGCAGTATCTGTTGTCCATCAAATAGAAACCCCCTGAATCTCCAAAGCTCATGTCCAGTAGAGCAAACCCGTGATAACTGGCAGCAGAGGAAGCCTCAGCTTCTAGCCGAAAGTAATCTCAGTGAGATAAACAGTCACCCTATCGTGTCCGCTACTATGCCTTTTCTTTCTGGATGAGGTTCCATGGCTTTTTAAGAAAAACTGCAAGGTAACAGTAGGATTTGAAATCAGAGTTCCCGAGTGGACTTTCGCTGTGATAAGGCCCACAAGGCAGTGGTGTTTGATTTTGGGGTTGGTTCCCCAAGTCTTCGCCCAAGACAGTGGGATAAGGGTTAGTAGTGTGCCAGGGCATGTCCACACATCGGTGGGCCATAACGCACTACAACTGGGGTCCCCTACTACTCCAAGATCTCCTACAAGTTTAGCCTGGGGTCGCAAGGCACCCAGTTACCGTGTGTGGCCAACGTGGAGGCACTGTAGGAGTCTTGATGATGGAAAGACTATGTACTGGCGGGGAAGACTTATGCATAGCTGCTCTCTTTTCACCAAGAAGTTAGCAAGCGGTGTTAGCTGGAAGCGAGAAGGCATGCAATCATGAACTTAACACTAACTAGATGCATCACATCCCCCTGCCGGATTAAGAATCCAAACGCACAAACTATATAATACACATACACACTTATATATAATACCCATACACACTTATATATAATACCCATACACACTTATATATAATACCCATGCGCACTTATATATAATGCACGTACACATTTATCTATAATGCACACACATATTTATATAAAATGCACGTACATACTTATATATAATCTCCATACGCACTTATATATAATATGCATACACACTTATATATAATACACACACACATTTATATATAATGCACATACATACTTGTATATAATGCACATACACATTTATATATAATGTAATAACACACTTATATATAATGCGCCTATTGCGAATATACTCATATGTACAATATATACACATTTATATATGATGTATAGACACAGTTATACGTAATGTCTATACACACGTATATAATGCACATACACACCTACATATAATGCAAGTACACATTTATATGCAATACGCATAGAGACTTATGAATTATGCACATACACACTTATATATAATGTTTATACACAGTTATATATAACACACAAACACACTTATATATAATTCTCATAAACTGTTATATTAATTGCGCATATATATTTACAGCCTTATATATAATGTTCATAGACACTTATATATATTAAGCATACAGATGAAAATATAAAGTACATACACACTTAC
Organism: Euprymna scolopes; assembly: GCF_053919585.1. Lineage (NCBI taxonomy): Eukaryota > Metazoa > Mollusca > Cephalopoda > Sepiida > Sepiolidae > Euprymna > Euprymna scolopes. The sequence continues at coordinate 104,969,127 of NC_136497.1, read as the reverse complement.
ACATAATGTCATACAGGCTTATGTATAATGCACACAGACGATTATATATAAAGCACATACACACTAATATAAAATGCGCATACTCACTTATATATACTACCCAAACATACTCATACATAATGCAAATACGCACTTATATATAATGCACAAACACACTTATATATAATGCATATATGCACATATATAATGCGTATGTATACTTATATATAACCCGTACACACTTTTAGATAATACACATGCATACTTATGTATAATGCACATAAACTCTTATATATAATGCGTATACACACTTTTATATAATGTCTAAACACACTTATATATATATAAAGCAAAAATACACTTATACATAATGCACATACAGCCTCATGTATAATGCGCTTGGACAATTATATCTTATGCACACTAATATATAATACACATACACAGTTATATATAATTCACATACACATTTATGTTGCATAAACACACTAATATATAATGCACATACACATGTATATATAATGCACATGGACACTTATATATAATGCACACGAACACTTATATATAATGCATATACACACTTATGTAATGCGCATACATCCTTACATATAATGCACAAACACACTTATATATAATGCAAAAATACACTTATACATAATGCACAAACACACTTATATATAATTCACATAGACACTTTTATTATGTGCATACACCCTTATATATTATGCACATTCTTTTTGGGTTTCTGACAAGAATTTCTTTAACTTAGAGGGTAGGGCAATTATGTTTTTTTTTTTTTTTTTTTGTAAATCAAATCACACTAAAATGCCTGTCATACCCACACCCCGCTTCCTACATGACCCAGCCATGACCAGTCAATTGGGCACCCCTCTTTCTTCATTCACCGTCGCTACTATATATATATATATATAAACTTTTTGCTAAGCAAGAGTGCCCCTCTTTAGTGGAGATTATCTTGACATCTCCACTTTCGCGATCTTGTATCACATCCTGCTGAGGTGAGCAGCAAGTAAATATCCTCCCATTATTTTTAATGTTGATGGACGTGTCTCCTTGCTGCTTTGGTTGCTTGGAGACTTGATAAAATCTACCAGTCAAGAATCCGTTCTTGACAATCAGCCCATCAGATGCAGGGACAGGAACTGCCCCATTACCTATTTGTATTTGTACCCATTACCTATCGCTGAGAGACCTAGCATCTGCCGGAGATGTACGATCTGCATGACGTACTCTCAACTGTCTGCATGTCGTACTAAAGCAAACTGGGGGTTCAGCTCTATAAGCTCTACCTTGTCCACTAAGTGATCGTTCTTGGTGTAACATGCATATCATCTCACAAACACAGTACCGGATCAAGAGAGCCAAGATGGAAACGAAACTCCCGCCGTATTTTGTCGCTGAAAAAGTAAAAACCTTTTGTGTTGGGTGGCATTCATGGTGGTACACAATAGGGATTGAATGGCGTATAATGCGACAGGAAGAAGATTTTCCCAATTAGCAATCGAACATGTGTTATTTGATGCAGTCAATTGAATGGTCATCCAAATAATGCTGTTATCTTTTATTTTTTTGTATTGGCTGTTATGTTTTTGTATTGGCTGTTATTTTTTTGTATTGGCTGTTATGTTTTTGTATTGGCTGTTATTTTTTTGTATTGGCTGTTATTTTTTTTGTATTGGCTGTTATGTTTTTGTATTGGCTGTTATGTTTTTGTATTGGCTGTTATTTTTTTGTATTGGCTGTTATGTTTTTGTATTGGCTGTTATTTTTTTGTATTGGCTGTTATTTTTTTGTATTGGCTGTTATGTTTTTGTATTGGCTGTTATGTTTTTGTATTGGCTGTTATTTTTTTTGTATTGGCTGTTATGTTTTTGTATTGGCTGTTATTTTTTTGTATTGGCTGTTATGTTTTTGTATTGGCTGTTATGTTTTTGTATTGGCTGTTATTTTTTTGTATTGGCTGTTATGTTTTTGTATTGGCTGTTATTTTTTTGTATTGGCTGTTATTTTTTTGTATTGGCTGTTATGTTTTTGTATTGGCTGTTATTTTTTTGTATTGGCTGTTATGTTTTTGTATTGGCTGTTATTTTTTTGTTTTGTGCTGTTATTTTTTTGTATTGGCTGTTATGTTTTTGTATTGGCTGTTATGTTTTTGTATTGGCTGTTATTTTTTTGTATTGGCTGTTATGTTTTTGTATTGGCTGTTATTTTTTTGTATTGGCTGTTATCTTTAAGATTGTAGGGAGTGGTCCGGTTTATAGTTACTTCTCGTTCCTGTAGAAATTGTTGAAGCTGCGTTGACATGAAAGAAGCCTCTTGGTCTGAATGTATATAGGCAAGAACTCCAAAGACAGCGAATAATGAACAGTCATTGCATAATTGCAGTAGCCGATATGCCTGAGCAAGAGAAGGCAAAAGGAAACCGTGAATATTCGTCGATAACTGTTAATATATATCGGTTCTTTGTTTTGCTTGGTAGCGGTCCTTTAAAATCAAAATTGAGTCTTTGAAACGGTTGTGTGTCTGATGTAAAATGGGGGGGGGGGTTCACCTCAAATACACAACCGGAATGTTCAAGTAAGATTATCGCTGATCGGGAATCATCTCCCAGCACCCAGAAATGAACATCGTTTTATAGGTTCCATCTTCACGCACACACGAGATTATGCGAGAACGGACGAAATAAAAATGCTGGCCGCCATGTTTGTTCTTCCTTTTATTCGCCTGAACTCACTCGCTGAGCACCCACGGTAAGACTTCTCTTTCTTGCTTCTAACCACATGCCTCCCTGATCTCAAGATCACATTTCATAGTCTCTCATCCACTGTGGCGGTCGCCTTTCTCTACTTGGCCTCTGAGGTGTCTCGTCCTCCTCCTGTGGCTTCACACTCCCCTCCACTGCTTCGCCCTCAACTGGTCTGACGTCGAGAATGTGCCTTGGGACTCCTCCCACCACAATGTTGTTACTAGTGTTCCTCCCAGTCACGCGACCTCTACTCCATTGTGTTGTGCAGCGCCCCCCCCCCGGTGGCTTCACCCATACCTCGTCCCCGAGTTTAATTGTTCCTGTGGCCTCTACTTCTTGGCTTGCCGGCTCCACCCTGGGATGTCTCCAGGAATATGCAAACATTGACAGTCGCAGGACCGTCTCTGGTACTTGTCCCAGTTTAGGCGACATGTTATACCAGAAGACGGCTTGCTCAGGTGAGGTGCCTCCTCTTTCCACAACTGCCTTTATGGTGCGATGGTTTCTCTCTACGATCCCGTTGCCACTAGGTCTGTAGGCAGCTCTGAAAAATTGTTGGATCTTCCATTTCTTCAGTACTTCTGTCACTGCTACTGACTTGAACGCAGTCCCATTGTCGGTTAACAACTCTTCCACGGGGCCTCGCTCCAAAAACACCTCATCAAGGATTGCTGCTATTTCATTGCCTGTTCCTCCACGTAGCTTCTTCCACAGGGCAAATCGCCCGGGCCCACAGTCAATCATGGTCAGGTAAAGTCCACCCCTGTAATGGGTGACATCGCATCCCAGTCTCTCCCAGGTCCCACTCACCTCCAATTGGCCAGCTTCAGCTGCAAATTGTGCAGTTCTCGCACGCCAACATCATCTAGATCCGATGCAGCAACAACATCTTTCTTTGGCAACAGCCAACTCTTCTTCACTCTCGTGAGAGCATCTGCTCGGTTCTTTTCAGAAGCCACCATGTCAACGCGAAGCTTCAAGCAAAACTCTTGCATCAGCTCAGCCAGCACCCCAAGCCTGCGCTTCACTAACATCTCCACAGCCCCTTTCGTTTTTATCCTTTGTTCACTTGAAATGAGAGACTTTAGCCAAGCAAACACCGTGGCAGAGTCTGTTTTGATGCAGATGTCATGTAGTCCCCATTTCAAGGCCAGATTGACTCCTTTTATTGTCGCGTCTAATTCCGCCACATTGATGTGGCTGACGTCATTCTTTTTCCTCAACCAGGCTGCATCTTCTGCAACTTTTTTTTTTTTTACATAGGCATCACCACATTATCAAGGCCAAGAGGCCACTCAAGAATAAGGGTTAAAGAGTGTACATTAGAAATTGGACAATATAGTAATCATTAGTAATAAAAATTTGGTAAATTTGATAACTTATATGGAACGGCTCATCAAGAACTTATTTACGTTAGACTTAAAGACAACCATATTGTAGTCAGCCGGAAAGCAGGAAAACGGAAGACAATTCCACAGGTGTGCAGTTCTAAGAAAGAAGCTCTGTTCATGGAATCTACGTTTAGGTTTAGGCACAGATAAAGAGTGGGGGGAATTATTGATAGTGTTTACAGCTAGACGAGTGTTTCTTGTGAAAGTTTGGCGAGGGGGGACCATAGATTGAAGCTCAGTCGAACACTTTCCATGAAAATAACGATACATCAGAGACAAACTCGCAACATCTCTTCTATGAGATAGAGGTTGCAAGGAAGAGAAAAGGACATCTCCTACGAGGCTACGAAGACTATTTTGAACTCTATCAAGGCAGGCCAAGTCCTTTCTAGCAGCTCCTGCCCAGATGTGGCAACAGTATTCCATCCTTGGACGTACCTGGCTCTTATATAGATAGAGAATAGCATCAGCAGTGAGATATCTACAGGATCGATAGAAAGATCCCACCATTTTTCCAGCGGCCTTGGCAACAGATTTGATGTACGTGTTCCATTTAAGATCAGGAGTAATGGTCAAGCCAAGAAGCTTGTCAAAACTTGAGGCCTCCTGAAGACGAGAGCCATTCATTTCAATTGATGCCAGATGTGGATCAGAATGTTGATAATGTAAAGAGAGAAGCTTGGTTTTAGATGCATTAAAAGTAACCAGCCACTCCTTACCCCATTGTACAACGTGATCAAGATCAGAGGAGAGAGAATTGGAGAGAACTTGGTGGTTTACTGTTTTAGATGTGCTACCATAAATGGTAGTGTCGTCAGCATAGATGTCTACAAATGATGTAAGGATGTGATTTGGAAGATCATTAATATAGATCAGGAAAAGAGTTGGGCCCAGGATGGATCCCTGACGGACACTAGCATTAATACTGTGAGCTTCTGATTTTTGCCCCTCAACTACTCCTCCAATTTCCAAAACGACCCCTGTTGCAATGCTGTTCGCATCGCACCACACGACTCCATCCAATGTTCACGGTATGTTCCAGGTTCCCCGGACTGGGTCTTGCCGTTCTGCTTCTTTCAGGAGCTCTTCCATCATCGTGACCGTTCTTTCTCGCACCTTATCATTCCATCCTCGTCCTTCGGCGTGTCTCTTTATGTAGCTGCATGCTGGTCTAAGCCAGCTAGCAATGGGGTAATGTCCGATCAACTTTCCGCATATGGAAAAAAGTTCACGTCTGTTGAGCTCCTACTTCAGTTGTGGGATCTCGTTTTCCCTGCGAAACTCTAGGCCCCCTGACGCACCTCGTTTCAGTTTTAGGCCAAAGCAGCCCCTCCATCCAATTTTTCCGGCTCTTTGGCGACCAACCCGAACCTCTTCAAATGAGCCACCACCTCCTTGGCAGTTACCACAGTTTCATTCACCAGAATGTCGTCTATGTTTGAGCTCACTACCCCCATCTCCCTTTCCCATTGTCTCCAGAATCTTCCTGAGGATAGTTGACATAATCTGGGTGCCGAATTTAACCCGAACCTACTCGCGTAAGGCAGTAGGTTTTGCCTTTGTACTTGACTAACTGATATTTCCAGAGCTTCTTGGCAACATGGAGTTGCAAATAGGCAGATTTTAGATCTACCAATGTAGATGCGCCATTCATCTGCCTCCATTCCCTAATGGTCTCACTGCACACATCTACGGTGTCGCCTCCCGTATGGCACTTAACATGGCCGTTCAGCTCTCGGAAATCCAGGACCGGTCTTACTTTCCCTTTAGTTGTTTGCAGAACAGCCATCAATGGCAGAATGCCCGACTCCACATCATCCGTCCAAGGCATCAGTATCCCCTCCTCAATCCATCGGTCGACTTCCTGCTCAAACTCCTTTCTCTCAACTCCTCTAAGCGAATTTGTGTAGCACACCACCCTGTTTTTGATATTTCTTCCGGGAACCCGGTAACAAAAGTCATCTTGACTACGTGATTCGTGGCATGTCCCCTAATGCCCGACAACTCAACCAATCTCCTTATCTCATTCGCATAGACATCCACAGATTCACCAGTCCACCTCTTCTCTTTCAACTTATTAAAGGCCTCGAAAGGCCCCTCTGCGAAAGCTTCAATTAGTCGACCCTTGATGGCGTCTGCGTCAACCTGTTCCCACTCGCTGAGCTCCAAATAGAAGGCCAGTGTGTCCCCTTCCAGAAACAGTGGTATTACTGTGGCCACATCATCCAGCTTCTGAATCCTTGCTACAAGGTACACTTTTTTAAGCCATGCCACCACATCACCGTCGCCATTAAAAGGCTTAATCATGTTGCTTAAGCCTGCGTTGGCCATCGCCGAAATAGCTTGATGTAAAATGGGGGGGGGGTCACCTCAAATACACAACCGGAATGTTCAAGTAAGATTATCGCTACAGTCCTCTGTCTCTTCTCTCTCATTGCCTTCTCTCCTGGCTGATCGAGAATCATCTCCCAGCACCCAGAAATGAACATCGTTTTATAGGTTCCATCTTCACGCACACACGAGATTATGCGAGAACGGACAAAATAAAAATGCTGGCCGCCATGTTTGTTCTTCTTTTTCTTCGCCTGAACTCACTCGCTGAGCACCCACAGTAAGACTTCTTTTTCTTGCTTCTAACCACAGTGTCTTTTATTAAAACGCCAGTTTGGGGGTTATAAAACCGAGACTTTATTTCAGCACACGTTCGGCAGGAATTTGTAATCCTTTTTACCTCCTCCACTGAGAAAGGCAAGTTTCTACACCTCACAGCATAAACCATTCGGGTAATACCCGGGTGACAGAGATTGTTATACAATGTATAGCGTTCAGAGTTCATCCCCGCATGATGTCATACAGCATACTCTTGACAATGTATCAGCTGTTAAGTTCTCCTTGCCAGGTCGGTAGCTGATGTCAAAGGAGAAACAAGATAATTCACCTCACTATTTTCTCATTCTTTATATTGCTTGTAGTCTTAGAGTTGAACATAAAAGCAACTGATTTTTTGGTCATTAATAAGTTTAAAGTGGCATCCAATCAGGTAGTGCCGCCATTTTCTTAATGCCTCGACTATGGCATAAGCTTCTTTTCAGTTGTAGGGTGTCGTGATTTAGCTCGTTAGAGGGTCCTTAAAAAAAAGGCTACAGGACGATCAGCTTGTCTCAAAGAAGCAGCAAAAGCAAAGTGTGACGCATCCATTTTCAACAACCAGAGGAATATTTTGGTCTATTGTTGTAATTGCTGATTTTGCAATATCCTTTTTCAGTGCCTCAAATGCCTCAACAGCTTGATGGGACAATGGAAACGTCTCTACGTGTATGAATGGATGTATCTTTTCTGAGAACGATGCAATCCACTGGGAATAGATAGCAAACATGCCCATAGCACGTCGAAGGGAAGACTGATTGTGGGAGACAGCCATCTGGAGTAAAGGTTTCAATCGATTTGTATCCTATGCTTTATAACCTTTTCCACAGTACGTTTATTTTGTCCAATCCAAACGAGCATTTGTCGTCATTTAAGGTAAGGTGGACATGAACCGTCTGAGATTTTCATTGTGTTTCTTTTTATTATGGCCACATACTGTGACGTTGTCAATGTACGCAAATGTACCTTCCATTTTTTCATTAGTAAAGCAGATTGCTGAAAAAATCTTTCACTTGGTGATACAAGCACCAAAATTGACACACAGGTGCTTCAGAACTCCCTCTTTCAGTAAAGCACGTTAGCCAACTTCAAAAACAAAAGGACCACCATTTTTCAAGATGACCGCCATTCGTACCAGTATGAAACAGTATTTGTACTAAATATTGTCAAATTAATGACATTTTGATGATCTGTACATCAAAATATATGATTTTGTGACACGACAAGTCAAATTCTGCAATCAACATTTCAATATCATTAAGCGTTATAGTGATATAATGACAATTATATGAACTAGCACTGTCTTAGTGAAGTTACCGATATGGTATATTAAATTGTTGTGACAGAAACACAATATACTACAACAGACTGAAGTAACTTCTTGAATTTAACCCTTCAGGGTGTAGCAATAACATTTGCATTCTTTCCAACATTCACCCGTGCAACATTTTGTCAGCTGCTGGCAGGACTGAGAAATGGGTGGAAGGGTTGACCAGAGAATTTCCCAGGCTTCACCTTTTTTTTTGCCAGCCCCAGTTGCCAGGACTTTCAGGTTGCATTGTACATTCTGTATACTGGCCTCATATGCAAACAGCTCTGAATGCAGATCGTCTTACATGCTGAACAAGAGATGTACTAGTTGGTGGAATGGAGTCCTAGCTGTTTGTTGGGTCTAAGCTGAAGCTGAAGGCGAATTGCCGGGCAAGCAGTTCAGCTTTCTTGGTTGTTGGATAGTGGAGGAAGAACTGCTGCTTCTCTATTTACTACATTAATGTAAATTTTTTAAAACATGCACGTTCTTATTTACAGTGACCAGCAGAATGCATTCTGCCTTCATACGAAGGCAGCTGCACAATTTGGAGTGAACCATTTGGGTAGAGTGGGGCTGCTACATTATTTCCAAGTGGGAACATGTACTCCATGTACATGTACTATAGTAGTAGTAGTAGTAGTACTTTAATGTCTACTTGGCACCATTCAGTTGTTTCATTTGCACACTGTTCAGCAGGAAGAATGTGTTCTTTGATGGCTTCCCAATGTACTTTATCATTTTAAGTAACAGCTCCTCAGCCTGGGGTCAGGATTTAAGTAATGTCTACTTAGATCACAAAGTGCTCAGCATTTCCGAGTGGACTGTGTATTTTTCACACAATCATTAGGTGCTATGGTTAGGAATGGGCCTAGAAATGAAGCTTCACAATGTCGGATGCGAGTCAGAAATATGACTGTGTAAGGAAATGAGCTATAGAAAATCTATAAGTACGTCTCACTGTATCTGTGTAACTTGCGAAGCCAAAGCAATTACTATGGTGGCCATTAAAATCATCAAAGCAATTACTATGGTGGGCATTAAAATCATCAAAGCAATTACTATGGTGGGCATTAAAATCATCAAAGCAATTACTATGGTGGGCATTAAAATCATCAAAGCAATTACTATGGTGGCCATTAAAATCATCAAAGCAATTACTATGGTGGGCATTAAAATCATCAAAGCAATTACTATGGTGGGCATTAAAATCATCAAAGCAATTACTATGGTGGGCATTAAAATCATCAAAGCAATTACTATGGTGGGCATTAAAATCATCAAAGCAATTACTATGGTGGCCATTAAAATCATCAAAGCAATTACTATGGTGGGCATTAAAATCATCAAAGCAATTACTATGGTGGGCATTAAAATCATCAAAGCAATTACTATGGTGGGCATTAAAATCATCAAAGCAATTACTATGGTGGGCATTAAAATCATCAAAGCAATTACTATGGTGGGCATTAAAATCATCAAAGCAATTACTATGGTGGGCATTAAAATCATCAAAGCAATTACTATGGTGGCCATTAAAATCATCAAAGCAATTACTATGGTGGGCATTAAAATCATCAAAGCAATTACTATGGTGGGCATTAAAATCATCAAAGCAATTACTATGGTGGGCATTAAAATCATCAAAGCAATTACTATGGTGGCCATTAAAATCATCAAAGCAATTACTATGGTGGGCATTAAAATCATCAAAGCAATTACTATGGTGGGCATTAAAATCATCAAAGCAATTACTATGGTGGCCATTAAAATCATCAAAGCAATTACTATGGTGGGCATTAAAATCATCAAAGCAATTACTATGGTGGGCATTAAAATCATCAAAGCAATTACTATGGTGGGCATTAAAATCATCAAAGCAATTACTATGGTGGCCATTAAAATCATCAAAGCAATTACTATGGTGGCCATTAAAATCATCAAAGCAATTACTATGGTGGGCATTAAAATCATCAAAGCAATTACTATGGTGGGCATTAAAATCATCAAAGCAATTACTATGGTGGGCATTAAAATCATCAAAGCAATTACTATGGTGGGCATTAAAATCATCAAAGCAATTACTATGGTGGGCATTAAAATCATCAAAGCAATTACTATGGTGGGCATTAAAATCATCAAAGCAATTACTATGGTGGGCATTAAAATCATCAAACACATGTACTTGAAAGACATGATTAATTATGGTACAGTCTTGGCTTGGGGGAGAATGGTAAAGAAAATATAAGTAAGTGACACAGTTTTGAAAGGCTAGTCAAAAGCACATGAAGGCCTGATCATCTGATTTGAGACTTGCTCTCTAGTCAAGGGGAGGGTGCTATGAATATAGACTCCAAGTCTGTGCATATATCTCCGAGTCCTTATGGTAGAAAGAGAGGTATGCAGCAATGTTAAAGAATTTAGAAGGGATTGAGGAATATAGATTAATTTCACTTAATGCTAAAATATCTGGGGAATTTACTAAGAGATAAGACTTTACATTATCTAGGTTACTTTTAAGTAGTTGAGTATTTGTGAATGTGATTCTCAACGAAGGAGATGAATTGATTTTATTTGGGTTGTTGTTTGGTTTGATTGTGAGTTTTGTTTGGGATATCATTTTATTTTATTTTATTATTTAATTTCAAGTTGGAGGTAAAGTGTTGGGCAAAGTGTGTCAGTTTTGACTCCAAGTATGGATACACAAGTAGTCTATTAGTTGAGTATTGTCTAGGGAACTGTGGTCTCGTGAAAGCCCACCAGAGATAGTAGCAGGATCTCTTTCCATGTGCAACATGGCATTACAACTCTCCTGATATTATACAACTGATAATGGAACAGCCACTCTAAATTCTACTAAAGAGTTAAGGTTTCTGTACTGTTAGTAGGAAACAGCAGTCAGACAAACTGTTAAACTTTTATCCTCAATCTCTCAGAACGGCCCAGACCAGCTGAGTGAACAAAGTATCATGCACGCAATATCTAAAGAGAATGTTGCATTTATACTGTCAGAGACATGGTCGATTAGGGCACAGTTCTGATTTGTGGGGAATGATAGGAAAATATGAGTAACTAACACAGTGTTAAAAGGTAGTCTAAAGCACACCAAAGCCTGATTCTGGGAGGGTTCTACAAAAATCGATTCCAAGTCTACGCATGCATCTGTCTGAGTCCTTACAGCAGAGAGAGAGAGAGAGAGAGAGAGAGAGAGAGAGAGAGAGAGAGAGAGAGAGAGAGAGGTATCATGTCAATTTAAAGCAGGTAGGAAATTGAGGACTGTTTTGAGAGACTTGAGGAGGGTTAGTTTTATTTAATGCTAAGATATCTACGGACTTTACTAGAAAGATTCTACATTATCTCGGTTACTTCTCAGCCCACATTGTAAATGTGAGCCTCAATAAAGAAGGCAAATTGCTTTTAGTAGAATGATTTTCTGGTCATAACTTTTGTTTGGGATATCATTTCATTTCATTTTTATTTGGGACTATCCTGGGTGCCCGGCGTTGTGGAGGTGTGTGTATAAGTGGGTTAATTGAGAAACCAAAGCCCTAAAAAGAGGAATCTTAACAACTCAAAATAGCAGCGAGCACCATGCGAGCACAAAAAAATTATTATTATTATTATTATTATTATTATTATTATTATTAGTAGTAGTAGTAGTAGTAGTAGTAGTAGTAGTAGTAGTAGGCAGGCTCCAACCTGTAATGCGCAAGAGGAAAAGGAGGGGAAAACAGTATCATCAATGTGCCCATCGCGATTTTGACGTCACGGACATTAAAAAAATATGTTTTATGCAACGTCACTCACACGAGGCTTGAATGACTTGCAAAAATATCGACGGTAAAAATTGCCTCTCTTTGTAGATAACGGTTCAATTTACCAATTTTTGTGATATTTGTCATCCGAGACATCAATCTTTAAAACAAGACCAATTTTTTCACGTTCTGATTCATGTGTCAGAAGTTTTTGCGAGACATACAAACGCACTCACACGCATACATATTTTGCCTTTTATATATTAAACTAGCGGGAGAGCCCGGCGTTGCCCGGGTGAAAAGAAAAAAAAAAGAAAAAAAAGCATTGAGGTGAATAATCTGATGACTTAGCACGATGCTACATGGGCAGGGAATTGAGACGGCTGAAAATAAAAGTTTAAAAAAAGTAAGTGGTTGAACGTTAACATGTGGTTTTCTAGGTCATAGTAGTAGTAGTAGAGAAATGAAATCACAGCACAAATTTTGTAATTTAAAGCCGCTGAAATGAAAGAATATTTACAACGTTGCTTCGTTAATCAGACATATTATAATCTAGAGAGTATATAACAAATTCTAAGAAACAGTGACCTCCTCGAGCGACTATCCCAAAAAAGCCTTTGGCGGACATACGAAAAAATACACACACACACACACATTTTTGTTTTTATATTATAGACTAGCGTCGGTGCCCGGCATTGCCCAGGTATTTTAAAGAAAAAAATGTTTTGGTAGGGAGGTAGGCTCGAACCTGAAGCCTTGATGCAAAGTGAAAAAGAATGTGTGAAAAATCCTGATATCTTACCGCTCGGCCTCAATGGGAGAGGAATTGAAAAGCATTTTAATTTAACGATTAAAAAGTTAAGTGACAGGTGCGTGAATTAAACAAACATCACGCGACTTAACTTTGGCTTCAAGCCAGTTTGTTTCCCCCCAAGATGTTCGGGAGAACCAGCTCCTCTTAAAAAGAGGAGTGTCCAAATGTATAGCAATTGTCTGATATAAGGGGTTTCTCCTACATTGATCAAACCTTCTTGCTTTTCTGGAAGTCCCCATCACGAGTGCTAAGGAGTTTCGTTTGCTACGGATTCAGCCAAACAAACACAGAGATTTAAAAACAATCGCGAAAATAGCGTGTAAAAGTCGCCCAAATTAAAGATACACACAACATTGTTTCGTATATCGTAGATATTATAATCTAGGTAGTATATAAAAGGTTCTAAGAAACAGTAACCACCCTGAATGTCCCCTCAAAGCCTTTGCCAGACATTCACAAAAAATGCACACACACACACTAACACACATTTTGCCTTTTATATATATATATATTAGCGGGGAAACCTGGTGTTGCCCGGGTGTGGAGAGGTAACATAGTAAGGAACCCCGGAGGGAATCAAAACAACAGTAGGCAGCCCAGGTGGAGAGAGGTGGTGTAGTAAGGAACCCCAGTATCAGCCTATGTCATCCAATCCCGGGCGATGCCAGAGATTCTGCTAGTACATATATCCATCTATGTCATCCAATTCCAGGCGACGCCAGGTATTTTGCTAGTACATATATCCACCTATCTTATCCGATCCCAGGAGACGCCTGGTATCTGTTAAGAAACATTCCACCTATATTATCCAATTCGGGGCCATGCTGGGTAATTTGCTAGTACATATATCCACCTATGTCATCCAATCCCGGGCGACGCTGGGTATTCTGCTAGTACATATACACCTATTTCATCCAATCCCAGGCGATGCCAGGTATTTTGCTAGTACATACATTCACCTATCTCATACAATCCTGGGCGACGCCGAATATTCTGCTAGTACATATATCCAACTATCTTATATGATCCCAGGCGTCGCCGGGTATTCTGCTAGAAAACATTCCACCTATCTTTTCTAATCCCGAACAACGCCGGGTATTCTGCTAGGAAACACTCCACCTATTTCATCCAATCCCGGGCCATGCTTGGTAATCTGCTAGTACATATATCGATCTATGTAGTCCAATCCCGGGCGGCAACGGGTATTCTGCTAGTATATATACACCTATTTCATCCAATCCATAGCTACCCTGGTGGCCTAACCTCGCAGAACGACGGATTCACTTTAAATAAATTTGGAAGAGATACGAAGGTGCAATCTATTTAAGAGTAAGGGGGAAACGGGGATGGTGCTGACAGGGAGAAAAATGTTCTGTTAAAAGTTTTTTTTCTTTTTTATCATTTTTATTTATTTTTAACTCTCTCGTTTTCTCTCTCATGTAGTAAGATAATGAAGTAAACATTCTGAATCTAAAATAATTAAAGTAACATTTTCACATCTATTGTATGTCTATACGAGAATTATGCAAAATAAGTACAAATTATGCTTTATAGTAGTTGACTTACAAGCAAATAACGTTTTTGCGAGTTATTAAGGGTCGATCTTGGTTGTCCTTGTTGTGGTGATTGGCCTGTCGCACATTGAGGGTCGACTTTGTGTCATATCCGCCCCTCAGGGATAGTTGATTTATAGGGACAAGCAAGTAACGTACTGTGAAATGAATAAGATACAATAATCCCTCAAGACCTCTCTAGAAACAGTTGACAAAAAGGCAAGAATATTCGTTCTGTTTCTCAAAGGAGCAGCATTTGAATTTAATCACGACCGCATAATACACACTGGAACGTATTGTGCAAGCAAAACGATACAAGTGACAAGTCAGCGATAATACTTCAAAAATTGTTTAACACAAGAAATGATCAGCTCTTGCATACTTTCCCAATTTTATTGCTTCCTGCAATAAACATAATAAAGTTCTCTAGTGTTTTCCTTCTTCCTCCCTCTCTTCATCTCTCCCTTTTTCTCATATAATCTCTTATGTTATCCGTTTCTTCCCACTGCGCCTTTTATTTATATTATTCACCTTTCCTCCTCCTCAGTTAAAACATTCATGTTCAGATAAAAAGTGTGCACAAAGTATGATAACAAATATCATCTCAATAAGTTTCAGTAACATATATATATATATATATATATATATATATATATATATATATATATATATGTATGTATGTATACATACGTGTGTGTAAACACACACATATATATATGTATATATATATATATATATATACAAATATGTATGTATGTATACATACGTGTGTGTAAACACACACACACATACACATATATATATATATATATATATATATATATATATATATATATATATATATATATATATATATGTAGATATATAAAGCAAAAACTATGCGCGCGTGTCTTTCCACAGATTAGTTGTCAAAGAACTGGTGATGAACACAAAATCAACACACATCTCAAAAAATGACTCGTCCGGTTTTGCGATATTGGAAATAATTTGTCGATTTATCTATGGATGATATATGAAAGAATCAGCTTCCAGAGTAAAAGTAAGAAAAAGAAACAAATATCAAAATGTATGTAGCCGGCAATCTTGGTTAAATGGATTAAATTAGGATCGGGGAAAAGTTGGGTCTACATTCAAATTAATTTGCGTTTGTGGAAAAACGAGGACGAATATATTCACGAGATGCATCCATTCAATCTGTGTGTTCACTAGTACAAAATGATTATTCAAATACTATAGCATCGCAAACCGGGAGACGTACAAACCGTTTTATAAAGATATGGGGATGTATTTTATCATTCAATAACTTGAGTGTTATTTTTTCCGCCCGTCACACCAATAATTTCCTGGGTAAGGTTAACACTTTTGCCCAAACTTCCAAACTTCTGTATACGTAACGCACCTTCTCTCAACTCCCAACGAACGTCTGCTAATTCAACTTATTTCTTCGAAATACAACTTCAAAATGAACGTCCCTCTAAAAAATCAACCCTCTTTTATCTCCAACCAGGAGCATCTCATTTGCATATTGCAGGCATATAAAGAGATAAGGCAGCCATTTTGTTTCTTCATTCATTTCATTCCACGACTGACCCCTTAAATTATGCACACGTGCTATTTAGGTAAGGAGCATCTCATTTGCATATCGGGTGGTCACATTGCAGGCATATAAAGAGATAAGGAAGCCATTTTTGTTTCTTTCTTCTTCATTCATTTCATTCCACGACCGACCCGTTGAATTATGCACACGAGCTAATTAGGTAAGTCGCACGTTTTCCTACACTCCCCCCTGATCTCATGATCACACACAGGGCAAGTGGGCAGTCGTCTTTGTCGGGTACTTTTTCGAAGAATCAGGGGAAGCACTTCCTCATTGCCATCTTCCTCATTACCACCGTTATTGCCACCAGTCTTTTCCATTATCCCCTCTTGTGGTTCCCTATGCGGTGTTTCACAATCAGGGCAAGGGGTCAGTATCCGTCTTTGTCAGGTACTCCTTCGAATAATCGGAGTCATCACTTCCTTGGTTTCATCTTCCTCAATATGTTTCATCATTCCCTCTCGTGGTGCTATAGGCAGTGTTTCACAATCATGGCATTAATCAACATGGTCTGAGGACTTATGATTTTGTCTATTTTTCCTCTGCAAAATTGTACAGTGCACCCAGCATTTGGGGGTTTTACCCAAACACGGTCTCCCACTTGATATGGTGTATTGACAACGCTAACCACATCAATTCCTTTTATACGTTGTTCATAGCGGTAAATCCCATTAGCTGGTGCAGTTTCTGGTGTTGCATTGTCCTTTGGTGTCACATTATACCAGTACACAGCTTCTAGAATAGAACACTGTGTCCTGGCCACAATTCTTTTAATGGTGCAGTGACACCGCTCCGCTATACCGTTACCTTCTGAAAAATATGCACATCGGTAACGCATTCTAATCCCCCATTCCTGCATAAATTTCTGAAATTCTTGACATCGAAATGTAGTGGCGTTATCAGTCAGAATTTCCAGCGGGGCACCACGTTAAAAAAAGACAGCTCTCAACTGTCATATAATGCTAGATGCATCCTGTCATGTCAACAGGCGCCATATCGTGAAACGTTTCGGACCACAATCTGTCAAGGTCAAAAAATGCTTGCTCTCATAATGCGTTACATCCAGTTGTCCTCCACCTCAAGCTTCCCTTTTTGCCATTGGGACGGTGCCAGATCAATTCGTTGACACTCTTCACACGTATGTATAGCTGCCTTGATTGATGCTCTTGTAGTTGAAGGACACACTCTTCGGACAAAATATGTTGTCCTCCGAATTCCGGGATGTCCACTCTGCTGATATATTGTACGAATCTGGTCAGGTGTTTATTGATCTGTTACGGCCGTGCATGTCTGTTGTGGAGGATCAGATCCCTGCCTCATTACATCAATCTACCTCTTTGGTACTCTAGTCAAGCTATCAGCCAAATTCTGCATCGACGAAACTAAGGTAATGTCAACTTGCAAGCTGTATTCGTCAACTATACGCTTTATTATTGCCAGTCTCCTTCGTACTAACATCCCACTTGCAGCTCTAGTCGTAACTCGAGCCTTTCCAGTCAAGGTGTCGGTCAACCAGTGGTAAACACACAAGTCAGTGTGGAGATGCACAACCTTAGTCTGCCATTGCAATGCAAGATTAAGCCCTTTTAACGTGGCATCAAGTTCTGCCAAATTTATATGCTGGGCATTATTTTTCAGACGAAGCCAGCATGCATCTTCCACAACAGCACCCAACTGTTCCAACATGACACCTGTAGCCAGTGAACTTGCGTCAACCCATTCATTCAGTTCGTTTCCAGATACTTGCCACTTACCCTGGGCAAGGTCGTTTCTATGTACTCTGGACAACATTTCAGCCATCATTTGCTGGAACGAATCATCATCCACCATGTTGTCCCATCCTTTGATTACTGCAGTTACTCGTCTTTTTAACACTCCTGTTGCCGATCGGAGCCATCCACAGACAGGTAGATGCCCAAATAATTGACCGCAAATAGAAAACACAATGCGTCTTGTCAATACACTGGGTAACTCTGGAATTGCGCTCCCTCGCTTCCATCGCAAAGTATTAACCTTCTCATAGACCTCTAGGCCTTACACGGGCACCCCATCCTTTAGGCGCTTAGGGTCTTTGCTTATTAACCCAAACAATTCCAGTTTTGCTCGAACCACATCTGCAGACATTATATCTTCATTAATGTAGATGTCAGCTTCTGCTGTAGTCTCATCCTGAATCAAAACAGTTTTAATAATAGTTGTCATTATTAAGGGTGCTACGTTAAGGCCAAAACCTAAACGTGTCAAACAATATCGTTTTCCCTTGATTATCACTGTCTGAAATGGCCATAATGACTCATGGACACGTATCTGCAGGTAGGCTCTCTTCAAATCCAGCAGTGCTACATTACTCCCTTTCTGACGCCACTCTCTTAGTTTAGCAGCGCACACATCTGCATTTCCAGTGAAAGCATCAACATGTTGATTCAATTCTCGGTAATCCATTACGGGCCGAATTTTGTCTTTAGTAGGTTGTTCAACAGCCATGAGCCGAATTAATCCTTTGGGTGGTCCCAGACGTTCCTGTGGGTACGGTATTAACCATCCGTTATCAATCCACATCTGAAGTTCTTCTTCATATGCGGCCCTATTCTTTTTGGAAACTTCATACTCTGGAATGGTGTTGCACAACCGATCTGGTGCCTGGCTCATAGTCCATTTCCATTTTGCAGTCCACGCCTTTTCCTTGTCGTCAAACGTAGCACAGAAGTCCTTTTCTTCAATAGACATGGCTGCACAGACTTCTTTTCCTTCTCAAAGCATTACACCTCCAGTCGCTGTGATTATGACGCCTCCTAGTGCTTGTATTGCATCAATTCCAATCAACATGTCATAGCCAAGGGGGTTTTCTTGCATCACCAGAACATCAACTTTGGCTGTGTCACCCTTCTCAGTACAGATCGTGACTGTCCCTTCACCACAACATGCTCGGGATAAACCATTGATCGTCTTAATACTGACTGCTTACTCCCGCCACATCTGACAGTAATGTGCACTAACTGTAGACCGGGAACACTCCGTGTCTATGAGTGCTGAACACTGCACATCGTCAATTTTAACGCCAATGACCGGTAATCCTGTGTTTATTGGTTGGCAAGGGGCAAGGGTGGCGATAGTACCTTGCCCCCAATGTCGTTTCCCGAACAGTTGCGAGATATGTGCCCATACTTATAGCAGCGATAGCATTGTACTGTTCTCTGTGCTCGTGGATATACACACCTCCTATCACTCCGGCAATCCTTAGCAAAATGATTGGCCTCCCCACATTTATAGCACGCTGGGCCTACACGCTTATTACTACCTGGAAGAGAATCTATATTGCTTCCATACGGTTCGACTGTTGCATGTTGAATACTAGTTTCTGCTTCAATTGGCTCCTGTTCCTTACAGATGTTTCGAGCTCGGGCTAATAACTCGTCTGTTGTCAATTCATTAATTCGTGACGATGCCCGCAACAGTTTGCTGACCTCCTCAGGTAAGCCTACTAAAAAGGCACATCTTAATATCTTATCGTTAACCCCACCAAATGGTACGACAATTTCGTAGGTCGGCTAGCTACACATCAACTGTTTCCGTGGGGTGAAGTCGCCGGCTCGTGAACTGTTGCCATGCAACAAACAGATCTGTACCAAACGCTGTATACAGGCTGTGTTTGATTGTATCCCAGTCTGGTTCATCCCCGAGTTGCTGGTAGACTGCATAAGCCCCTCCAGTTAACCTCAAAGGAATGACTGTGGCTGGTTCTTTAATTCTGCACAGTGTACAGATCTTCTCAGCCTTTTCCACCCATTCAACGACAGACGGTCCAATGGTAGATCCATCAAACTCAGGTATGAAGTGAAAGTCGAATCTGTCCATTTTCTGCCTTTCGTATCACCGCACACCGAGAGCTGAAATATCCTATAATTCAATAACTTGAGTTTTATTTCTTCCGCCCGTCACACCAATAATTTCCTGGGTAAGGTTAACATTGTTGTCCAAACTTCCAAACTTCTGTACACGTAACACACCTTCTCTCAACTCCCAACGAACGTTTGCTAATTCAACTTATTTCTTCGAAATACAACTTCAAAATGAACGTCCCTCTAAAAAGTCAACCCTCTTTTATCTCCAACCAGGAGCATCTCATTTGCATATTGCAGGCATATAAAGAGATAAGGCAGCCATTTTGTTTCTTCATTCATTTCATTCCACGACTGACCCCTTACATTATGCACACGTGCTAGTTAGGTAAGGAGCACGTTTCCCTACATATTTAAAAAATATTATTCAAACTTATGCTTGCCAGACCAACGTAAATGTCATTTTAAATTCAAGCATCACAGACCGACGAAACTGCTATTTCAAACTTACATAACAAATTAAAGACAGAGTTTACTATAGAAATGCTTGAATGTTTCTAAATCGAGATGCATCTACTCAATTTGAGTGTTGATTGATGCAAATCCTATTTCAAGCTAAAGTATGACAGGCCAACTATGCTATTACAAATTTAAGGATGATAGACCAACGAAAATATTGTTTAAAAATTAAGCATGGCAGAACAACTAAAATGCTACTTTTGACTTAAGTATGCCAAAAATGCTGTGAAATAAATAAGAATATTTGACTGCCGAAATTTCTATTAAAAATTTTCTCATGCATGATAGACCAGCAAGGCAGTATAAAGGTGGAGGTGCCATGTCGTTTGCATCATAAGCAGAAGACAGCTTCATAGTCGAAGGCTGCAACTGCCATTTCCATTGCAGCTATTTCTGCTGTCTTTTGTACGATCAGCTGTAACCCCTTACATTGACGGTTCGTGGTTTGTGGCGCATAGTTGTCGACGTGATTTCTTATTTCTTATTGTTGTTGATATCATCCTAATCATAATGTTCGCTTCTGTCACCTCCTCTGTGCCACAGCCATGTGCTGCATGTAGAACGATCCCATACTTTTGATCAGGTCAGATATCAATATGTATAATAAATCACAGCGCAAATACTCCTTTGGAGGGAGACATGTTACCAATGCTGCCTGCAAACGAAGCCTTACAAGAAGTGCTATGTTGCCCACTAGTTGATGCTGAGATTCTAGCATGTCGAAACATTATCACCTACTGACTCCCTATACATTTGATGAGAATATCTTGGAACCCAATGATAGATTTCGTCATTGTCATTACTGCCTATGTGTCCACCACCATCACTGGCAATAGCATCATGAATAGATTTTGCCTTTTACTATCCTCTTAATAAACATCGTATATCCTACTTGCAGAACTCCTGCTATCGGCATTCCTTGTTCAATAATGTGTACTCGATATGCATGGAACAGTTGCTAATACCACCACAGCAACAGTAGCTGCCACTACAATTGCTGCGTATCCTATGCAATCGCTGCCATCACCCTCCTCACACATACCATAAAAAACAACAAAAAACAACCACTAAACCCTGAAGTACTTGGCTCATCTGTCGATGAAGAGTGTGAGTAGCTG
Organism: Euprymna scolopes; assembly: GCF_053919585.1. Taxonomy (NCBI): domain Eukaryota; kingdom Metazoa; phylum Mollusca; class Cephalopoda; order Sepiida; family Sepiolidae; genus Euprymna; species Euprymna scolopes. The sequence goes on along the minus strand of NC_136497.1, from coordinate 104,947,840 downwards.
CTGGATGTGAATTACTCTGAGATCTTTTGTTTTGGGACTGACTGAGAAGAAGAGAACATAACATGTCTTTTCTGCTGACAAGCTTATCATCTTGCAGAGTCTTTCCTTTCGACTGCATGCAGAACACTGTGGAGGAGGAGTTTGTTTGTTGCCTTATCTCTCAGGCATTGCCTATCCTTTACATATGTACTTAAATGCATACATCTCCACTGACATCGATCTATAAAGGTTTTTTTTCTTAGGGTCAAAACTCTGGGTATGTTGCATGCTCTACAAATACTAGGATTTCCTATCAAACCTAGTGAAGCTGCAAAGTCGATCTTTTTTTCCAGTACCTTTTGAAACTAGCAAAGTAAAAGTTCAGTCAAATTCTTTCATTTCAATGGCAGCGAATATATGATCCACTATATAATTCTTAGTTTTCAATTTGACAAATTATATAAGATTCAAAAATGATTAATGAAATGGAAAATATTTTAATTTCTAATGGCCAATATTATTTACCTACTTTAAATAAACAAAAAAAATTAAACATTTTTTTACATAGCCGATAAAAATGTTTTTGTCTTCCTAATTTAATTTAAACATAATAATAAAAGGTTTTGCTAATTGAATAAAAAAATTTGTTGTTCAAAATTAAAATCAGTCAAATCGAGATATCTTCCACACATCATCATCGGCTGATGTCAAATTACTGTTGGGTCTGCATTGAAATTAATCTGCGTTGTTTGAAAAACGAGGTCAGATATTTTCATTAGATGTGTTCATTTAAGCGATGGAATGTTATTCTAAACTGACAAACCTTATAGAAGCTCTTATAGAAATATTTAGATGCATCTGAAATGCATGAGAGTCGAAAGGCAATTATAATTTAAGCCTGACCGACTGATTGACATAATCTTTTTTAGAGATACTTGTATGGGAAAATAGAGAAAGACTTAACGTGTGTGAGGACAGATTTTTCTCCTCGTGGTCAACTATTGAAAAGAAAGCAGGAAAGAAATGGTTGAACCTAATCAATCAATCGGTCAGTCAACACGCGCTCAGCGGAGATAAACTCGCTCTGAAATTTACTACTCGCAGGCAGATCAATTTTCCGCAGCTTTAAATGCTACACTTAACCTTTTAGTCATTTGACACCGACAACAGAATGAAAACAAATCGTATCTTTCAACATAGATTTACACCTTATTCGTCACATCTTAGGTTTTAAACTGTTTCCATCACAACTTACTCACCTTTATAGATTAGGAGTAGAACGCAAACGCTCAAGGAAATACAAACAACGTATTCGCAAGACGAAAACCGTGTTTTCCAAACTTTGATATTACTTTTCTGCCTAACCTATTTTTCACTAGTGCAATGCTTTCCCCGAATCGTCCTGTTAAAGCCACAAGTATTGAGACCCTGATTTAGAGAAGTGTGGAGTCATCCATTCGTTAGCACTACTCTCTGGTTTACTTTGACCCGAAAGAATGGCAGTACCTGTTAGCAACTAATGTATGAGTTACATATAATCTATAGTTTTCTTAACAAAAATATATGCATGCAAAAGAAATGAATCTATAAATAAAACGTTTACAAAGGTATATGTGTTTCGGCATAACGATGTTTGGCATAAAACTCAACAATTAATAAATGAGAAAGCAAGAAAATAAATTAGCTGACACATTTACTCATTATAATTCTTAGTTTAATTGTTTAACTGTCTGAAAATATGAAAAAATTTAGTTTTAATCAAAATGCTTTGGTAATCTTTATAAAGTAAGGTATGTTTATATGTTTGTATAATAATAAACCGAGCAGGCATAAGTGGTTTAAATGTGAGGTATATTTAGTTTAATTTTATGAAAAAAAAATGGGTGGAAACCCTTTATAAAAAATAAGGTACCTCCGGTTTTTGTGATTTTTTAACAATAGATGTTAGATCTTAATTAATAAATATTCCTTAAATTTAAGTGTCTTTGCGGTATTCACAAATGGTGTTAGACCGTATGATATGGGTACAAACTCCGATTTGAAAATTTAAATATTTCCGATTTGCATTAAATTATATATATATATATATTATATATATATTATATATATATATATATTATATATATATATATATATATATATATATATATATATATATATATATATATGGTGTCTCAAAATTAATTATCTATTTTGAAGTAATTTATATTTCAAAATAGATTGTTAAATTTGGGATATATATATATATATATATATATATATATATACATATGCATATATATATATATTCACAGGTGATTTACCACTTATCAATACCTAAAGGCCACTCGAGAATAAGGGTTAATGAGTATAAGGTAGTCACTGAGACAATAGCACAATGATCGATAGTGACTGAAATTAGGTACGATTTAATTATTTAACAACGGCTCAACAAAAACTTGTTTACATTGGATTTATAGACGTCCATGTTTTAGCTAACTGGAAACCAGGGCCGTGGTATAAAATTCCATAGGCAAGAAACTAAGAAAGTAAACTTTGTTAATGGAATTTGCATTCAGATTTAGGCAGAGTGAAGGAAATTGTTGACAGTGGTTGTAGCTAGGCAAGCGTTTGTTGCGAATGTTTTGCAGGATGGGGTGGGGGGGACCATACATTGAAGCTCGGTCAAGCCAGGAGAATAAGTATGAAACAAAGGTAGACTAGAAACATCCATTTTGTGGGAAAAAGATTACAATGAAAAGAAAATGTTTTGCAAACGGGTTTGAAAGGCAGCACACCCTTCTTCCCTCGTGGTTGGGCTCATATACACATTGATGCAACCATTTTTTTCAGCTACCTTGGAAACAGATTTGATGTATCGTCCATCTCAGGTCAGAAGTGAAGGTCAAAAGCATGTCAAAACAGAGTGCTTCCTCGAGATGAGAGCCATTCATTTCACTTGGATCCAAGTGGGATCCAAACATTGGTGGCGAAAAGATAACAGCTTTGTTTTGGATGCATTAAAAAATATGCACATGCACACAAATGGTGTTCCAAAAGTGATACTTCCTATTTTTTAATCCGTCCGAACGGGTTAGAGAGGATTGCAAATTGCATTATGATAACTAAACTTATGCATTCATAACCTTAATGTTTCATCACCCTGTTGCAAATATTGACGGTTTGAGTTTTAAGAAAACATGGATGTGCGATAGAAGCAGAGCTGCATCATTGAATTTCAGGCAAAAGTCCATTGAGAATGGTGGTGACTATGTAGAAAAATAAATTTTGAAACACAAAATATCGCTCATGTTAATGGTACCACTCTCGTTTTCGTAGCTCTTCCACTTTTTTTTAGTTTAAGAAATAGGAAACCATACTTGTTGGATAAGTATAAGTATAGCTATGTTTTTTAGGTAACACCAAAAAATATGGAATACAATGCCAGAAATTGCCGATTGATGAGCGATGACGTCAACCTACATTTCAATCGAGAGTTGGGGGGGGGGTCATAGAAAATGAACTAAAAACGGAAACAATGGGATCCCCTACATTTTAACTCGCATTAGAATTGTGTCAAATGCCAAACAAAAAAACAATCGAATCCCAATTTATGAAATGCACATAAAAACATAACAAAGACCAGAGAGAGAGAGAGAAAAAGAGAGAGAGAGAGAGAGAGAGAAAGAGAGAGAGAGAGAGAGAGAAAGAGAAAAAGAAAAAGAGAAAGAGAAAGATAGAGAGAGTTAACAACAATCAAGCAGTGAAGATATTTCGTCAATCTTTCACGAGAAACACCCGTCTAGCTGAATCCACTGTGAAAAATTTCCCCCACTCTATATCTGTGCCTAAATCAAAACGCGGATTCCATGAACAAAGCTTCTTTCTTAGAACTGCACGCCTGTGAAACTCTGTTCCGTCTGCCTGCTTCCCTCCGGACTACAATTTGGATGTCTTCAAGTCCAATGTTAACAAATTCCTAATGAACCGCCCCTTTAAGTAAACACTTAACAAATCTCCTCACTAACTTAATGTACTTGCAATAACCCTTATCCCTGAGTGGCTTCCGGGCCTTGATAAGTGGTGATCACTGTGTAAAAAAAAAAAAAAAAAAAAAACACGACACATCAATGCTGACCGCTTCCCCACTTCACTGTTGTTTGTCAATTTGTAAATAAAGCTAAGTTGTTTATGTTATTCATTCATCTACTGGCATACTGAACTAACGACCAGAAATTATGTAGACAGCTGGTACTATAGGGTGTAACGATAAAATAGTCGCACTGAAATCGACGATATGATTCCATTTCCATTTAATGAAAATCGATTTTCTTTTTTTGTTGCAGACCATCTACTAGGCCAGTTGTGTAGAAATCCCAAGAGCGATAGAAACCTTCTATCATGTCTGAAAGTGACACAATATTCAATGAGTGAGATCGGAAATGTGCCACTGTATAACTCATGCTCTCTACTGATTCACGTTATGGTAGCAGGACCATTGACAGCACCCTCAAAATGCAAATCCGGACGGTTCAACATTTTGTGGCACAGCTCAACAAGTTTACTGCCACAATTATGGTCTTTGGTGTGGTTTCAAGTAAGGACCACTTCAAACTACCTCACATCTTTGAAGTCAGCTTGAAAGTCAACACCAAAATGTACCTGTATGTGCTGAAGAGTGTGGTGATCTCCTGGTGCAATCAGGTTGCTGCTGGCAGAGACTGGGTGTGGCAGCAGGACTCAGCGCCGCCCATAAGTCAAAAGAGACCCAGGCTTGGCTTCAGAAGGAGAGCTATGACTTTGTACCCTTCTTTCATTGGACCACCTTCTCGTCCGACCTGAACCTGCTGGACTACTTTTACGGTCATATGTTGAGAACATCACCAACATGATCTTCCACAGCATCAAAAACAGCTTGATCGCCACCATCTGCCGAGTGTTCATAAGGCTCCCTCCGGCATTTGTGGAAAAGGCATACTCCCGTTTCTGGACCCGTATCGAGGCAGTGATTGAGTCTGAAGGCGGCTACATTGAACAGATCTCAGTTCTACTACATAATCAAGTTACCTGAATTGATTTTTTCCATAAACGGATTTAAATAAGCTGTAGTGTTGTTTTCTTTAGGGCGACAAATTTATCGTTCCAATTTCATACTGTTGGAACGATCCTCAGATGACAAACGCTCTTGATGTCCATCCACAGTGATCGTTCATCACTGGCGAAAGAGCAAAAAGAATGGCGGTGAATATGTAGAAAATTAAATTCTAGAGCACAAAAGGTCGCTCGTTATAATGGTATCACTCCCGTTTTTGTTGCTCTTAGATATATATATATATAGTAATTGTCTGTACTATATTATTGTGACTATAACAACCAAGATGAGGAAGTCAGTCCGACAATCTCAATATATATATATATATATATATATATATATATATATATATATATATATATGTATATGTATATGTATATGTATGTATATATATATATATATATATATATATATATATATATATATGTATGTATATATGTATATATATATATATTTTTTTCATAAGTTTAGGTTTCGGTTTTGATTCAAGCTGTGCACCCAAGTCATATGGATACATTATTTTATTTTTGAAATTGCAACTTTATAAAATATAAAAATCGATTGAACATTAATTCTACAATAATATATATGAAATCTGCAAGAATAAAAATATACTTAAGCATAATTTACGACTGGGCTACGCTGAGCGTCTCTGCTAGCTTAGATAAGTACTTCTGCAGTTTTAACAAAAGAGCTACAATAATATCAGAGCGTCTCCATTTACACTGAACATCTACAGAATGCCAATATCAATATATTACATCTGAATGAGTCCCCTGTGAAATTTCCACAGGTCCCGCTAGTTATAAATTATGCTATTAACTTCTTGTGGGCAGTGACTATTTGTCTTTATTGGAATTTTGTTGCTAATAAGCTTTCCCAAAGTCCCGGTACTCTTTGCATTGATGCAGTTTAAGCCTTGTTAGTGATTTCTGTCCTCAGACTTTCCATCTTCATTGACCCTTCACGAATATTTGCTCTGGTGCCAGTCAATGCTGACACTATATTTTATTATTGTTATTACTTCTCAGGAGTTTTCAAACAACCCATCAAAGATTTCTCTTTGAGAACAACCTGTTGTGTTTCCTGGAGTCTGAGTGACAACAAATCTCCCCAGACTTCCAGCACTTTCCACCTCTTTTGATAACCTTTTCAAATTAATTTGAGTTACCGCAACAGACTTTTACCATTGATTTCTTGTTGGTAGCTATTGATCTTCACTGGAATTTGGATGGATCCCAAGGTCTCAGTCCTTTTCTACTCATCCAGTGGAGGTCTGGTTAGTGCTTTCTCTCCTCTGTCTTTCTATCCTATTTGGTGTTGTATCAGTTGATACCAACACTTTGGGGGTGGGGAGGAAGGACATAAAATTATACAGTTTCAGTTTTCTTGATTCCATGTGGTGTTTCTTTGTGTTTCACTTCTGTGGCAGTTTCTATGTATCCGGTTAGCGCAAGTAGCTCATGTGTATCAATCTCCGTATTTAAGGGTTTTCCTTAATATTTCAGCTGTTTTCATTATTGTTATCCGTCGTATCTTCTCAGCTTTTCCTCTGATCCCCATCTTTTTTGTGTCATTTACACAGTCTTCTATACAAACCAGTCCCCTTCTTCCATATTTTCTTTTTTATGTAGAGTCAGTCAGCATGATCCTTTGGGTGTAGTGCATTGTGCATGATCATAAGTTTCTTAGTCTTCTGGTTGAGATGTCTCAATTCGTTTCTGGTCCACCCTATCAGTATCTTACTGGTGACCCTGCCATGTGTTTATACCTTTTATTAGGTTTCTAATATACAGTTTAGTTTCTAAGAGTTTTCTTGTTCTTCTGAGGTACTACTTTCCAATTTTCTCTTTCATTTCTGTTGCTTTGATGATGGTTGCTTCCAAAACTCCCAAACTTTGTAGGTGTCAGGTTTACCTAGTGCTCCGATCTCTGCTTAGTTGGATAGTTCGATACTTTCTGTTGCCTCCAGGTTTCTTCTTCTTATAACTAGCTGTGTGTATGTTTTATACCGAATTCCGTTAAGATATCCTGGCTGAAGATACTAGTTTAGTTCCTTTTTTGTTTTTTCAAAAAAGTTTCAGGTCGTCCATATACATTAAGTGGTTCATTCTTTCATCTGTATCAGTGAACTTGTATCCGACTTGACACTTTCTTAATATATTGTTAAGAGGCATCATAACTATGATGAATACAATGGTGATAATTTTTGTATTTTTATTTCAGTTATATATTGTCTATCAGTTTAAGTCTCCATGTTCTCATTGCATTTTTAATCAAATTGATAATCTCCGATACCTAGATAAATTCTGTCTGAAATACCGATTGAGGAATAATATAATATTTTAGCAGATATTTTAGCTTGTCAGAGTTTTTAGATTCTAAAAATAACAGTTATGGTAGAAGAGACTTCTTTGCTTTCTGGTAGATAAATCAGATGATGGAAGAAGGTGGGTAAAGACATGAAAGGAGGTAAAAGAGGAATAGGGGAGGGGGAGTTCTTGTGGTTTTTGATTTAAACAATCTTATATTCCCATTTCTTTTTATCAAACAACACAACAAGTCAAAGGTATGGCCTAACACTCACAGCCTCACAATTCAAGGTGTCTGGGTCTCCTAACTTCAACTACTCAACCGCCAAATCAGATGTTGCTCATAACCATACCTTAGACTTCAAACTTTTCTATAACATGATACTCACACCCTACCTCTCACACCAACCTCGGCAACCCTCTTCAATCAACACTTAAATATTCATTTCTTTCATTTTTTACTATTCTCTTCTTACAGTCACTACCATTAAACATTTCATAAGTACTTACGTCTTGCAATAGATAGCTACACCCTTTGGATCCTCAGTAACCTAACTAATCATAAAGCGAAAAAACTCAACACAGCATTTCCTTTTCACTCATGATATTGCTCAACTGTGTTGCAACGAAAATACTTTTCAATATTCCTCACTTGAATTAATTCTGTCTCACCATTTGTTTTACCTTTGTTAAGTGCTACGAAATTAAAAAATCTTAGCGCAATCCGCTTCTTCATTAAAAGACTCCAATAATCGATAATTGGATCCATAATTAAGCCCGTGTCACTAAAATCACTTCTTTTTTTATTGTATTTACTTTATTCGCTTTATTGACTTTTATTTTATTCAACTTAGACAAGCAAACGGCATGACGGCGCATAAGAGCAACGAACACGTTCGTACTCAGTCGCCGCCCACTTCTCTTTTATAAAAGATTTCATTTAATCTTTTATAAATATTTTTTACATACGTCCACGGGTATATAAGAGCACATGTTCAATCAGTAGGTGTTTCTCTCTGTCACACGTAAGTTCGAAATAAAATATTTATTTCTAAATTTTTGTGATTTAATGGACAAATCTTAGTTAGATGCGTCTACCAAATTCGATACGCATATGTCCGCTGATCTTAAAGTAAACTTAATGGCATTTGCGTTAGTATGTCACGTGATTGAATATTTTTTAGGTGAGTTCCACTCATAATTAGACTTTAGAAAACTACCAGTAAAATGTGACTAATCATGCAATTTGGATTTAAAGTTTTGAATCAGAAAACTTTGGGTGCATTCAAATACAGTAAATAAAAAGAGAACATAACTAATTACTCCGTTTGCTCTATCTACCCTTCTCTATTTTTCACTCCTCTATTTCTCCATTCTCTATCCATCCCTTCTCCATCTCTCCCTTCTCTTATTTCTCCCTTCTATATTCCCCCTTTCGCTCTTCCTCCCTTCTCTATTTCTGCCTTCTCCATTTCTCCGTCCACTACTTCTCCTTTCTCTATATCTCCCTTCTCTATTTCTCCCTTCTCTATTTCTCCCTTCTCTATTTCTCTCTTCTCTATTTCTCCCTTCTCATTTTCTCCCTTCTCTATTTCTCTATTCTCTATTTCTCCCTTCTCTATTTCTCTCTCCTCTATTTATCCCTTCACTATTTCTCCCTTCTCTCGTCCTCACTTCTCCAATTCTCCCTTCTATATTTCTCGCTTCTCTATTTCTCTCTTATCTATTTCTCTCTTCTCTACTTCTCTTTTCTTTATTTTTCTCTCTTCTATATCTCCCTCCTCTATTTCTCCCTTCTCTATTCCTCCCTTCTCTATTTCTCGCTTCTCTATTTCTCCCTTCTCTATTTCTCCCTTCTCTATTTCTCTCTTCTCTATTTCTCTATTTCTCCCTTCTCTATTTCTCCCTTCTCTATTTCTCCCTTCTCTATTTCTCTCTTCTCTATTTCTCTAGTTCTCCCTTCTCTATTTCTCGCTTCTCTATTTCTCCCTTCTCTATTTCTCGCTTCTCTATTTCTCCCTTCTCTATTTCTCCCTTCTCTATTTCTCCCTTCTCTATTTCTCCCTTCTCTATTTCTCGCTTCTCTATTTCTCCCTTCTCTATTTCTCCCTTCTCTATTTCTCCCTTCTCTATTTCTCCCTTCTCTATTTCTCTCTTCTCTATTTCTCTATTTCTCTCTTCTCTATTTCTCCCTTCTCTATTTCTCTCTTCTCTATTTCTCTATTTCTCTCTTCTCTATTTCTCCCTTCTCTATTTCTCCCTTCTCCATTTCTCTCTTCTCTACTTCTCTTTTCTTTATTTCTCTCTCTTCTATATCTCCCTCCTCTATTTCTCCCTTCTCTATTCCTCCCTTCTCTATTTCTCCCTTCTCTATTTCTCCCTTCTCTATTTCTCTCTTCTCTATTTCTCCCTTCTCTATTTCTCGCTTCTCTATTTCTCTCTTCTCCATTTCTCTTTTCTCTATTTCTCTATTTCTCTCTTCTCTATTCCTCCCTTCTCTATTTCTCCCTTCTCTATTTCTCCCTTCTCCATTTCTCTCTTCTCTACTTCTCTTTTCTTTATTTCTCTCTCTTCTATATCTCCCTCCTCTATTTCTCCCTTCTCTATTCCTCCCTTCTTTAGTTCTCCCTTCTCTATTTCTCGCTTCTCTATTTCTCCCTTCTCTATTTCTCGCTTCTCTATTTCTCACTTCTCTATTCCTTCCTTCTCTATTTCTCCCTTCTCTATTTCTCTCTTCTCTATTTCTCCCTTCTCTATTTCTCGCTTCTCTATTTCTCCCTTCTCTATTTCTCGCTTCTCTATTTCTCCCTTCTCTATATTTCCCTCCTCTATTTCTCCCTTCTCTATTCCTCCTTCTCTATTTCTCCCTCCTCTATTTCTCCCTTCCTAATTTCTCGCTTCTCTATTTCTCTCTTCTCTATTCCTCCCTTCTCTATTTCTCCCTTCTCTATTTCTCCCTTCTCCACTTCTCTTTTCTTTATTTCTCTCTCTTCTATATCTCCCTCATCTATTTCTCCCTTCTCTATTCCTCCCTTCTCTAGTTCTCCCTTCTCTATTTCTCACTTCTCTATTTCTCCCTTCTCTATTTCTCGCTTCTCTATTTCTCACTTCTCTATTTCTCCCTTCTCTATTTCTCGCTTCTCTATTTCTCGCTTCTCTATTTCTCCCTTCTCAATTTCTCACTTCTCTATTTCTCACTTCTCTATTTCTCCCTTCTCTATTCCTCCCTTCTCTAGTTCTCTCTCCTCTATTTCTCTCTTCTCTTTTTCTCTCTCCTCTATTCCTCCCTTCTCTATTTCTCCTTTCTCTATTTCTCCCTTCTCTATTTCTCCATTCTCTATTTCTCTATTCTCTATTTCTCCCTTCTCTATTTCTGTCTTCTCTATTTCATCCGACTCTAATTCTCTCTTCTCTATTTCTCCCTTCTCTATTTCTCTCTTTTTTATTTCTATCTTCTCTGTTTCTCTCGTCTCTATTTCTCGCTTCTCCTTTTATCACTTCTTCATTTATATCTTCTCTATTTCTTCCTTTTTTTTCATACGTCTCTATTTCGCGACTCTTCGTTTCTCCCTTCTCTTTTTCTCTCCTATTTCACTCTTCTCTGTTTCTTCCTTCTCTATATCTCCCTTCTCTTTTTTCCCCTTCTCTGTTTCTCTCTTCTCTATTTCTCGCTTTTTCTTTTCTGCCTGCTCTATTTTCCCTTCTCTATTTCTCCCTTCTCTATTTCTCTTGTTCTGTATCCCTTTCTTCTCTATTTCTCGCTTCTCCTTTTCTCCCGTGTTCATTTATATCTTCCCTATTTCTCCCTTCTCTGTTTCTCTCGTCTCTATTTCGCGACTCTCCATTTTTTCCTTCTCTATTTCTCCCTTCTCTATTTCTCCCTTCTCTCTTTCTCTTCTCTCGATTTCTCCCTCTCTTTAGCTCTCTTCTCCATTTTTCCCTTCTCTATTTCTCCCTTCTGTGTTTCTCCCTTCTCTATTTCTCCCTTCTCTCTTTCTCTCCTCTCTATTTCTCCCCCTCTTTAGCTCTCTTTTCCATTTTTCCCTTCTCTATTTCTCACTTCTCTATTTCTCACTCCTGTATTTCTCACGTCTCTATTTCTCACTTCTCTATTTCTCACTTCTCTATTTCTCACTTCTCTATTTCTCTCTTCTCTCTTTCTCACTTCTCTATTTCTCACTTCTCTATTTCTCACTTCTCTATTTCTCTCTTCTCTATTTCTCACTTCTCTATTTCTCACTCCTCTATTTCTCCCTTCTCTATTTCTCACTTCTCTATTTCTCTCTTCTCTATTTCTCACTTCTCTATTTCTCACTTCTCTATTTCTCACTTCTCTATTTCTCACTTCTCTATTTCTCCCTTCTCTATTTCTCACTTCTCTATTTCTCACTTCTCTATTTCTCACTTCACTATTTCTCACTTCTCTATTTCTCACTTCTCTATTTCTCACTTCTCTATTTCTCACTTCTCTATTTCTCACTTCTCTATTTCTCCCTTCTCTATTTCTCACTTCTCTATTTCTCACTTCTCTATTTCTCACTTCTCTATTTCTCTCTTCTCTATTTCTCACTTCTCTATTTCTCACTTCTCTATTTCTCCCTTCTCTATTTCTCACTTCTCTATTTCTCACTTCTCTATTTCTCACTTCTCTATTTCTCACTTCTCTATTTCTCCCTTCTCTATTTCTCACTTCTCTATTTCTCACTTCTCTATTTCTCACTTCTCTATTTCTCACTTCACTATTTCTCACTTCTCTATTTCTCACTTCTCTATTTCTCACTTCTCTATTTCTCTCTTCTCTATTTCTCACTTCTCTATTTCTCACTTCTCTATTTCTCTCTTCTCTATTTCTCACTTCTCTATTTCTCACTTCTCTATTTCTCACTTCTCTATTTCTCCCTTCTCTATTTCTCCCTTCTCTATTTCTCACTTCTCTATTTCTCTCTTCTCTATTTCTCCTTTCTCTATTTCTCACTTCTCTATTTACACATGGTAAATAATATTACTGCTCGGTATGATTGCCTTTTTTAATCGAATATTCCGGTCTATTTTTGTATTACATTTGACTGTTATTAAAGAGAGAAGTAAAGAGAATGTAGGATGGAAGCACCCACAGAAAACGGGAGAATGGGAGAGTTATCAAAATCCAGTGAGAGAAGAAGAGAATAATAAAACTTGCTAAGGGATTCGGTATTTGGTGAAAATTAAGGCTAATCTGAATGATTAAAATCGATGTTTTAAAAAATAAGACAATCTCGAAATCCAGAATATATATTTTTGTAATTTAAATATTTGGAAGATGCCTTAATGAAACAAACCTTGCTTAAGTCCGCTTTAGTATAATAATACATGTCAGTTGGTTTTTTATGCTTAAATTTTAAATATCATTTTTAGATGTGTCCATGGATTTCATGTCTGTAAGTTGATCTCTCATGGTAAAATTTTAAATGGAATTTGGATTGGTCTGTCATGCTTTAGTTTGAAATGGTATTTTCTTCGGTTTATCATGCTGAAGTTATAAATGCCATTTTTCTTGATACGTCATATTAAAGTTTGAAATAGCATTTTCAATTGTCTGTCATGCTCCAGTTTGAAATGACATCTTCATTGCTAAATGTGTTGATTGAATGGGCAGATCTTAATAAGATCGCACTCTTGTATACTAAGAGATTAATACCAATCCACTTCTGCATTGTTTTGTAGCCAATCGAGTTGCTTTGGTGACTGTTAACATTTCCATCTACAATTACTTGGGCAACACCTCCACGCATTCACAAAGAAAATGTTACCACCTAATTGAACAGGTGCTCGTCTCCATATTCTCTTTTTGAGATAAGAGTTAATCATATATAATTTGCTAAATCAAAAAAGCCTTCTTTATCAACAGAAGGACACAAACAACAAATTCGTAAAAAACAGAATGATGGATATTCTTCAGATATGTCATTTCAGTTTAACTGAACTATGAGAATCGTATTTCAAACCTAATTATAACTAAAGGACAGACTAATCTCATTAAATAGTTCGACAGTAAAACACGTCTATTAGCAATGAGAGATAGGTGGACGCAAGTATTGATGGAGCATCTAAAGAGAGCATCTAATAAACTTTGTACTAACCTCCTCCACCTCCTCCACCTCCTCCCCTTCCTCGGTAAAGAGTTTGTCCACCTTTCACTTTTAGCGATTAAGCAACAATATTTTGCAAATACACTTTAAAATTGAGAAAGGGGGAATTTTAGATATCACAGCTGTCATTGTAGGAGCATTTGTTCCTAGCAACACAACAAAGGAAAAGACATAAAAATTACAAAATAAAATCTTTTTTTAGTTGAACTTTTAATTGCTAAACTTGCATACGGTATATATTCCTCTTTTACACATTGTAAATCAAAATAGTTAAAGTCATTTGGAAACATGCTAATCTCAACATCTTAATTTAATTATCGACAGAATTTCCAAATTCATTCAAAATTTATTTATTAATATGCAATAAAACATTTTTTTAATTAATACACATGACCATTAACTTCTTTATTAAGGAAAATCGATTTTGGAAACCAATGTTTAGAGCTATACAATCGTAAGCATATGATATAATAAAACGCATACAAAATATTTTGTATGATATAATAAAACGCATACTAAATATTTTGTGTGATATAATAAACGATACAAAATATTTTGTATGAGATAATAAAACGCATACAAAATATTTTGTATGATATAATAAAACGCATACAAAATATTTTGTATGATATAATAAAACGCATAAAAAATATTTTGTATGATATAACCAAACGCATACAAAATATTTTGTATGATATAATAAAACCAATACAAAATATTTTGTATTATATAATAAAACGCATACAAAATATTTTGTATGATATAATAAAACGCATACCAAAATATTTTGTATGATATAATAAAACGCATACAAAATATTTTTTATGATATAATAAAACGCATACAAAATATTTTCTATGATATAATAAAACGCATACAAAATATTTTGTATGATATAATAAAACGCATACTAAATATTTTGTATGATATAATAAAACGAATACAAAATATTTTGTATTATATAATAAAACGCATACAAAATATTTTGTATGATATAATAAAACGCATACAAAATATTTTGTATGATATAATAAAACGCATACTAAATATTTTGTATGATATAATAAAACGCATACAAAATATTGTGCATGATATAATAAAACGCATACTAAATGTTGTGCATGATATAATAAAACGCATACAAAATATTTTGTATGATATAATAAAACACATACTAAATATTTTGTGTGATATAATAAACGATACAAAATATTTTGTATGAGATAATAAAACGCATACAAAATATTTTGTATGATATAATAAAACGCATACAAAATATTTTGTATGATATAATAAAACGCATAAAAAATATTTTGTATGATATAACCAAACGCATACAAAATATTTTGTATGATATAATAAAACCAATACAAAATATTTTGTATTATATAATAAAACGCATACAAAATATTTTGTATGATATAATAAAACGCATACAAAAATATTTTGTATGATATAATAAAACGCATACAAAATATTTTTTATGATATAATAAAACGCATACAAAATATTTTCTATGATATAATAAAACGCATACAAAATATTTTGTATGATATAATAAAACGCATACTAAATATTTTGTATGATATAATAAAACGCATACAAAATATTTTGTATTATATAATAAAACGCATACAAAATATTTTGTATGATATAATAAAACGCATACAAAATATTTTGTATGATATAATAAAACGCATACTAAATATTTTGTATGATATAATAAAACGCATACAAAATATTGTGCATGATATAATAAAACGCATACTAAATGTTGTGCATGATATAATAAAACGCATACAAAATATTTTGTATGATATAATAAAGCACATACAAAATATTTTGTATGATATAATAAAACGCATACAAAATATTTTGTATGATATAATAAAACGCATACAAAATATTTTGCATGATATAATAAAACGCATACAAAATATTTTGTATGATATAATAAAACGCATACAAAATATTTTGTATGATATAATACAACGCGTACAAAATATTCTGTATGATATAATAAAACGCATACAAAATATTGTGCATGATATAATAAAACGCATACAAAATATTTTGTATGATATAATAAAACACATACAAAATATTTTGTATGATATAATAAAACGCATACAAAATATTTTGTATGATATAATAAAACGCATACAAAATATTTTGTATGATATAATAAAACGCATACAAAATATTTTGTATGATATAATAAAACACATGCAAAATATTTTGTATGATATAATAAAACGCATACAAAATATTTTGTATGATATAATAAAACGCATACTAAATATTTTGTATGATATAATAAAACGCATACAAAATATTTTGAATGATATAATAAAACGCATACACAATATTTAGTATGATATAATAAAACGCATACAAAATATTTTGTATGATATAATAAAACGCATACAAAATATTTTGCATGATATAATAAAACGCATACAAAATATTTTGTATGATATAATACAACGCATAAAAAATATTTTGTATGATATAATAAAACGCATACAAAATATTTTGTATGATATAATAAAACGCATATAAAATATTTTGTATGATATAAGAAAACGCATACAACATATTTTGCATGATAGAATGAAACGCATACAAACTATTGTGTATGATATAATAAAACGCATACAAAATATTTTGTATGATATAATAAAACTCATACAAAATATTGTGTATGATATAATAAAACGCATACAAAATATTTTGTATGATATAATAAAACGCATACCAAATATTTTGTGTTATATAAAAAAACCGCATATAAATTATTTTGTATGATATAATAAAACGCATACAAAATATTTTGTATGATATAATACAACGCATACAAAATATTTTGTATGATATAATAAAACGCATACAAAATATTTTGTGTGATACAATAAACGATACAAAATATTGTGTGTGAGATAATAAAACGCATACAAAATATTTTGTATGATATAATAAAACGCATACAAAATATTGTACATGATATAATAAAACGCATACAAAATACTTTGTATGATATAATAGAACGCATAAAAAATATTTTGTATGATATAATTAAACGAATACAAAATATTTTGTATGATATATTAAAACGCATACAAAATATTGTGCATGATATAATAATACGTATACAAAATATTGTGCATGATATAATATTACTCATAGAAAATATTTTGTGTGATACAATAAACGATACAAAATATTTTGTATGATATAATAAAACGCATACACAATATTTTGTATGATATAATAAAACGCATACAAAATATTTTGTATGATATAATAAAACGCATACAAAATATTGTGCATGATATAATAAAACGCATACAAAATATTTTGTATGATATAATAAAACGCATACAAAATATTTTGTATGATATAATAAAACGCATACAAAATATTTTGTATGATATAATAAAACGCATACAAAATATTTTGTATGATATAATAAAACACATACAACATATTTTGTATGATATAATAAAACGCATACAAAATATTTTGTATGATATAAAAAACGCATACAAAATATTTTGTATGATATAATAAAACGCATACAAAATATTATGTATGATATAATAAAACGCATACAAAATATTTTGTATGATATAATAAAACGCATACAAAATATTTTGTATTATATAATAAAACGCATACAAAATATTTTGTATGATATAATAAAACGCATACAAAATATTTTGTATGATATAATAAAACACATACAAAATATTTTGTATGATATAATAAAACGCATACAAAATATTGTGTATTATAAAATAAAACGCATACAGAATATTTTCTTGATATAATAAAACGCATACTAAATATTTTGTATGATATAATAAAACGCATACAAAATATTTTGTATGATATAATAAAACGCATACAAAATATTTTGTATGATATAACAAAACGCATACAAAATATTTAGTATGATATAATAAAACGCATACAAAATATTTTGTATGATATAATACAACGCATACAAAATATTTTGCATGATATAATAAAACGCATACAAAATATTTTGTATGATATAATACAACACATAAAAAATATTTTGTATGATATAATAAAACGCATACAAAATATTTTGTATGATCTAATAAAACGCATACAAAATATTTTGTATGATATAAGAAAACGCATACAAAATATTTTGCATGATAGAATAAAACGCACACAAAATATTGTGTATGATATAATAAAACGCATACAAAATATTTTGTATGATATAAAAAACGCATACAAAATATTTTGTATGATATAATAAAACGCATACAAAATATTATGTATGGTATAATAAAACGCATACAAAATATTTTGTATGATATAATTAAACGCATACAAAATATTTTGTATGATATAATAAAACGCATACAAAATATTTTGTATGATATAATAAAATGCATACAAAATATTTTGTATGATATAATAAAACGCATACAAAATATTTTGTATGATATAATAAAACGCATACAAAATATTTTGTAGGATATAATAAAACGCATACAAAATATTGTGTATTATATAATAAAACGCATACAAAAGTTTTTGTATGATATAATAAAACGCATACAAAATATTTTGTATGATATAATAAAACGCATACAAAATATTTTGTATGATATAATAAAACACATACAAAATATTTTGTATGATATAATAAAACGCATACAAAATATTTTGTATGATATAAAACACGCATACAAAACATATTTTGTATGATATAATAAAACGCATACAAAATATTGTGTATGATATAATAAAACGCATACAAAATATTTTGTATGATATAATAAAACGCATACAAAATATTTTGTATGATATAATAAAACACATACAACATATTTTGTATGATATAATAAAACGCATACAAAATATTTTGTATGATATAAAAAACGCATACAAAATATTTTGTATGATATAATAAAACGCATACAAAATATTATGTATGATATAATAAAACGCATAAAAAATATTTTGTATGATATAATAAAACGCATACAAAATATTTTGTATGATATAATAAAACGCATAAAAAATATTTTGTATGATATAATAAAACGCATACAAAATATTTTGTATGATATAATAAAACACATACAAAATATTTTGTATGATATAATAAACGCATACAAAATATTCTGTATGATATAATAAAACGCATACAAAATATTTTGTATGATATAATAAAACGCATACAAAATATTTTGTATGATATAATAAAACGCATACAAAATATTTTGTATGATATAATAAAACGCATACAAAATATTTTGTATGATATAATAAAACGCATACAAAATATTGTGTATTATAAAATAAAACGCATACAGAATATTTTGTATGATATAATAAAACGCATACAAAATATTTTGTATGATCTAATAAAACGCATACAAAATATTTTGTATGATACAAGAAAACGCATACAAAATATTTGGCATGACAGAATAAAACGCACACAAAATATTGTGTATGATATAATAAAACGCATACAAAATATTTTGTATGATATAAAAAACGCATACAAAATATTTTGTATGATATAATAAAACGCATACAAAATATTATGTATGGTATAATAAAACGCATACAAAATATTTTGTATGATATAATTAAACGCATACAAAATATTTTGTATGATATAATAAAACGCATACAAAATATTTTGTATGATATAATAAAATGCATACAAAATATTTTGTATGATATAATAAAACGCATACTTAATATTTTGTATGATATAATAAAACGCATACAAAATATTTTGTAGGATATAATAAAACGCATACAAAATATTGTGTATTATATAATAAAACGCATACAAAAGTTTTTGTATGATATAATAAAACGCATACAAAATATTTTGTATGATATAATAAAACGCATACAAAATATTTTGTATGATATAATAAAACACATACAAAATATTTTGTATGATATAATAAAACGCATACAAAATATTTTGTATGATATAAAAAACGCATACAAAACATATTTTGTATGATATAATAAAACGCATACAAAATATTATGTATGATATAATAAAACGCATACAAAATATTTTGTATGATATAATAAAACGCATACAAAATATTTTGTATGATATAATAAAACGGATACAAAATATTTTGTATGATATAATAAAACGCATACAAAATATTTTGTATGATATAATAAAACACATACAAAATATTTTGTATGATATAATAAACGCATACAAAATATTCTGTATTATATAATAAAACGCATATAAAATATTTTGTATGATATAATAAAACGAATACAAAATATTTTGTATGATATAATAAAACCCATACAAAATATTTTGTATGATATAATAAAACGCATACAAAATATTTTGTAAGATATAATAAAACGCATACAAAATATTGTGTATTATAAAATAAAACGCATACAAAATATTTTGTATGATATAATAAAACGCATAAAAAATATTTTGTATGATATAATAAAACGCATACAAAATATTTTGTATGATATAATAAAACGCATACAAAATATTTTGTATGATATAATAAAACGCATACGAAATATTTAGTATGATATAATAAAACGCATACAAAATATTTTGTATGATATAATAAAACGCATACAAAATATTTTGCATGATATAATAAAACGCATACAAAATATTTTGTATGAAATAATACAACACATAAAAAATATTTTGTATGATATAATAAAACGAATACAAAATATTTTGTATGATCTAATAAAAGTCATACAAAATATTTTGTATGATATAAGAAAACGCATACAAAATATTTTGCATGATAGAATAAAACGCATACAAAATATTGTGTAGGATATAATATAACGCATACAAAATATTTTGTATGATATAAAAAACGCATATAAAATATTTTGTATGATATAATAAAACGCATACAAAATATTATGTATGGTATAATAAACGCATAGAACATATTTTGTATGATATAATAAAATGCATACAAAATATTTTGTATGATATAATACAACGCATACAAAATATTTTGTATGATATATTAAACGCATACAAAATATTCTGTATTATATAATAAAACGCATACAAAATATTTTGTATGATATAATAAAACGCATACAAAATATTTTGTATGATATAATCAAACGCATACAAAATATTTTGTATGATATAATACAACGCATACAAAATATTTTGTATGATATAATAAAACGCATACAAAATATTTTGTATGATATAATAAAACGCATATAAAATATTTTGTATGATATAAGAAAACGCATACAAAATATTTTGCATGATAGAATAAAACGCATACAAACTATTGTGTATGATATAATAAAACGCATACAAAATATTTTGTATGATATAATAAAACTCATACAAAATATTGTGTATGATATAATAAAACGCATACAAAATATTTTGTAAGATATAATAAAACGCATACCAAATATTTTGTGGTGTATAAAAAAACGCATACAAATTATTTTGTATGATATAATAAAACGCATACAAAATATTTTGTATTATATAATACAACGCATACAACATATTTTGTATGATATAATAAAACGCATACAAAATATATTGTGTGATACAATAAACGATACAAAATATTGTGTGTGAGATAATAAAACGCATACAAAATATTTTGTATGATATAATAAAACGCATACAAAATATTGTGCATGATATAATAAAACGCATACAAAATATTTTGTATGATATAATAGAACGCATACAAAATATTGTGTATGATATAATAAAACGCATACAAAATATTTTGTAAGATATAATAAAACGCATACCAAATATTTTGTGGTGTATAAAAAACGCATACAAATTATTTTGTATGATATAATAAAACGCATACAAAATATTTTGTATTATATAATACAACGCATACAAAATATTTTGTATGATATAATAAAACGCATACAAAATATATTGTGTGATACAATAAACGATACAAAATATTGTGTGTGAGATAATAAAACGCATACAAAATATTTTGTATGATATAATAAAACGAATACAACATATTTTGTATGATATAATAAAACGCATACAAAATATTGTGCATGATATAATAATACGTATACAAAATATTGTGCATGATATAATATTACTCATGGAAAATATTTTGTGTGATACAATAAACGATACAAAATATTTTGTATGATATAATAACACGCATACACTATATTTTGTATGATATAATAAAACGCATACAAAATATTGTGCATGATATAATAAAACGCATACAAAATATTTTGTATGATATAATAAAACGCATACAAAATATTTTGTATGATATAATAAAACACATACAAAATAGTTTGTATGATATAATAAAACGCATACAAAATATTTTGTATGATATAATAAAACGCATACAAAATATTTTGTATGATATAATAAAACGCATACAAAATATTTTGTATGATATAATAAAACACATACAAAATATTTTGTATGATATAATAAAACGCATACAAAATATTTTGTATGATATAAAAAAACGCATACAAAATATTTTGTATGATATAATAAAACGCATACAAAATATTATGTATGGTATAATAAAACGCATATAAAATATTTTGTATGATATAAGAAAACGCATACAAAATATTTTGCATGATAGAATAAAACGCATACAAACTATTGTGTATGATATAATAACACGCATATAAAATATTTTGTATGATATAATAAAACTCATACAAAATATTGTGTATGATATAATAAAACGCATACAAAATATTTTGTATGATATAATAAAACGCATACCAAATATTTGGTGTTATATAAAAAAACGCATACAAATTATTTTGTATGATATAATTAAACGCATACAAAATATTTTGTATGATATAATAAAACGCATACAAAATATTTTGTGTGATACAATAAACGATACAAAATATTGTGTGTGAGATAATAAAACGCATGCAAAATATTTTGTATGATATAATAAAACGCATACAAAATATTGTGCATGATATAATAAAACGCATACTAAATATTTTGTATGATATAATAGAACGCATAAAAAATATTTTGTATGATATAATAAAACGAACAAAATATTTTGTATGATATAATAAAACGCATACAAAATATTGTGCATGATATAATAATACGTATACAAAATATTGTGCATGATATAATATTACTCATAGAAAATATTTTGTGTGATACAATACACGATACAAAATATTTTGTATGATATAATAAAACGCATACACAATATTTTGTATGATATAATAAAACGCATACAAAATATTTTGTATGATATAATAAAACGCATACAAAATATTGTGCATGATATAATAAAACGCATACAAAATATTTTGTATGATATAATAAAACGCATACAAAATATTTTGTATGATATAAAAAAACACATTCAAAAAGTTTTGTATGATATATTAAAACGCATACAAAATATTTTGTATGATATAATAAAACGCATACAAAATATTTTGTATGATATAATAAAACGCATACAAAATATTTTGTATGATATAATAAAACACATACAAAATATTTTGTATGATATAATAAAACGCATACAAAATATTTTGTATGATATAAAAAAACGCATACAAAATATTTTGTATGATATAATAAAACGCATACAAAATATTATGTATGATATAATAAAACACATACAAAATATTTTGTATGATATAATAAAACGCATACAAAATATTTTGTATGATATAAAAAAACGCATACAAAATATTTTGTATGATATAATAAAACGCATACAAAATATTTTGTATGATATAATAAAACGCATACAAGTATTTTGTATGATATAATAAAATGCATACAAAATATTTTGTATGATATAATAAAACACATACAAAATATTCTGTATGATATAATAAACGCATACAAAATATTCTGTATTATATAATAAAACGCATACAAAATATTTTGTATGATATAATAAAACGCATACAAAATATTTTGTATGATATAATAAAACGCATACAAAATATTTTGTATGATATAATAAAACGAATACAAAATATTGTGTATGATATAATAAAACGCATACAAAATATTTTGCATGATATAATAAAACGCATACAAAATATTTTGTATTATATAATACAACGCCTACAAATATTTTGTATGATATAATAAAACGCATACAAAATATTTTGTATGATATAATAAAACGCATATAAAATGTTTTGCATGATATAATACAACGCATACAAAATATTTTGCATGATAGAATAAAACGCATACAAACTATTGTGTATGATATAATAAAACGCATACAAAAAGTTTTGTATGATATAATAAAACTAATACAAAATATTGTGTATGATATAATAAAACGCATACAAAATATTTTGTATGATATAATAAAACGCGTACCAAATATTTTGTGTTATATAAAAATACGCATACAAATTATTTTGTATGATATAATAAAACGCATACAACATATTTTGTATGATATAATACAACGCATACAAAATATTTTGTATGATATATAAAAACGCATACAAAATATTTTGTGTGATACAATAAACGATACAAAATATTGTGTGTGAGATAATAAAACGCATACAAAATATTTTGTATGATATAATAACACGCATACAAAATATTGTGCATGATATAATAAAACGCATACAAAATATTATGTATGGTATCATAAAACGCAGACAATATATTTTGTATGATATAAGAAAACGCATACAAAATATTTTGTATGATATAATACACCGCATACAAAATATTTTGTATGATATAATAAAATGCATACAAAATATTTTGTATGATATAATAAAACACATACAAAATATTTTGTATGATATAATAAACGCATACAAAATATTGTGTATTATATAATAAAACGCATACAAAATATTTTGTTTAATATAATAAAACGCATATAAAATATTTTGTATGATATAATAAAACGCATACAAAATATTTTGTATGATATAATAAAACGCATACAAAATATTTTGTATGATATAATAAAACGCATACAAAATATTGTGTATTATATAATAAAACGCATAAAAAATATTTTGTATGATATAATAAAACGCATACTAAACATTTTGTATGATATAATAAAACGCATACAAAATATTTTGTATGATATAATAAAACGCATACAAAATATTTTGAATGATATAATAAAACGCATACAAAATATTTAGTATGATATAATAAAACGCATACAAAATATTTTGTATGATATAATAAAGCGCATACAAAATATTTTGCATGATATAATAAAACGCATACAAAATATTTTGTATGATATAATACAACGCATACAAAATATTTTGTATGATATAATAAAACGCATACAAAATATTTTGTATGATATAATAAAAGGCATATAAAATATTGTGTATGATATAAGAAAACGCATACAAAATATTTTGCATGATAGAATAAAACGCATACAAACTATTGTGTATGATATAATAAAACGCATACAAAATATGTTGTATGATATAATAAAACTCATACAAAATATTGTGTATGATATAATAAAACGCATACAAAATATTTTGTATGATATAATAAAACGCATACCAAATATTTTGTGTTATATAAAAAAACGCATACAAATTATTTTGTATGATATAATAAAACGCATACAAAATATTTTGTATGATATAATACAACGCATACAAAATATTTTGTATGATATAATAAAACGCATACAAAATATTTTGTGTGATACAATAAACGATACAAAATATTTTGTATGATATAATAAAACGCATACTAAATATTTTGTATGATATAATAAAACGCATACAAAATATTGTGTATTATATAATAAAACGCATACAAAATATGTAATATGATATAATAAAACGCATACTAAATATTTTGTATGATATAATAAAACGCATACAAAATATTTTGTATGATATAATAAAACGCATACAAAATATTGTGCATGATATAATAAAACGCATACAAAATATTTTGTATGATATAATACAACGCATACAAAATATTTTGCATGATATAATAAAACGAATACAAAATATTTTGTATGATATAATAAAACGCATACAAAATATTGTGCATGATATAATAATACGTATACAAAATATTGTGCATGATATAATATTACTCATAGAAAATATTTTGTGTGATACAATAAACGATACAAAATATTTTGTATGATATAATAAAACGCATACACAATATTTTGTATGATATAATAAAACGCATACAAAATATTTTGTATGATATAATAAAACGCTTACAAAATATTGTGCATGATATAATAAAACGCATACAAAATATTTTGTATGATATAATAAAACGCATACAAAATATTTTGTATGATATAATAAAACGCATACAAAATATTTTGTATGATATAATACAACGCATACAAAATATTTTGTATGATATAATAAAACGCATACAAAGTATTGTGCATGATATAATAAAACGCATACAAAATATTTTGTATGATATAATAAAACGCATACAAAATATTTTGTATGATATAATAAAAAACATACATAATATTTTGTATGATATAATAAAACGCATACAAAATATTTTGTATGATATAATAAAACGCATACAAAATATTTTGTATGATATAATAAAACGCATACAAAATATTTTGTATGATATAATAAAACACATACAAAATATTTTGTATGATATAATAAACGCATACAAAATATTCTGTATTATATAATTAAACGCATACAAAATATTTTGTATGATATAAGAAAACGCATACAAAATATTTTGTATGATATAATAAAACGCATACAAAATATTTTGTATTATATAATAAAACGCATACAAAATATTTTGTATGATATAATAAAACGCATACAAAATATTGTGTATTATATAAAAAAACGCATACAATATATTTTGTATGATATAATAAAACGCATACTAAATATTTTGTATGATATAATAAAACGCATACAAAATATTTTGTATGATATAATAAAACGCATACAAAATATTTTGTATGATATAATAAAACGCATACAAAATATTGTGTATTATATAATAAAATGCATACAAAATATTTTGTATTATATAATAAAACGCATACAAAATATTTTGCATGATATAATAAAACGCATACAAAATATTTTGTATGATATAATACCACACATAAAAAATATTTTGTATGATATAATAAAACGCATACAAAATATTTTGTATGATATAATAAAACGCATACAAAATATTTTGTATGATATAATACAACGCATACAAAATATTTTGTATGATATAATAAAACGCATACAAAGTATTGTGCATGATATAATAAAACGCATACAAAATATTTTGTATGATATAATAAAACGCATACAAAATATTTTGTATGATATAATAAAAAACATACATAATATTTTGTATGATATAATAAAACGCATACAAAATATTTTGTATGATATAATAAAACGCATACAAAATATTTTGTATGATATAATAAAACGCATACAAAATATATTGTATGATATAATAAAAAACATACAACATGTTTTGTATGATATAATAAAACGCATACAAAATATTTTGTATGATATAATAAAACGCATACAAAATATTTTGTATGATATAATACAACACATACAAAATATTTTGTATGATATAATAAACGCATACAAAATATTCTGTATTATATAATTAAACGCATACAAAATATTTTGTATGATATAAGAAAACGCATACAAAATATTTTGTATGATATAATAAAACGCATACAAAATATTTTGTATTATATAATAAAACGCATACAAAATATTTTGTATGATATAATAAAACGCATACAAAATATTGTGTATTATATAATAAAACGCATACAATAAATTTTGTATGATATAATAAAACGCATACTAAATATTTTGTATGATATAATAAAACGCATACAAAATATTGTGTATTATATAATAAAACGCATACAAAATATTTTGTATGATATAATAAAACGCATACAAAATATTGTGTATTATATAATAAAATGCATACAAAATATTTTGTATTATATAATAAAACGCATACAAAATATTTTGCATGATATAATAAAACGCATACAAAATATTTTGTATGATATAATACCACACATAAAAAATATTTTGTATGATATAATAAAACGCATACAAAATATTTTGTATGATCTAATAAAACGCATACAAAATATTTAGTATGATATGAGAAAACGCATACAAAATATTTTGCATGATAGAATAAAACGCATACAAAATATTGTGTATGATATAATAAAACGCATACAAAATATTTTGTATGATATAATAAAACTCATACAAAATATTGTGTATGATATAATAAAACGCATACAAAATATTTTGTATGATATAATAAAACGCATACAAATTATTTTGTGTTATATAATAAAACGCATACAAATTATTTTGTATGATATAATAAAACGCATACAAAATATTTTGTCTGATGTAATACAACGCATACAAAATATTTTGTATGATATAATAAAACGCATACAAAATATTTTGTGTGATACAATAAACGATACAAAATATTGTGTGTGAGATAATAAAACGCATACAAAATATTTTGTATGATATAATAAAACGCATACAAAATATTGTGCATGATATAATAAAACGCATACAAAATATTTTGTATGATATACTACAACGCATACAAAATATTTTGCATGATATAATAAAACGAATACAAAATATTTAGTATGATATAATAAAACGCATACAAAATATTGT
The DNA here is from genome assembly GCF_053919585.1 of Euprymna scolopes. Classification (NCBI taxonomy): domain Eukaryota; kingdom Metazoa; phylum Mollusca; class Cephalopoda; order Sepiida; family Sepiolidae; genus Euprymna; species Euprymna scolopes. The sequence continues at coordinate 104,919,575 of NC_136497.1, read as the reverse complement.
GCATGATATAATAATACGTATACAAAATATTGTGCATTATATAATATTACTCATAGAAAATATTTTGTGTGATACAATAAACGATACAAAATATTTTGTATGATATAATAAAACGCATACACAATATTTTGTATGATATAATAAAACGCATACAAAATATTTTGTATGATATAATAAAACGCATACAAAATATTGTGCATGATATAATAAAACGCATACAAAATATTTCGTATGATATAATAAAACGCATACAAAATATTTTGTATGATATAATAAAACGCATACAAAATATTTTGTATGATATAATACAACGCATACAAAATATTTTGTATGATATAATAAAACGCATACAAAATATTGTGCATGATATAATAAAACGCATACAAAATATTTTGTATGATATAATAAAACGCATACAAAATATTTTGTATGATATAATAAAACGCATACAAAATATTTTGTATGATATAATACAACGCATACAAAATATTTTGTATGATATAATAAAACGCATACAAAATATTGTGCATGATATAATAAAACGCATACAAAATATTTTGTATGATATAATAAAACGCATACAAAATATTTTGTATGATATATTAAAAAACATACAAAATATTTTGTATGATATAATAAAACGCATACAAAATATTTTGTATGATATAATAAAACACATACAAAATATTTTGTATGATATAATAAACGCATACAAAATATTCTGTATTATATAATAAAACGCATATAAAATATTTTGTATGATATAAGAAAACGCATAAAAAATATTTTGTATGATATAATAAAACGCATACAAAATATTTTGTATTATATAATAAAACGCATACAAAATATTTTGTATGATATAATAAAACGCATACAAAATATTGTGTATTATATAATAAAACGCATACAAAATATTTTGTATGATATAATAAAACGCATACTAAATATTTTGTATGATATAATAAAACGCATACAAAATATTTTGTATGATATAATAAAACGCATACAAAATATTTTGTATTATATAATAAAACGCATACAAAATATTGTGTATTATATAATAAAATGCATACAAAATATTTTGTATTATATAATAAAACGCATACAAAATATTTTGCATGATATAATAAAACGCATACAAAATATTTTGTATGATATAATACCACACATAAAAAATATTTAGTATGATATAATAAAACGCATACAAAATATTTTGTATGATCTAATAAAACGCATACAAAATATTTAGTATGATATGAGAAAACGCATACAAAATATTTTGCATGATAGAATAAAACGCATACAAAATATTGTGTATGATATAATAAAACGCATACAAAATATTTTGTAGGATATAATAAAACTCATACAAAATATTGTGTATGATATAATAAAACGCATACAAAATATTTTGTATGATATAATAAAACGCATACAAATTATTTTGTGTTATATAATAAAACGCATACAAATTATTTTGTATGATATAATAAAACGCATACAAAATATTTTGTCTGATGTAATACAACGCATACAAAATATTTTGTATGATATAATAAAACGCATACAAAATATTTTGTGTGATACAATAAACGATACAAAATATTGTGTGTGAGATAATAAAACGCATACAAAATATTTTGTATGATATAATAAAACGCATACAAAATATTGAGCATGATATAATAAAACGCACACAAAATATTTTGTATGATATAATACAACGCATACAAAATATTTTGCATGATATAATAAAACGAATACAAAATATTTTGTATGATATAATAAAACGCATACAAAATATTGTGCATGATATAATAATACGTATACAAAATATTGTGCATGATATAATATTACTCATAGAAAATATTTTGTGTGATACAATAAACGATACAAAATATTTTGTATGATATAATAAAACGCATACACAATATTTTGTATGATATAATAAAACACATACAAAATATTTTGTATGATATAATAAAACGCATACAAAATATTGTGCATGATATAATAAAACGCATACAAAATATTTTGTATGATATAATAAAACGCATACAAAATATTTTGTATGATATAATAAAACGCATACAAAATATTTTGTATGATATAATACAACGCATACAAAATATTTTGTATGATATAATAAAACGCATACAAAATATTGTGCATGATATAATAAAACGCATACAAAATATTTTGTATGATATAATAAAACGCATACAAAATATTTTGTATGATATAATAAAACGCATACAAAATATTTTGTATGATATAATACAACGCATACAAAATATTTTATATGATATAATAAAACGCATACAAAATATTGTGCATGATATAATAAAACGCATACAAAATATTTTGTATGATATAATAAAACGCATACAAATATTTTGTATGATATATTAAAAAACATACAAAATATTTTGTATGATATAATAAAACGCACACAAAATATTTTGTATGATATAATAAAAAACATACAAAATATTTTGTATGATATAATAAACGCATACAAAATATTCTGTATTATATAATAAAACGCATACAAAATATTTTGTATGATATAAGAAAACGCATAAAAAATATTTTGTATGATATGATAAAACGCATACAAAATATTTTGTATTATATAATAAAACGCATACAAAATATTTTGTATGATATAATAAAACGCATACAAAATATTGTGTATTATATAATAAAACGCATACAAAATATTTTGTATGATATAATAAAACGCATACTAAATATTTTGTATGATATAATAAAACGCATACAAAATATTTTGTATGATATAATAAAACGCATACAAAATATTTTGTATGATATAATAAAACGCATACAAAATATTGTGTATTATATAATAAAATGCATACAAAATATTTTGTATTATATAATAAAACGCATACAAAATATTTTGCATGATATAATAAAACGCATACAAAATATTTTGTATGATATAATACCACACATAAAAAATATTTTGTATGATATAATAAAACGCATACAAAATATTTTGTATGATCTAATAAAACGCATACAAAATATTTAGTATGATATGAGAAAACGCATACAAAATGTTTTGCATGATAGAATAAAACGCATACAACATATTGTGTATGATATAATAAAACGCATACAAAATATTTTGTAGGATATAATAAAACTCATACAAAATATTGTGTATGATATAATAAAACGCATACAAAATATTTTGTATGATATAATAAAACGCATACAAATTATTTTGTGTTATATAATAAAACGCATACAAATTATTTTGTATGATATAATAAAACGCATACAAAATATGTTGTCTGATATAATACAACGCATACAAAATATTTTGTATGATATAATAAAACGCATACAAAATATTTTGTGTGATACAATAAACGATACAAAATATTGTGTGTGAGATAATAAAACGCATACAAAATATTTTGTATGATATAATAAAACGCATACAAAATATTGTGCATGATATCATAAAACGCATACAAAATATTTTGTATGATATAATACAAAGCATACAAAATATTTTTCATGATATAATAAAACGTATACAAAATATTTTGTATGATATAATAAAACTCATACAAAATATTGTGCATGATATAATAATACGTATACAAAATATTGTGCATGATATAATATTACTCATAGAAAATATTTTGTGTGATACAATAAACGATACCAAATATTTTGTATGATATAATAAAACGCATACACAATATTTTGTATGATATAATAAAACGCATACAAAATATTTTGTATGATATAATAAAACGCATACAAAATATTGTGCATGATATAATAAAACGCATACAAAATATTTTGTATGATATAATAAAACGCATACAAAATATTTTGTATGATATAATAAAACGCATACAAAATATTTTGTATGATATAATAAAACGCATACAAAATATTGTGTATTATATAATAAAATGCATACAAAATATTTTGTATGATATAATAAAACGCATACAAAATATTTTGCATGATATAATAAAACGCATACAAAATATTTTGTATGATATAATACCACACATAAAAAATATTTTGTATGATATAATAAAACGCATACAAAATATTTTGTATGATCTAATAAAACGCATACAAAATATTTTGTATGATATGAGAAAACGCATACAAAATATTTTGCATGATAGAATAAAACGCATACAAAATATTGTGTATGATATAATAAAACGCATACAAAATATTTTGTATGATATAATAAAACTCATACAAAATATTGTGTATGATATAATAAAACGCATACAAAATATTTTGTATGATATAATAAAACGCATACAAATTATTTTGTGTTATATAATAAAACGCATACAAATTATTTTGTATGATATAATAAAACGCATACAAAATATTTTGTATGATATAATAAAACGCATACAAAATATTTTGTATGATATAATAAAACGCATACAAAATATTTTGTATGATATAATAAATAGCATACAAAATATTTTGTATGATATAATAAAACTCATACAAAATATTGTGTATGATATAATAAAACGCATACAAAATATTTTGTATGATATAATAAAACGCATACAAAATATTTTGTGTTGTATAATAAAACGCATACAAATTATTTTGTAGGATTTAATAAAACGCATACAAAATATTTTGTCTGATATAATACAACGCATACAAAATATTTTGTATGATATAATAAAACGCATACAAAATATTTTGTGTGATACAATAAACGATACAAAATATTGTGTGTGAGATAATAAAACGCATACAAAATATTTTGTATGGTATAATAAAACGCATACAAAATATTGTGCATGATATAATAAAACGCATACAAAATATTTTGTATGATATAATACAACGCATACAAAATATTTTGCATGATATAATAAAACGAATACAAAATATTTTGTATGATATAATAAAACTCATACAAAATATTGTGCATGATATAATAATACGTATACAAAATATTGTGCATGATATAATATTACTAATAGAAAATATTTTGTGTGATACAATAAACGATACAAAATATATTGTATGATATAATAAAACGCATACACAATATTTTGTATGATATAATAAAACGCATACAAAATATTTTGTATGATATAATAAAACGCATACAAAATATTGTGCATGATATAATAAAACGCATACAAAATATTTTGTATTATATAATAAAACGCATACAAAATATTTTGTATGATATAATAAAACGCATACAAAATATTTTGTATGATATAATACAACGCATACAAAATATTTTGTATGATATAATAAAACGCATACAAAATATTGTGCATGATATAATAAAACGCATACAAAATATTGTGTATGATATAATAAAACGCATACAAAATATTTTGTATGATATAATAAAAAACATACAAAATATTTGTATGATATAATAAAACGCATACAAAATATTTTGTATGATATAATAAAACGCATACAAAATATTTTGTATGATATAATAAAACGCATACAAAATATATTGTATGATATAATAAAACACATACAAAATATTTTGTATGATATAATAAAACGCATACAAAATATTTTGTATGATATAATAAAACGCATACAAAATATTTTGTATGATATAATAAAACACATACAAAATATTTTGTATGATATAATAAACGCATACAAAATATTCTGTATTATATAATAAAACGCATACAAAATATTTTGTATGATATAAAAAAACGCATAAAAAATATTTTGTATGATATAATAAAATGCATACAAAATATTTTGTATTATATAATAAAACGCATACAAAATATTTTGCATGATATAATAAAACGCATACAAAATATTTTGTATGATATAATACCACACACAAAAAATATTTTGTATGATATAATAAAACGCATACAAAATATTTTGTATGATCTAATAAAACGCAAACAAAATATTTTGTATGATATGAGAAAACGCATACAAAATATTTTGCATGATAGAATAAAACGCATACAAAATATTGTGTATGATATAATAAAACGCATACAAAATATTTTGTATGATATAATAAAACTCATACAAAATATTGTGTATGATATAATAAAACGCATACAAAATATTTTGTATGATATAATAAAACGCATACAAATTATTTTGTGTTATATAATAAAACGCATACAAATTATTTTGTATGATATAATAAAACGCATACAAAATATTTTGTATGATATAATAAAACGCATACAAAATATCTTGTATCATATAATAAAACGCATACAAAATATTTTGTATGATATAATAAAACGCATACAAAATATTTTGTATGATATAATAAAACGCATACAAAATATTTTGTATGATATAATACAAGGCATAAAAAATATTTTGTATTATATAATAAAACGCATACAAAATATTTTGTATGATATAATAAAACGCATACAAAATATTTTGTATGATATCATAAAACGCATACAAAATATGTCGCATGATAAAATAAAACGCATACAAAATATTGTGGATATTATAATAAAACGCATACAAAATATTTTGTATGATATAATAAAACGCATACAAAATATTTTGTATGATATAATAAAACGCATACAAAATATTTTGTGTGATACAATAAACGATACAAAATATTGTGTGTGAGATAATAAAACGCATACAAAATATTTTGTATGATATAATAAAACGCATACAAAATATTGTGCATCATATAATAAAACGCATACAAAATATTTTGTATGATATAATACATCGCATACAAAATATTTTGTATGATATAATAAAACGAATACAAAATATTTTGTATGATATAATAAAACGCATACAAATATTGTGCATGATATAATAATACGTATACAAAATATTGTGCATGATACAATATTACTCATAGAAAATATTTTGTGTGATACAATACACGATACAAAATATTTTGTATGATATAATAAAACGCATACACAATTTTTTGTATGATATAGTAAAACTCATACAAAATATTTTGTATGATATAATAAAACGCATACAAAATATTTTGTATGATATAATAAAATGCATACAAAATATGTTGTATGATATAATAAAACGCATATAAAATATTTTGCATGATATAATAAAATGCATACAAAATATTTTGTGTGATACAATAAACGATACAAAATATTTTGTATGATATAATAAAACGCATACAAAATATTTTGTATTATATAATAAAACGCATACAAAATATTTTGTATGATATAAGAAAACGCATACAAAATATTTTGCATGATAGAATAAAACGCACACAAAATATTGTGTATGATATAATAAAACGCATACAAAATATTTTGTATGATATAAAAAACGCATACAAAATATTTTGTATGATATAATAAAACGCATACAAAATATTATGTATGGTATAATAAAACGCATACAAAATATTTTTTATGATATAATAAAACGCATACAAAATATTTTGTATGATATAATAAAACGCATACAAAATATTTTGTATGATATAATACAACGCATACAAAATATTTTGTATGATATAATAAAACGCATACAAAATATAGTGCACGATATAATAAAACGCATACAAAATATTTTGTATGATATAATAAAACACATACAAAATATTTTGTATGATATATTAAACGCATACAAAATATTCTGTATTATAGAATAAAACGCATACAAAATATTTTGTATGATATAATAAAACGCATAAAAAATATTTTGTATGATATAATAAAACGCATACAAAATATTTTGTATTATATAATAAAACGCATACAAAATATTTTGTATGATATAATAAAACGCATACAAAATATTGTGTATTATATAATAAAACGCATACAAAATATTTTGTATGAAATAATAAAACGCATACTAAATATGTTGTATGATATAATACAACGCATACAAAATATTTTGTATGATATAATAAAACGCATACAAAATGTTTTGTATGATATAATAAAACGCATACAAAATATTGTGTAATATATAATAAAATGCATACAAAATATTTTGTATTATATGATAAAACGCATACAAAATATTTTGCATGATATAATAAAACGCATACAAAATATTTTGTATGATATAATACCACACATAAAAAATATTTTGTATGATATAATAAAACGCATACAAAATATTTTGTATGATCTAATAAAACGCATACAAAATATTTTGTATGATATGAGAAAACGCATACAAAATATAGTTCATGATAGAATAAAACGCATACAAAATATTGTGTATGATATAATAAAACGCATACAAAATATTTTGTATGATATAATAAAACGCATACAAATTATTTTGTGTTATATAATAAAACGCATACAAATTATTTTGTATGATATAATAAAACGCATACAAAATATTTTGTATGATATAATAAAACGCATACAAAATATTTTGTATGATATAATAAAACGCATACAAAATATTTTGTATTATATAATAAAACGCATACAAAATATTTTGTATGATATAATAAAACGCATACAAAATATTTTGTATGATATAATACAAGGCATAAACAATATTTTGTATGATATAATAAAACGCATACAAAATATTTTGTATGATATAATAAAACGCATACAAAATATTTTGTATGATATAATAAAACGCATACAAAATATGTCGCATGATAAAATAAAACGCATACAAAATATTGTGGATGATATAATAAAACGCATACAAAATATTTTGTATGATATAATAAAACGCATACAAAATATTTTGTATGATATAATAAAACGCATACAAAATGTTTTGTGTGATACAATAAACGATACAAAATATTGTGTGTGAGATAATAAAACGCATACAAAATATTTTGTATGATATAATAAAACGCATACACAATATTGTGCATGATATAATAAAACGCATACAAAATATTTTGTATGATATAATAAAACGAATACAAAATATTTTGTATGATATAATAACACGCATACAAAATATTGTGCATGATATAATAATACGTATACAAAATATTGTGCATGATACAATATTACTCATAGAAAATATTTTGTGTGATACAATACACGATACAAAATATTTTGTATGATATAATAAAACGCATACACAATTTTTTGTATGATATAATAAAACGCATACAAATTATTGTGCATGATATCATAAAAATTATAATATTGTGTATGATATAATAAAACTCATACAAATATTTTGTATGATATAATAAAAATCATACAAAATATTTTTATGAAATAATAAAAAACTTAATAATTATTATAAATATTATACCAAATAATTTTCTGATATAATAAAAATCATAATATTGTGCATGATATAATAAAAATCATAATATTCTGTATGATAAAATAAAAATCATACAATCTATTTTGTACGATATAATAAAAATCATAATATTGTGCATGATATTAAAAACTCATACAAAATATTTTGTATGATATAATAAAACTCATACAAAATATTTTGTATGATATAATCAAACTCATACATAATATGTTGTATCATATAATAAAAATCATAATATTTTGAATGATATAATAAAACGCATAAAAATATTGTGTATGATATAATAAAAATCATACAAAATATTTTTATGATATTATAAAACTCATAGAAAATATGTTTTATGATATATTAAAAATCGTACATAATATTTTGTATTATATGATAAAAATAATACAAAATATTTTGTATAATATAATAAAACGCATACAAAATATTTAGCATGATATAATAAAACGCATACAAAATATTGTGCATGATATAATAAAACGCATAAAAATATTGTGCATGATATAATAAAACTCATATAAAATATTTTATATGATATAATAAAACTCATACAAAATATTTTGTATTATATAATAAAAAACAATACAACATATTGTGTATTATATAATAAAAATCATAATATTTTTTATGATATAATGAAACGCATACAAAATATTGTGTATGATATAATAAAACTCACACAAAATATTATGCATGATATAATAAAAATCATAATATTTTTTATGATATAATAAAAATCATAATATTTCGTATGATATAATAAAACGCATACAAAATATTATGTATGATATGATAAAACGCATACAAAATATTGTGCATAATATAATAAAACGCATACAAAATATTTTGTATAATATAATAAAAGGTATACAAAATATTGTGCATGATATAATAAAACGCATAAAAAATATTTTTCATTATATAATACAACGCATACAAAATATTGTGCATGATATAATAAAACGCATACAAAATATTTTGCATGATATAATTAAACGCATACAAAATATTGTGCATGATAAAATAAAAACACATACAAAATATAGTGCATGATATAATAAAACGCATACAAAATATTGTGCATGATAAAATAAAAATCATACAAAATATTGTTCATGATATAATAAAATGCATACAAAATATTTTGCATGATATAATAAAAACATACAAAATATCGTGCATGATATAATAAAAATCATACAAAATATTGTGCATGATATAATAAAACGCATACAAAATATTTTGCATGATATAATAAAAATCATACAAAATATTTTGCATGATATAATAAGAATCATTCAAAATATTGTGCATGATATAATAAAACGCATACAAAATATTTTGCATGATATAATAAAAATCATACAAAATATTGTGCATGATATAATAAAAATCATACAAAATATTTTGTATGATATAATAAAACGCATACAAAATATTTTGCATGATATAATAAAAATCATACAAAATATTGTGCATGATATAATAAAAATCATACAAAATATTGTGCATGATATAATAAAACGCATACAAAATATTTTGCATGATATAATAAAAATCATACAAAATATTGTGCATGATATAACAAAAATCATACAAAATATTGTGCATTGTATAATAAAACGCATACAAAATATTTTGCATGATATAATAAAAATCATACAAAATATTGTGCATGATATAATAAAAATCATACAAAATATTGTGCATGATATAATAAAAATCATACAAAATATTGTGCATGATATAATAAAACGCATACAAAATATTGTGCATGATATAATTAAAATCATACAAAATATTGTGCATTGTATAATAAAATGCATAACAAATATTTTGCATGATATAATAAAAACATACAAAATATTGTGCATGATATAATAAAAATCATACAAAATATTGTGCATGATATAATAAAAATCATACAAAATATTTTGCATGATATAATAAAAATCATACAAAATATTTTGTATGATATAATAAAACGCATACAAAATATTTTGCATGATATAATAAAAATCATACAAAATATTTTGCATGATATAATAAAACGAATACAAACTATTTTGCATGATATAATAAAAATCATACAAAATATTGTGCATGATATAATAAAAATCATACAAAATATTTTGTATGATATAATAAAACGCATACAAAATATTTTGCATGATATAATAAAAATCATACAAAATATTGTGCATGATATAATAAAAATCATACAAAATATTGTGCATTGTATAATAAAACGCATACAAAATATTTTGCATGATATAATAAAAATCATACAAAATATTGTGCATGATATAATAAAAATCATACAAAATATTGTGCATGATATAATAAAAATCATACAAAATATTGTGCATTGTATAATAAAATGCATACAAAATATTTTGCATGATATAATAAAACGCATACAAAATATTTTGCATGATATAATAAAACGCATACAAAATATTTTGTATGATATAATAAAACTCATACAAAATATTGTGCATTATATAATAAAACTCATACAAAATATTGTGCATGATATAATACAAATCATACAAAATATTGTGCATGATATAATAAAAATCATACAAAATATTTTGCATGATATAATAAAACGCATACAAAATATTGTGCATGATATAATAAAAATCATACACAATATTTTGTATGATATAATAAAAATCATACAAAATATTTTGCATGATATAATAAAACGCATACAAAATATTTTGTATGATATAATAAAAATCATACAAAATATTGTGCATGATATAATAAAACGCATACAAAATATTTTGTATGATATAATAAAACGCATACAAAATATTGTGCATGATATAATAAAACGCATACAAAATATTTTGTATGATATAATAAAAATAATACAAAATATTTTGTATGATATAATAAAAATCATACAAAATATTGTGCATGATATAATAAAACGCATACAAAATATTTTGCATGGAATAATAAAAATCATACAAAATATTGTGCATGATATAATAAAACGCATACAAAATATTTTGCATGACATAATAAAACGCATACAAAATATTTGGAATGATATAATACAAATCATACAAAATATTGTGCATGATATAATAAAAATCATACAAAATATTGTGCATGATATAATAAAAATCATACAAAATATTGTTAATGATATAATAAAACTCATACAAAATATTGTGCATGATATAATAAAAATCATACAAAATATTGTTCATGATATAATAAAACGCATACAAAATATTGTGCATGATATAATAAAAATCATACAAAATATTGTGCATGGTATAATAAAAATCATACAAAATATTGTTCATGATATAATAAAACGCATACAAAATATTGTGCATGATATAATAAAAATCATACAAAATATTGTGCATGATATAATAAAAATCATACAAAATATTGTGCATGATATAATAAAAATCATACAAAATATTGTGCATGATATAATAAAAATCATACAAAATAGTGTGCATTATATAATAAAAATCATACAAAATATTGTGCATGATATAATAAAACGCATACAAAATATTGTTCATGATATAATAAAACTCATACAAAATATTGTGTATGATATAATAAAACATATACAAAATATTTTGTATGACATAATAAAACGCATACAAAATATTTTGTATGATATAATAAAACGCATACAAAATATTTTGTATGATATATAAAAAATCATACAAAATATTGTGTATTATATAATAAAAATCATAATATTTTGTATCATATAATACAACGCATTCAAAATATTGTGTATGATATAATAAAACGCATACAAAATATGGTGCATGATATAATAAAACGCATACAAAATATTGTGCATGATATAATAAACGCATATAAAATATTTTGTATGATATGATAAAACTCATACCAAATATTTTGTATTATATAATAAAACGCATACAAAATATTTTGTATGATATAATAAAAATCATACAAAATATTGTGTATCATATAATAAAAATCATAATATGTTGTATGATATAATAAAACGCATACAAAATATTGTGTATTATATAATAAAACTCACAAAAAACATTGTGCATGATATAATAAAAATCATAATATTTTTTATGATATAATAAAGATCATAATATTTTGTATGATATAATAAAACGCATACAAAATATGTTGTATGATATAATAAAACTCATACAAAACATTGTGTATGACATACTGAAAATCATAATATTTTGTATGATATAATAAAACGCATACAAAATATTTTGTATGATATAATGAAAATCATACAAAATATTTTGTATCATATATTAAAAGTCATACAAAATATTTTGTATCATATAATAAAAATCATACAAAATATTTTGTATGATATAATAAAAATCATAATATTGTGCATGATATAATAAAATCATACAAAATATTTTGTATGATATAATAAAAATCATAATATTTTGCATGATATAATAAAAATCTTACAAAATATTTTGTATGATATAATAAAAATCTTAATATTGTGCATGATATAATACAACCCATACAAAATATTTTGTATGATATAATATAACGCATACAAAATATTGTGCAGGATATAATAAAAAGCATACAAAATATTTTGTATGATATAATAAAACGCTTACAAAATATTATGTAAAATATTTTGTATGATATAATAAAACTAATACAAAATATTGTGTAGGATATAATAAAACTCATACAAAATATTGTGAATGATATAATACAAATAATACAAAATATTTTGTATTATATAATAAAACGCATACAAAAACTTTTGTATGATATAATAAAACTCATACAAAGTATTGTGTATTATATAATAAATCTCATACAAAATATTTTGTATGATATAATAAAACTCATACAAAATATTTTGTATGATATAATAAAACGCATACAAAATATTTTGTATGATATAATAAAAATAATACAAAATATTTTGTATGATATAATAAAACTCATACAAAATATTGTGTATGATATAATAAAACGCATACAAAATATTTTTTATGATATAATAAAACGCATACTAAATATAGTGCATGATATAATAAAACTCATACAAAATATTTTGTATGATATAATAAAACTCATACAAAATAATTTGTATTATATAATAAAACGCATACAAAATTTTGTGTATGATATAATAAAACTCATACAAAACATTGTGCATGACATAATAAAAATCATAATATTTTGTATGATATAATAAAAATCATAATATTGTGTATGATAAATAAAACGCATACAAAATAATTTGTATGATATAATAAAACTCATACAAAACATTGTGTATTACATAATAAAAATCATAATATGTTGTATGATATAATAAAACTCATACAAAATATTGTGTATGACATAATAAAAATCATAATATTATGATATAATTAAATCATGCAAAATATTTTGTATGATATAATAAAACTCATACAAAACATTGTGTATTACATAATAAAAATCATAATATGTTGTATGATATAATAAAACTCATACAAAATATTGTGTATGACATAATAAAAATCATAATATTATGATATAATAAAATCATACAAAATATTTTATTCATGACTATATGATTACTTGAATAAATGAATTTAAAAAAAATTTACAGTTTTCAATGATTGTGATGTTACTTAAAATTCCGAATAATCTTAATATCTAACCTATAAAGTAAGGCCAGTCTGTGTGTCTACTCTTTATTTTAATAGCATTTGCGGATGGGTAAAAAACGAAAAGAATAACTAAGCCATTTACTGACAATTTCTCAGTATCTTGACTTTGATAACATTTATTTGTTAAAAATGGTTTAGTTATTTTTTTTTTTCGTTTTTTACCCATCCGCAAATGCTATTAAAAAAAAGAAAGTCGATAAAAAAGTAATTTAAAAAGAAATTAAAACAAATGTCAGCATACCCATCCGCAAATGCTATTAAAAAAAAGTCGATAAAAGTCGTCATTTAAGAAATTTAAAAACAAATGTCTGTAAAAGTGAGGCATTATTAATAAATGTTTAGTAATTTTTCTTAGTGAGGCATTGTTAATAAATGATTAGTAATTTTTCTTTTAATATTCATAAAGAGTATAACTTTTTTTCAAAATATTGTGACGGATAATCGTTTAGTTACTACGACAACGTTAGTAAATAAAAAAGTGTTACGTGCGCTTGCGTCAGGAAGGGAGCGACGCGTGTTTTTTTATGCTGGTCGCTATGGAACTCAACGCCCAAGGAGTACCCCGAATTTTTATTATAAAAAGAAAAGATGAATGCTTTATATGAACACTGTAAATAGTTAGGTAAAAGTAGAGAAAAGTTAGATTTTTTTTTCAAGAGACTGTACAAATTATTTTTTTGGTCAACAGAAAATAAACAGAAAAAATACTCCCATCATTAATTAATTCTACAAAAAAATAAATAAAATGTTGGTTTAGTGTTTAAACATTTGGACAACGCTCGGTTGAATTCGGTCACCACGATGGCCGGTCGAACCCTAAACTAATTGGAATCCGATGTGTATGTGGGAGGGAGTAAATTCTGCATGAGTACCATTCTTTTTAATTTTATCTTTTGTTCAATTTTTGTGTGGGCTTTTAGCGATTGCAAACTAACAAATTTAACCAAAATGCAAAAAATTCAACAAATTTAACCAAAATGCAAAAAATTCAACAATTTTGCTCAGCTTCTAATACAGATCCTAGTAAATCAATCTCTCTTACTAGAACACTCAAGGGAAGGACGGAACAAAATTATTGCCAGTATGTTAGGGAGAGGTTCTATTTTTTTTTTTTTTTTACAATATTTTAAGCAGATTTGACACTCAGTTACCAGATTTTTATAGGTTGCTCGTAAACTTACGATAAAACTTGCGAAGTACGCGCTGGATTATTGTAAAAATGGAATTAAATTTTAATTTTTTTTTAATTGTGCTTCTCCCAAATAAATATAATCAAGAGAATAGCATTCAACGGTTGTACTTTATATATATAAAACACGAAATATTAAAAAATATATATATTAACGAAAGAGAAATAATTCCATTTTTAAACAAAAAAAAGTCAATGTGGTATATAAAAGTTCCGTTTAGTGATGTCATGTGATGGCACGCGGTGTGAAATAATTGTCCCCAAATAAAAAAATGGCCCATCCGTACAAAGAAAACCACCTATCTATTATCGAAAAATTAAGTATAATGTTATAATTAAAAAGAGATATATAGAAACACGCATGGGTACAGTAAACATATTATACCAAAATGTGGAAGCCATCCGTCCAGTGGTTATTTAGACTATTAATTACGAACGAACCAAGAGTTACATTTATATATATATATATATATATATATATATATATATATATATATATATATATATATATATATATATATATATATATACTAGCAAAAGTACCCGTTGTAGACTGGGTTCAAAAACAGCCTACAGAAAATGGACTCTGATTTATGAAAGTATGAAAGGAAGGGCTTCGAATTTTGGGGTATCAAAACCAAAGCAAAATATGATGAAAGTAAAAATAAAATAGATAAACCCCATAATTTATTATACCATACCTGTTCACACTGAAACACTTATCACAATATTCTGTGGATCTATATTAAAACACCTTGTTAAACTTTGTGACATATTTCCATTCTATGGAGGCCAGGCACGAACGCAGACCCCACAATTTTATTATACCATCCCTATTAAAGTTAAAACATACTTATCAAGGTATTCTTATGTACATTTATATCAAAAACGTTTTTTCTTTTTTAATTTTTACATTTTTTATTTCCATACTTTGTGGATCAGGCGCGAACACAGACCCCACAATTTTAATGAACCACTGTTCTGCCAGATCAAACATACCCATTCCTGTGTCTCGATAATCTTCTATCATTATATCTAATCAGTTTTTAAAATAGTCAACCATATAAGAGCCTATTCGTGACCAGACAAACACACACATACACATAGACATTCAGCTTTATATTATATTATATATATATATATATATATATATATATATATATATATATATATATATATATATATATATATATATATACTATTTTGCTTAGCACGAAGATAGAAGCTTTTTTCTCACAGACAGAAGTCCTCTTCCTGTTACTCATTAATACACAAAAAAATGTTTGTAATTGATTCATTATTTAATTGTTAGTTATTCAATTAACTAGATTCGCCCAAGCATTGCATTTGTTCCAAATTACAGAATAAACAAGGGGAGGGATGAAATATTAGAGAGTAAACAAAAGAATGGACAGAGAAAAAAAAAGAAGAGAGGACGAATCATTGATAGTATGAGCATGCTTAGATGACTCATGCATAAAATGAGTTTTACCGCAAATTTTCGACACGATCACCAGGTAAATAAAGCAGTCAGAATATTAAAAGTACTATTCGAAAGGCTAAGTATTTTTTTCTATTTTTACTTTATTTTGTTAACAAGCATGAGTAAGGAAAAAAATCAGGTTTCTCTTAAATAATTTCCGTGACTAAAATAAGAATTTACTAAAAAGTAATGAGTTTCTTCGTTAACAAAGCAGCCATTTTAATATTTAGTTGATAGTCATGTGACGATCCAATATTGTTATCACCTAAAATATGTCACAATGAACGACTCCTGTTTAACGAATAGAATGATGATGCTGATGATCCTAAGTTAACTACTAGTAACAACAGAACATTATAATGACGGAAGAACCAAGTGGCCAATCGGGTTGGATTAAAGATCAAGCAAACTATAACGGCCTAAAATAAAAGTAACCGTTATTCTGGGCACTCTTTAGTCAGTTGCTGTTAAGGTCCAGTCCAGTCCAGATTTGTTACTCCGTTATCAAAACGTAGGAAAAAAAAGAATTGAAACCGTGAATTTCTGAACATGAATAAAACTGAGATAGAATCGGTGATGGCAATATTTTACGAGCTTACATCCTGCATAAGAACTTCCCCAAGAAAATGTTTATATGTGTTCCTTGAATGGAAGTTTGCTAAAAAAAGATTGAGTTATAACGACTTTTGTGAAGACAAAAACACAACAATAACTCAGTAACAGCAATTACGTCTTGTTTAAAGGTAAGATTTTATTCGTGTTAAATATAAACCAATGAAGTGAGGCGTAACAAATTGTGTATTACGATTTTAGTACCTTCAATCTTGTCCTAGGAGCAAAAGATCTTATGTTAGTTCTTGATTGAAAAAAATACGGAAATTTCAGTAAAACAAAAATTACACTTTGATTATAATCATTCTTGTTTCAAAACGGAAAGAAATTAATTTCATAATTGGAAATTTGTTAAGTCATATAGATATTTTATCGACTGTTGAAAATACCCGGGAATAGCGATTGAAATTAAATCACCGTTTGAAAATGTTGTGCTCAAGGAATCGGAGGCTACCTTAAGAGCCAAATCAAGGAAATAAAATAAAACAATAAATCAAAGAAAAAAAACGGAGGCAAGATATGACTGAATTATTTTATTTGAATTTAAAACAAAACAAAAAAAGGACAGATAAATTAAGACATTTCTTGAATGAATCAACTTTATTGCGTTCATAGCATCTATATTACATGCACCCTCTTAAAAACACTTCCAACCGCTTCAATTTTCTGTTGTTGCTTGACTTTGCAATTTAAAATATATTTAACTCTTATATCATATTTTTTCAAATAACGAAAACAAAAATGATTGTGTTAACATTTTTATAACCAAATTATCGTCTTTGTTATTTCTTTAGTTAGACAGTGTCATGCGAACTCTGCTATATTTCTAACACAATACAGGAATTAAAGAAAAAGAATAATCGAACGGCGGTTAAACTAAACTTACACTCTGCACCTATAAATTATAAAACCACTTCTAAGCTTATAGACATCATTTCTAAGTTGAAACTGTTATAACTTATATGTTATTGAAGTTTTGACGATGACGGATTTCGAAACGTTGTCTAGCGCATGCTCCTGCCGATGACACTTTTGATATATGGATTATTTCTAACTTAATATCCGTGAATATTAAGAAATATTACTCCCCCAAGGAGGATGTAACAGTAAAAAAATAACTGCCTCATAACCGTTTTGGAATTTGAAAGAAACTTGGAACTAGTTAAACTGTTGAAAAGGAAGTTATTCTTAGCTTTAAAATTATTATGAAATCAGTTTTAGAAGCAATTTACATCCAATCTAATAATATAAAGGAAAGATTCGCACGTGCGTGTGAATGTTCAGCTAAAAGTAAAAACAAAGTACAAAAAGCTAGGATATTCTTATTCAGCATTGTCTTTTTTAATGTTATCATATAGTCATTTGAAAAAAGGCTGCAATATTCTTATTCAGAATTGTCTTTTTTAATGTTATCATATAGTCATTTGAAAAAAGGCTGCGATATTCTTATTCAGCATTGTCTTTTTTAATGTTATCATATAGTCATTTGAAAAAAGGCTGCGATATTCTTATTCAGCATTGTCTTTTTTAATGTTATCATATAGTCATTTGAAAAAAGGCTGCAATATTCTTATTCAGAATTGTCTTTTTTAATGTTATCATATAGTCATTTGAAAAAAGGCTGCAATATTCTTATTCAGCATTGTCTTTTTTAATGTTATCATATAGTCATTTGAAAAAAGGCTGCGATATTCTTATTCAGAATTGTCTTTTTTAATGTTATCACATAGTCATTTGAAAAAAGGCTGCGATATTCTTATTCAGCATTGTCTTTTTTAATGTTATCATATAGTCATTTGAAAAAAGACTGCGATATTCTTATTCAGCATTGTCTTTTTTAATGTTATCACATAGTCATTTGAAAAAAGGCTGCAATATTCTTATTCAGAATTGTCTTTTTTAATGTTATCATATAGTCATTTGAAAAAAGGCTGCGATATTCCTATTAAGCATATATATCGAAAAATTGACTATAAACAGTAATTCCTTCACCTTCAGCGGGGCACTTTTCTACAAGAAGAGGTCTTTTTCGCCCATATTTTCGAAAGTCATCCCCTCTTTTTGATTGGCTAGCCTTAATTTAAACTACGTCACTTCCGGTTTGGCGATGGACACAACAGCAAAGATGTCACTTCTTTTTTCCCTTTTTTTCTTATGTTCTTTTCCTCCTTCGAGGTACAGGTTCGAGTCTGCCTGCTTATTACCACTTTTTTTCCTCGACGCACACCTTCAAACACCCGTGCAACGCTGGGTACCCAGGCTAGTATATATATATATATATATATATATATATATATATATATATATATATATAGAGAGAGAGAGAGAGAGAGAGATAGATACATACGTAAACAAGTATCTGTTTGATTGCAATGCTGAGTGATAAAGGGAAGAGAAGAAACTCTCAGCTATCCGGGAGCAAAACTTTAAATCTGACAACTCAAGTGAATTTCTTATATAATTGTTTTTGATTATTTTTAATACAGTAAAATAGCTTGAGAATAGTTTTTAAAGAAATATGTTACACACACACACACACTATTTAACCACTTCTATTTTGTTTTTGGGCCCGGGTAACGCCAGATAACCCTGCTAGTAATTTTCTAACTACTTATCAAACATTAGATATATTTCATAATAATAATTCAATTTAATTTCAAGTAAATTGATAATTCAATTTAATTTTTAAAATCCCAATTTTACTAAAATATAATAATTTGCTAAAAGTAAACTTTCTCAAAAGTATGCCTCAAATGACAGGCAAATACCCCAGACAAGCTAGTAATGAAATAATTATATTTTAGACACTTTTTATATAAAATTCTTTAAAAATAAAATACTTATGGAATTTAATTTTTATATATCATTTTGATGTATAAAAATAAAATTCCATAAGTACAAATACAATTTTTCTATCAAATATTAAAACACACACACACACACACACACACACACACACACACACACACACACATTTTTTTCTTTAATATATCATTTATTCTGTTTCTTTAAAACTTTCTTATGACTTGGTGTCAGTTTTTAACTCGATAACGATCTTTAATTCTTCAGAGTTGTTTTGGAAAAAAGTGCAAGGTCAACCTTTTCTAATGGATACTAACCATAGCAAAAGAAACAAAAAGCAAAACTGACAGCATTGCCATGTACAAACATCAATAAGTGTATGTATAAATTTGACATAAAATTTCAATTCAAGTTGTATGTTAAAAATAGATTAAAATTAAATTAAAAAGAACAAAATAGTACTATCCAAAATTTGAGTGAAATGATGCACGCTATTTCATTGGTTCATATAGTACACAGTTTGTATTAGTTAGATCTATTGTATTTCAGATTTTAAAATTGGATTCATTTTTATTTAAAAGCAGAAAAACTGCAACACTCTTGAAAATAAAATAGTTCCAATCAAGAGAAGTAGCTATTTTTATGTCGGCGTATGAAAATTCAATTCCGTTTTTACCTCACAATTCTATTTTCTTCAATTCTTGACTACACTTTACTACCAATTTCTCAACACAAAAAAGCGAGGTGAGTGCGTTAGAATGTAAGAAAGCACAACTCAACATTTATAACAATTGCTTCACCTATCTCTTCTCTACACAGCTTCTCACCTATTGCACATTCATCGTTTTTCGTCCACTGTAAAGGTTCGTGTGTATTGGTACGGAATGAAATTCATGTTGATACTATAGTACAGACGTTTGTCACATCTGATTTATCAAACATTGCAATTCATCGAAGACAATTGCAGGATGAAAAGTAACAATCAGCTGAAAAATGCAGAACCAAGCACGCTTCGTTGGTTTAATGAGGTTTAACACAAAGAGCGATTCCAAACGTATTACCAATATTCCTAAAAGAAAATGACCATAGATATCAACATCTGAAACGGAACTCATTCTCTAAAAGAATTAGAAGCCAAAGAAGAGGCTTACAAATTGAACCTAGAGATATTCAATGCTGACGGATATTATTTAAAAAGACTAGTTAAAAAAATTCAATGCACAACTTTTAATCACGATGATATGGAAAATATGTCATCATTATAGTTAGCTTTCTTCATTTGAGAATGACGTGTTTTTATATCAGTTGACGATACATCTTCAGCAATCGGTTCAACAATGGCTTTGTTACTGTCAGGCTGATGCATAGTTCTGTTAAGTTCTAGGAGGTTCACTTTCCCAGGTATTATCTTCTTCTTTTTAAGAAGGGGTTAGTTTATTTCATTAAAAATAAACAAACCTGGTAGGAGCATCTACGTGAAATTGCCGACAGGGATGCTCAGGCATTTTTTGTAAGTTCACTTTTAAAAAACCAAAACTAACCTTGTATATGACTCCTGGAGAGGAGGTAAATAAAACGTCCTACTAAAATTTGGTGAAATTGTATGCAGTAATTTTGGAGCCTAATAATAATTATTTACTCACATAAAATTTTCACATGAGTTATTATCAGTGATTGCTCACTTGTGATAAAAACTATACAATTTCAAGAGACAATGGACACCCCTGTTAGGGTAACTGCATGTAATTGTAAGGCATAGATTGCACAATCCTCAACCACACCTCTCCTGAATCAGCACTGTTTGTGTTCAGTGGCAAGAATAGGCCCAAAACTGACTAGAAACAATGCCAAGAGAAGTGGAGAGCACATACATCACCTGAAATTCCCAAATGATCACCCATTTTAGTAGTGGCCGGGCTTGATGTTGCTTAACTTCAGTGAACTGACAGAAATCATTGTCAAATGTTAAAAAAATTGTTCTGTAGAAGTCAAATGCAGACATACAGTGACAAAAAAGGAAAAAAAAAGGACTGAAACACACAGAACAAAGATGTGTTCAAACAAAGGAGAGAAGAAATAATAATAATAATAATAATAATAATAATAATGATAATAATAATAATAATGATAATAATAATAATAATGATAATAATAATGATAATAATAATAATAATGATGATAATAATAATAATGATAATAATAATAATAATGATAATAATAATGATGATGATGATGGTGACAGAAGATATAATTCCTGAATGGAGCATGCATGGAAGAACGATACTCTGTCATAATGATATTTCAAAGGACACTGCAGTTGATAACTATTGGCCCATCACCTGCAATTTCCATTGATGTGGAAATTGCAGGAAGGCATTTTGGCAGATGAGATTGACAAATATCTGGAGCAGCAATAGATCTTACCGGAGGAACAAATACTTCAAGATTGTAAGAGAAGATTCACTAATCTATGCATGTCATATATAGATTACCACAAAGCATATGATCTGGTTCATCATTGCTGGACTAAGGAATGCCTGGAAATATTTGGAATAGTGGTGAATGTATGAGATTTCTTGGAAAGAAACATGAAACAATGGAAAGTGTCATTAATATCAAATGGAGAAGATCTTGGAGAAGTTCATGTGAAGAAAGGGATTTGTCACCATTGTTATTTGTGTTGAGTATGGTACTCTTGTCGCCCATATTATGAAAGGTAAATGCGTGTTATATGTGGGAAAGAAGGAGTACCGAGTAAATCATTTATTATTTATGGGTGACTTAAAGTTGTATGCAAAGAACAAATCCCAGCTAAATATGCTTGTAAGAACTGTTCAAATGTTGAGTAATGACATAGCTATGGAATTTGGCATTGCAATCGAAAATAGGAAAAATTGTTGAAAGTAAAGGAATAAAACTTTTGCATGGAGAAATGACAAAAAAAGTTGAAGAAGGATACTCCTACTTGGAAATGAAGGAATTAGATAAAATAAAAGAAGCTACAATGAAAGAAATAATAAGAAAAGAATACAAGAGAAGACTACAGTTGGTGCTTAGGTCAGGATTGAATGGGAGATGCAAAATATCCACAATAAAACACATGGGCAGTAGCTATATTGCGATATGTGGCACGTATGAAAAGAAAATGAACTGATATGGATAGGAAGACAAGGAAAGCGTTGTCAACGAATGGAGCTCTTCGCTCAAAGAATGATGTCAATAGGTTATATGTGAAAAGAAAAAATAGAGGATTAATAAGTGTAAAACGATGTGTAAAAGAAGAAGAAAATAGCCTGAAAGTTTATGTCTCCAATTGTAAGGAAAAGCTTATAAAGGGCGTGTCAAAATTTGAAAAATTACAAGAGAGTGAACTAGTAAAAAGTAATTTAAGGCAATAAATAAACAAAAAATTAAAGACAAATGGGTTGAGAAGAAAATGTATGGCCATTTTAGTAGAGATCTACCATGCAGTGGACAAGGGAAAAAACCTGGCGATGGTTGTCAAAATGCGACTTGAAGGTTGGAACAGAATCCCTAATGTGTGCTGAGCAGGAGTAAGCGCCCAGGACAAATTATATGAAGTATCACACTCGTAAAATGGCTGAAAGTCCTCTATGTTGACTGTGTGGACAGAAAAGCGAAAATATACAACACTTTATCAGTAGTTGTGAGAAGTTAGCTCACAAGCTCAATATTATGAGAAAGGTCCATTGGGATATACGCAAGAAAAAAGGGTTGGAATGCAGTGAAAAATGATACGAGCATGTTTCAGGGTTAGGGTGTTGGAGAGTGATAATATGAAATTATTGTTGGATATGAATATCTAATACGATAATGTGATTGAAACAAGTGAATTGAGAAAATTGGGATCCATTGCGATGCTGGGAACTGCCAGAATCTTGTGGAAAGTGCTGGAAGACTGAGAAAAAAAGATGCTGATAACCTATGTCCATTTGTTATGATCCGCCTATCAGTATAAAATCGGCAATACGAACATCAGACACAAAATATGAATAATAATAATAATAATAATAATAATAATAATAATAATAATAATAATAATAATAATTGTTTTCAGTGAACAATCTCTGATTATGACTCCTTGTGGGTACAAAGAAAAAAAAAATTATTATTTTTACTTGGGAGTTACCTCTTATCAAGATTCGAAAGTAGCTCGAGGATGACGATTAATGAATGTAAGATAATAGTGTAGTAATCGTTAATTGTTAATTAATTGGGTAGAATTTGATTATTTATGGAGATGGGTCAATAAGAACAATATTATCATTATAATTATTTACTCACTAAGAGTTTTCACACGAATCATTATCAGTGACTGATTATTGCCAATAACAAGCGGCGTTCCCATAGAATCTGTGTAACAACAAGTCTCCTCATATTTTTCTAAATTTTATCTATTTTAGCCTAAATATAGCTAGTTCTAATCACATCCTCATGAGCAACTGTCAGTATCATTTCCATTTTTCTATTCAAGTGTCCTATTTGTAGTCATATCCAAGTATTTTCTTGCTATTCTTATTAATTGTCCATGTAGTTGTTTCTCTGTTCTTCTCTTTTTGTTTCTAGTTTCGCTGCTATTTGTATTATTTATTTTGTTGGTGATCACCCTTTCTAGGTTCTGGGTTATGTATCTTTCCAAATTTCTTTTGTGTCTTCAATAGAATCTTTTATACTTCAGTCTCTCCCTATTCTATTTTTCACATAGAATCTATCAATATAATCTTTCGGATATAGTGCATAAGCATTAGTGTCCTAATTTTCTGTTCCAAATGCCTAAGTGATTCTTTTGATCAGATTATGAAAGTTCCAGAGTATTTCTTAATGATACTGCTCAGTCATTTTTTCCTTTTATTAGATTTCTACTATATAATTTCGTATCTTAGAGTTTTCTTGATCTTCTTTTTTTCACCCTTCTCTTTTATTTCTGTAGAGTTTATGGTGTTTGCTTTCAGAACTCCCAAATATTTATAGTTATTATATTCGCCAAGTACCGTTATCTGCTCTTTGTTATGCATTTCTATAAGCTTTGTTGCCTTTGTTTTTTTCCTTTTTCATCTCTAGCAGAACACACTTTTCCATTCCAGTTGGTGATTCTGCTTGTGTTTATCAACTTTTTCAGTTCCGTTTTATATTTTTTGCAAATAGCTTCAAGTTGTCCATATACATGAGGTGGTTTATTCTTTGTTTTGTGTCTGTAAAATCAAAATGCAACAAAAAAATTCATCCGAGTAATGCCGAGTGACCTTTCCTAAGTAAATGCATTTGAGTAAACAATCAGTTGAAATTTGGTTCAGAAAAAGTAGAGTAACAGTCAGCCATAGTCGGCTGAGTTAGGCATTGTAAAGCTATTAATCTTGAGTGAACACGTTTTACTGAGCTCAGATTGAAAAAGTTGTTTCACATCAATCGTCGATTAAGTTGAAGATGTAACAAATTGAATTTAATCTAGAAAAAAATAATAAATTCGTCTTCATAGGAATGAAACTCAATGAAGAATGATATATTATCCTATAAAGTCTTGCTGTATTCTTGAGTTGTGTGTACTGTAAATAACAAGTAAATACCTAGAAGGCTGAGAGTACATCAGCCAACACTTAAATATAAGCGTATTAATATGAAGAAAACAGTTTGAAATAACTAATAATGAAAAGTCTTATATCTAAAATATTGTTCGTCCAAAAGACACTATTGTTTGTACCGATTGTTGTAATCATTTGTTCTATGTAACTTGTATAGCCCCCCCCCCCCACTTCATACGTAATGCTCGCTTAAAGGTTTGGATTTCATATATCAGTATCTGCAATTCTTACACAATAGTCCAGTCGTACACAATTGAAAATATAGATCACCTTGTGCATAAATGCACAGTTGTTCCATTGTTAGTCGTTCAGGCTGTCGGTTGAATCCGAAGGCAGGGTAGCTCAGTGAATAGTTAGTTTGTTGGCGATATGGAAGCCCAAAAGGAACAAAAGGGAATAAAAGTGCATTTTGGACGAAACAGTGAAGCCCCGAATCTAACAGATTTCGTTTAATACTGAGAATAGACTCCAACTGTGACAAAAGTTTAAAACTGTGTAATGCCTTGCAGCAGGGAAAAACTGTTGAAAAGATGTTGTAAGGATCCTTAATGTGCATTGCCATGTAGATAGGAAAATGTGACAAGCCAACATATCTAATCTACAATAAATGCACTTTATTAAAAATTAGTTTGTTATACATACATATGCGTATAGAGAGAGATACTAAAGCTCTAATTGATAAAAAATATCACCGATTGTAAAGATCCAAATCTCTCAATATGGATCCTACAAAAACAATAAATCCTTATAACAAAAACAAACCTCCAATACTCGAAACTTGTTTGATTTGCTGCCAACACACACACACACACACACACACACACACACACACACACACACACACACACACACACACACACACGCATCAGAGAGCATTAAAGAATATTAAAGGATTCTTTAAATAAAGACTTATCAAAATATAAGTAGCTTACAGAAAATTAAAAACAAGCTAAAATAAATATAGGTATATATGAGTTTATTTGTCAGTTCAATAAGTAAAAGACCATTATTAATTAATATCCCAATCCTACTAAATAAAGCAAAATTACTCGTATCCCACTGAATTAGAAATTAAATTAATTCTTCTAGCCAGAAAACCCCTTCTCTATTTCGATAATAACCTCTGGATCAGAAAAGACATTCCTAAAAATTTCATTATTATGTCGGAAGCTTCTAACTCGGCCCAGGTCATGGATCTGCAAAAGTTGAGATTCAAATTCAAGAGTAGAGATTTTTAGACGGTACACTATTCATAATGAAAGCCAGACCTAGATTATACAATAGAATTATCAATGAACTAGAAGAGTTGTTTGGGAATTTTGGCTTGCTATAACCATCAACAAGGAGACAAAAATCTCAAATTTCCTGGATGTAACTCTAAACCTAAATGAAGGCACTTATAGCCCTTATACAAACATAATCTCTTATAAACTCTCTAACAATCCTAGATCGGTCATTAAGATATCACCCTATCTGTTTCAGCATGAACACAAGCAAGATAAACATAAAAATAGTATCACTTCCAATAATAACAAAGAACTGCCACAAAATATAGGTAAACCCTCGTAAAAGAATTAGAAGAAAGAAAAATACCGGGTTTTTGTTATTTTTATTTTTAATGCTGATTTTTGTACCCACCCCCCTGCTATCACGCCATCCCTATTAGTTTCTATCTCAGGTTCCTTTTTAAATTATACTACTTGGTTTCTATATCTGCCCTTAAACACTGTTCCTGTGGCTCCCAGATATATCTTCTTAGTGTTGTCGGTTAAACTGACCTAACAAAGTTGGAAATTGAAATTATAAAAATAGCCAGGAAAACCTTAATCAGATATAACGGTGAATTGTGGACTAGACAAGATAGAGAGGGCCATTTTGACATCACAATGGTGCCCAAAAAGAGGAATACAACTGCATTAAGTGATTGGGTTAGGGAACTTAACAGAGATAATGAAAATTTTGAATTAAAATGGTCAGTAGTGGACAGGGTAGGAAGTACAGGCCGGGAAATCAAAAATGTGCAATTTATGTTTATTGGAAGCTTTCTACATAGTGAATGCCAAAGAGGAAATTTTGAATACAGGACTAGATGCCATACATGGATGCCTACACAGGAATAGATTTCTGCTATCACACCTTAAATGTAACTGAGGTATAACATTTTACAACATTAAGGATCATCGGATGCTAGGATTAAATTTTAATGTAGAGTTAAATAGCTACAAATCTTATAATCTAAATGAAGGATCCAAATCTAACATGCGAATATAGTTTCTATTATTCTAAACCGGGTAAGAAATATAAATAAAGTATAAAGCTCATCTAAAAACGAAATTTTTCTCCATAACGGTGAGCATTTTTGTATTCAGTTGTAGCAGTATTGACGGTGACATAAGTGATACCCTCTTCAAATCAATAAAACAACTTAGCAATTAAACTAGTTTTATTAAAAATTAAATTAGCAATTTTGGGGCTGAAAATTAATTTAATTGATTTTGTCATCTGACATCTTAAGTTGGTAGAATCCATGCTGATTTACTTATTCTTTTACTTTACTCCCTGTTCTAAATGTCTTTTACCCATAAATGCAGGAGTAGACATCTTCTCATCGGAGTGAAACACATTTGTAGCTATTGGGTGGTTTTGCTGCCAGAATAATAATTAGAGGATATGTACTATCTCATTTAGATACCCAAGAATACAACACACGAACTATAAGACATATAAGTGATTAATAACAGATGTGGGTTAAACCCATGGGTAAAAAACAATTTTTTAAGATTAAAAACATAATTTATATCCTTAATTCGTTAAATAAGCCATCGTAGTGCTTTCTGGATCTGTCTGATTAAATTAATTATTAAATCATAGACGCCTTCTTGTAATCAATGAACCGAAAACATCAAACGGCCTGAATTATCTCCCTTTAGCTGTTATAGGAAATAAAAATCGACCCAGTTTCCAACAATTAACTAGTAGCAATTAACAACATAATTGGATTATCTCCCTTTAGAAACGATATGAAAACATATTCAAGTAGAATGACAATAAATTTTAAACATTATATAATAATAAATAGATTAGAATACCTCACCGGAAATGTTATACAAGGATTTACAGCCTTTTTATTTATTCTCATATTCAATTAAACTTCAAACCTAAAACAGTCTAAAATCTAAGTATTATAATAACGATAGTCTTGCCCCTAATACGAAACTAAAATTAACTGTAACATTATTGCACGGTTGTTACGGCCATACCATAAATATAGAAATAAAAATTTAAAAATTCTTTTATAAAAAAATTAATTATTGGGAAATAAAGAAACAGCGAGATCTAATTTAGGAACGAATGGGATATATAAAATTTTTTTTTAAATGGCTTAGGGTTTTCTGTGAAAACTTCTCATGGTGCGGTTCTTAAATAAAGATATGAAAATTAGGCGATATATGTGGACCCGATCTCATTCCAGTTGTGCTATTAAAAAGTGCTCAGCCAAAGTAGCTCCAGTTCTCTCCAAACTCTACAACAAATGCCTTAATGAATCTTGCTTTCCAGGCTGATGGAAAACTGCTTCTGTGGTACCAGTATTCAAGAATTCTGGCGAAAGAACTGACCCATTAAATTATCATCCCATTAGCCTTCTCCCACTTTTTGCCAAAATATTTGAGACCTTAATAAACCATGCTCTAGTCCATCACCTTACAGATGCTAAACTTCTGACTGACCAACAATATGGATTTAAACAAGCCCGTTTCACATCCTAACTGTAATCTCTGAACGTATATACCATTCACTGGACAAAGCAGGGGAGGGTAGAGCGGTAGCTCTAGATATATCTAAGACTTTGGCAGGGTATGGCATGAGGATCTCCTCAGGAAAATAAGATCATACGGTATCACTGGTACAATACTTATAATTAAATCCTTCTTAGATAAGAGAAAAATTCGGGTTGTCCTCGACGGTTGTACATCGAAACAATATGATATAAATGCGGGAGTGCCCCAGGGGTCTATCCTTGGACCTCTACTGTTCCTGATATTCATAAATGACCTCCCCTACAAAATTGCCTCTGAGATGGGTATATATGCTGATGACACCAGACTCTATAACAGGCACGACAGGAAAACAAATGAACACATATCTAAAGAAATGGCAGAAACACTAGAGGATAACCTCCAATCTGTAGTGGAATTGGGACAAATTGGATGATCACATTCAATGCCGCCAAGACTAAACTAGTTTCAATCAGTAATTACAAGAAACCTTCTCTGCCACCTATAGCAATGGCCAGTGACTCTTTATCCGAGAGTACATCTTTCAAACTCCTTGGCCTAACGTTCACAGGAAACATGAGTTGGAACAATTACATTGAAGGCATTGCCAGGGCCGCTGCAAGGAATGTGGGCCCTCTCTCTACCGTGTTAGAAAACTACTAACACCCGAAAGTATCCTGTACCTCTATAAGGCAACCATTCGCCCATGTATGGAGTATTGCTGTCATATTTGGGCTGGTGCATCTGCTACTAGTTTCTCGCTCCTTGACAAGGTTCAAAAGAGAGTCGCAAATCTGATAGGCCCTGAACTGGCATCTAAGCTTCAGCCTCTGTCCCATCGACGAAACGTTGCATCCGTCTGCCTGTTCTACAAGTATTTTAATGGTGAATGCTCTGACGAACTGCAAGCACTTGTGCCCCCACGACGTGAACAGCCTCGACAAACCCGACAGGTTGCTAAATCCCACCCCACACTGTAGAGGTCCCTAGATGCGCCTTGTTTGGGGTAAAAATGTAATTAAAAAATAAAATATTAATATTTAAATGAGCTTTTCCATATCTATAACAAAGGTAAATGTTTTTCACATGCTTTTCCCGTTAACGGAATTTTTTTTTCTTTTCAAAAAGTGCTCTATTGTCAAAAGTGTGTTTATTCATAAAGTCTGAAGAAATGCTGGTTTGGGAAAATTTTCAAACGATATAATGTTTGAAATTGTTCGACTGGACATGGAAACAATTGTAATGTAAAATGAAATACACTTTTTGTTGCCATCAACACCTTTTTTGAAGTCTTGATTTTGCTCTCACAATATATCAATGCTCAATTATGAAATATGATAATTCTGTAGCTTACTCCTTAAGTCAACTCTTTTTGGCTTAAAACTCATTGGTATATGAAAATTTACTGAATTACACGAACTCAGTATATTACATATATATATATATATATATATATATATATATATATATATATATATATATATATATATATATATATATAATGTATGTGTATTGTTGTCAATCTTCCAGACGAACAGAAGAAATGATAGGATAAGAAAAGAAAGACATTTGTTCATTCCCTATGACTTCTAACTACTGTTGATCCGAATCGTGCATAACAAGATTTACCACTAGAATTGCATCAAATATGAATCTTTTGGTTTCATCAAACTAGTTTCTCTGAAAGGTAGACAAAAATGAGTCAATGGCTTTTATTTCTGGGTTTTTTTTAAATTTATTTAATCTTTGTAATTAATATTCCTTTTGGGATTGTAATGATTTTGTAGTATTTTTGAAATTCGAAAGAAAATAAGGAAAAGGCAAAGTAAGATTTGACTCACCGTGTAATGAACAAACACTTGATCGCCATTATCTGCCACTTGCTCACACTCATCGGGTTTGTACTGAAGAAAGAAAATGAAGACAAATGACAATTTTTACAAAAATCAAATAATAGAATCAAACTCCATATAATAAAAGTGAAGATGTACGCTTTTGGGTGTATTTTGAGTTTTTTTTTTCTTACTAATGTGTCAGGACATATCTTGGCCTAAAGACACTCGATAATAACGGTTAATGGGATGGATGAAGTTGAAATAATGATGAATATTATAAAAAGATTGAAAATAATGAATAAACAAAGCATTTGTTTATATTAGATTTGAAGATGACCATGCTGTAGTCTGCAGAGAGCAGTCTCTTAGTAAAAATGTGTAATGCAGTTATATACTAAGATGATGGCATATACCTTAATAATTCTATCCAAAAAATGTTTTTAATTGCAGTGAATACAAAATCCATTGAGACTATAGTATACGTGTGTGTCATATAAACTGGGTATGTTGATGCAAATTTTCCATTATAATAGGATATGAATCGTTACTTCTTGATATAATGTTATTCACTATTAGTGAACTAACTAATGGGGAATAACATTATATGTAATATATATATAATATATACATATATATTATACACATTTGTCAAGCGAAATAAAGAACCTAGTACGAATAGATGTAGGTTGATCAGTGTTCAATCGTTAGACTTAAGATAAAGAGGAATAAATAAAAACCTGGCCAGAAATTTTTTTGATCGTCAATTTCTGAATGTCATTTAATACATGCCCTCACATGATACGGATGACAATGATGATGTTGTTTTTCTTCAGTGTTGGAAAATCGGCTTTCTTCTTTTTTTCTTTTTTCACAAAGCAATGGCGATGAAATATGAAAGTTCATGTAGAGAAAAACTAATCTGGACAAAGTAGAAAAGGATTCAGTTTCGTTTGGCCAATTTGTTTGGCTTATTAAAAGGTAAGATTAAAATGCGTTTTTCTTTTGCCAACATTTGCACTTTTGTGAACAATATTTAATGTGATATTTAATGCGACTATTTCCAGCCATCTTTCCAGAGAATTCATAATCTAATAATCTTACAAACTTGTCGATTTACAGGTCTTTTTTGCAATCTGCATCTTAATATTTTTATCCCTCTTCTTTATAATTCCTTCTTTTTGTCCTTTCTTTTTCTCCAGCCATGCCTAATCTTGTATATAATAAAAGAGGCGCAGTTTTTCCCCTCTGAACTAAAATACCGTAAGGTTTACAATAACAGATTGTACATAAAAAAATATTATGTTTACGCTATTAGCCATTACATACCTATTATTTCGTAATATTAAAACATTACATTTATTCCTAGGAGCGCCATCTCATCATCGTAATATCCTACAGAGGAAGTAGTTAAAATTTCTCCCCTCTTCCATAAGTCCTCTTACGACCCATTTTACACTGCGTGCATTTATACTTTTTTCTACTTTCCTGCGTCTAAGCCGTCATTAACGGACTCGTAATTTCTTACACATCACATACTCTTAACACTTTACCACTACTTGAATAATGATTTCTCCCTCCTACCATTCCTCACGATCTCATTGGTTGACATTCCGGATTGACCGAAATATCATTCAAAAAGAACACTACAGAGATTAACGATAACATGGCTTCCTTGATTAGCATCATTATATATTAAATAAACCTATTACAAATTTCATACCCTGAATCATACCCTGAAAAACACCCTGAATCATCCAGGCACGACATGGGGTGTCTATTCCGAAAGCTATTTTTAATATGAGGAGGTTTGGGGTTGGCAAACGACAGAAACAACGAATGTATTTCAAATTTTTACACAGCGGGGGTGGGGGGCAGTGATGTATGTTACCACCTGGCAACGGCGATTAACGGGTCCTGCTAGTTCTTAATAATTCATTGAATTTTTGAGGAAAAGAAAACAATTCTGATTTATTAAAATAGAGAGTACATATTTCAACACCAACAACTGAATAAGGTCAGAGATTTTATATATATATATATATATATATATATATATATATATATATATATATATATATGAGAATAAAGTATACTGTTTATAAAAGCACATGGTTTAGAGATAGAATGTAAGAAAGATAGAAAGGAAAAACAAATAAACGCAGGAAGAAAAAATAAATTAAAGAATTTCCGTCTTCAGAAAACATGAAGATTTGAAATTTATTGAGAAAAAAATTATAAAACAAAAAAAAAACAGATAACAATTAATGTTTAAGTTTTAAAATCATTTTCATGGATGGAGTAAACCTGAATGGGAGGGAGGTGTATCCTTGGGTTTGCGTTTTTTTTCTTTTTAACGTATAATAGGAAAATCAACTCAATCAATAAAGTAGGGCTTTTTTTTCTGTTTCATTACTGTGTTTAACGGTCGTTTGTTGTATCTGTAATTGTCAGTTATCTGTCTCAGTCTGGCAATCAGCGATTTAGACAAGAAGGAAGGGGAGGTAGATCATCAGCTCCATAAAGTTCATCTTCTTAACTGCACTATTTTTGATAGTTCTCCTTTATTAAAGTGTTCTACTTTCTGATGTATTAGCTTTCTATTACTTGTAGGACTTGGTATTACCTCTACACGTACCGGCTTAATGTTAATTTACAGTTGGGCAGAATAATTTCTCTTTTTCCACATCTACATTTATTTATTGTTTATAACTGATTCTTCACTTGCGTACATCAGGTGTCTCTTTGTTGTGTATCACCTTTCGTTAACCAGATATTTCACTGTTGGTGTCATTCTTTTTTCCTAGAAAAATCATTTTCCAATCAATCTCAGTAAAAATAAAAAAAGAAAGGCGGCTGGAAATTGATACAGCTCACGTTACAAGAAATACTACTAATGCTCATTCCAAAGGTTAAACATGAAAGGACAACGCTTTGATGTTGACATATGGAAACGCTATTTTCTCTGGATGCGTCCACAAATCTCTGGAAGACGTTCTGTCCATCTGTCACATATTAACAGAAAATTACAGATTGAATCGATTCATCCATGCAGACTTATAAGCGATTCTATCCGTCTATATACTTAAATATCATTTTCATCAATAACATGGAAATTGAATTGGCTCATTTTAAATCAAATGAGTATTATAAGAGGTTCTGTCACGTTATACTTCAGTTTGAAATAAGATTTTCTTTCATCTTTGATGCTTAAGTTTGAAATAACTTTTTTGTTGGTCTTTTATGCTTTTTTTTACTTGGAGGTTACCACTTATCAAGATCCAAAAGCCACTCAGGGATAAAGGTTAATGGATAATAAAGGATGGTAGTGAAGTAATCGTAAATGATACGAATTTGATGGAATTTGATTATTTATGAGGACGAGCAAACAGAAACTTGTTTACATTAGATTTGAAGGCTACCATGTTGTATTTAGCTGGATAGCATGCCAGCAGAAGAGTGTTCCAATGGTGGGCAGTTCTGGGAAAGAAGCTTTGTTCATGGAATCAGCGTTTACATTAAGGCACAGCTAGAGAATGGGGAAAATTATATATAGTCGGGTCGAGTGTTTTTTTGTGAAAGTTTGGCAAGATTGGCATAGATTGGAGTTAATACGAACACTTCTTACCATGAAAATAGCGATAGAGCATAGAGAAGCTTTAGATGTCTCTTCTGTGGGAAAGAGGTTGCAAATGGTTCAAAGCTAATTTTGAACTCTATCAAAGCAGATAGAGGATCGCATCGTCAGTGAAATACTCGAACGGTAGAATGATCCAACCATCTTTCCAGCGATTTTGGCAAGCGATTTGATGTATGTGTTCCATTTCAGATCAGGAATAAAGGTCAAGCCCAGAAGCTTGTCAAGACATTGGGCTTCCCCAAGACTAGAGCCATTCATTTCAATTGGTACATGGCGGGGATCAGAAAGGTAATGATGTAAGGAGAGATGCTTGGTTTCCGATGCATTAAAATTAACCAACCACTTTTTTCCACATTATACCACGTTCTCAAGATCAGAAGAGAGAGAATCAGAAAGATCTTGGTCATTGCTGGTGTTTAAATGTCACCATAAATTGTCATGTCATCTGCATAAATGCCTAAGAATGTGATTTGGGAGACCATTAATGAAGATCAGGAACGGGATTGAACCAAGGATTGGCCCCTGATGGACACCAGCATTAATACAGTGAGTTCCTGATTTCTGCCTCTCGACTATTCTTATATGCCTATCAGTAAGAAAAGATTTTATAACTAAGAGAACATTCCCAGCTATTAGCTGGCGATCTTGTAAAGTAGATCTTTATGCCACACTCTATCAAAAGCCTTTGATATGTCAAGAGCTATTGCTCTACAGACAAAGTCTCGATCAAGCGATTCACTAATCTTGTGTGATATAACAATTATTACATCAGCGGTAGATCTCGCAGCATGGAAACCATACTCCATGTCACTGAGCCAGTAATTTTGACCGAGGTGGTTGATCACTTCTTTGTTTATTACAGTTTCCAGCAGCTTACTCATGGCGCACAGAAGACTGATTGGTCTGTACTGAGAGATGATCGATCACCGAAATTTTTAAATAAAGGGTAGACCGATGAAGTTTTCCAAAGTGTTGGGAAGCATTTCTCTTTAAGACAACGTTTAAACAGCTTTCTAAGTATGGGAGGTAGTTCTAGTTGAAGCTTTTCGAGCACTATGATTGGAATTCCGTTGCTTTCAAGGTTTTTATAAGCTTAGCAATCTGTATGTCGCTTTGTGTCATAGGAGGGAATATAAGGGATAGGCGACCCTGAACGCAAAGGGTAGAATTTGCTGCAAAGTTCTTGACAAAGAGCTTTGCTTTTTCAGGCGCATTGATGTTGGTAGGAATAGAGGACACGCTTTTGTTCAGGGCCCTCTGCTATTTAGAGCTTAACATGCTGAGTATACGAATCTCTTGCATTTTTTATTACTCTTTTACAATGGTTGCTGGAAGTCCTAAAGCTGGTTTTAGTTTCACAAAATCTATTACGTTAGAAACAATGGAAATAGTGATTTCGGTGTGCAATGGCAGTGGTTCATTCTGGAGTGAACCACGGTTAACTGTTGGGCTTTTGCTGGAATTTTTTGGATGGTATGAGGCGGTCTATACCTGTAGTTAATCATTCAGTAAGGTCTGATACTATAGAGGACACATTCTTTTTGAACACGGAGTGCAGAGGTATATCTGATATGAATGTTTCGAAATCATCTCAGTCAGCCATAGAGTATCTATATACAGTACGATGGAGAGGTAGGAAAAAGTACTCTTAGGAGCTCCTCCCCAGATGTGGCATCAGTGCTGCATTTTAGGACGTATTTGACTCTTGTGCAGGTAGAAAACTGTGTTGGGAGTGAAATACTTTCTGGGGCAGTAGAATGATCCCACCGTTTTTCTAATTATTTCGACCGACAATATATCCATAGGTATTCCATTTCAAATCAAGAGTGACGGTTAGTATCAGGAAATTGGTAAAGCAGGTGCTTTCTCAAGACCAGAGCCGTTCATTTTACTGGGACCAAGTGCGAATATGAATGTGAAAAGATAGAAGTTTGATTTTAGACGCATTAAAGGTAACTAACCATTTGATCTTCTTTTCAACTCTTCCAACAATAGTATACATAAAATTCCAGTTTTATGTCATCTTTTTTGGGGGCGTGTAAAAAACAAAACACTTACGACTTTTCATCTCACTTCTTTGAGTATTGTCATGTTAAGAATGGCGTTCAGAATAGACATCCCAAACTCCCGAGGTTTAGAACGGTTTTCGGAATAAATACCACCAACCTCCCTATCTTAAGAACGGCGTTTAGAACAGACACTCCCATGTGAAGAATATCTGCCGGAGTAGACAACAGCCTTTTTTTTTAGGGGAGGGAAATAATTTAACTGTGATAATCGTTGTCAGCATACCCACCTGCAAATGCGATCAAAAAAAAAAAATGGGGTTGGCAGTGTCGATAGAAGAGAAGTAGAATTGTTTATCGCCTGTGTGTACAAACCTGGCAGCCAGTGATCTCTAAAAATACTTGTCACCACAAAATAATAATGGAGTTTTTCTTCCTCAGCATAGTCGCAAACCTTTAATCGTCTTGTGTGTAGCATCTGGCATTATAAATCTACAGTAATTTGGTCCAGATGGGGATTTCTACAATCATTTTATTATATAGTAGATGAAAAAAGTCTAAATAAAATCTTACCGCTTCCATATTTACCTAAATTAAATATATATTTTTTATGTCTTGAAAATGGTGTAATCAAATCAAACTGGACTCTTGTCAGCATTCGACCATCGTTATAATCTCCAATCTGTTCAGTCCGGTTCTCCAAACTCGACTCCCCACCATCTTGACTTCAGGTCTTTTTCTTACGTCATTTTGGCATGTAGATTTTGATATGCAAATTGCTGCATATAGAACTACAAATGGGAACTTAATTCAATGATTTAATCATTGGCAGTCACAGCTTTTAGTTTTCTTGAACCAAATAGAATTTTACTTTTTAAAAAACATTATACAGAAAATTGGCAAAATTGATTTACAAATTAACATTTAAAAATAATTAAATAAAACTTTTGTTATAATAGGGTTTGTTTTGCAATAGACTTTAGAACGTTTATTCGGTTCAAAAAACAAGTAGTGTTCTGCATTACTTGAGTCAAGAAAAAAAAATAGCCGACGCAATAGGGTTATATCTTTGTAGTCAAGATAATGACTTAAAAATAAAAATAAAACAAATTACTAGCAGAAATCCATACAATAAATGTTACAGAAACATTTATTTGGTTGTATCAGTATTTTATTTTTATTTTCAAGCAAACATCGAAACTTCAAAGATATCACAGTAACATTGCGTTTTTTTCTATATGAATAGCTATACTATTTTCTAAAGGAAATTTAAAAAATCCTATTTACAAAAAAAAAATGTAAGTATGCATTTTGTATTTTTAATTATTTTTCTCGAAACCCCTACCATGGCAAAATATTTCCACTCTGCAATATCGGTAAATTTAGGAATAATAAAGTGCCATTTTTTTATGTATCACTAGTACATTCTAAGCTATTGAGTTGACAGGTGCTTGTCAGTTGGTGACTGGACAAAACCTACCGAACAAAACTCCACCAAAATAATTTACACACGAACTAATCAATCAATCAATAAATTTTTAAATAAAAAAAAATCGTTGTATATTCATTTTTTAAAATAATTACCTATATAATTATTTTTCTTGGCAAAAAATTCATTTTTAAATATTTTCCGGTACTGTATAAATACTGAATATTGAATATTAAGAAGAGTACCCACCAACAAAGACAACAGCAAACGACGTTTAGTCAGACTCAGTTTCTCATCTTAAAAACTCTCTGTTTAAATTGTTGGATTAAAGTACAGAATATAAATAAATAATCTACAGCTTACTGACCATTATTTACTGTTGTGGCAATATTTATGAAATTATAGGTAATTTTGTTTTGTTTTGCTTTGTTTGTGTTTTCCCCCAATTCGCAATTACAACTTTTTGTTGTCAAAGATAATCAGGTATTATAAGAGCTCTGGGCACTTATGCAGAACAGTAAGGAATAGAACGTGCTGAAATAATAACGTTATTACTTTGAAAACCATTCTCTATTGAGAAAAATTTCCCCAAAATTGAACTGCTGTAGCTTTTGATTCACTATTGATTGTAAATA
The DNA here is from genome assembly GCF_053919585.1 of Euprymna scolopes. Classification (NCBI taxonomy): domain Eukaryota; kingdom Metazoa; phylum Mollusca; class Cephalopoda; order Sepiida; family Sepiolidae; genus Euprymna; species Euprymna scolopes. The sequence continues at coordinate 104,879,584 of NC_136497.1, read as the reverse complement.
TTTTCTGGACAAAGAACATAAAAAGGAACAAGCATAATAAAATCAGTCTTGCATGGTGGTGAATTAGCTCACTTGTCATGAGTTTTGTTTTCAGTTGTTTTGGCTTTGCTAAGGTTATAAATTTTGATGAATAGTCAAACAGAGAAAGAAAGAGAATGGATATGCAAGCAATTAAATTTTATATTTCTTATCTCTACCTCTCCAACGACTTTTCATACTGGCTCCCTAAAAGAATCGGTCAAACTAGCAAGAAGCATTTTCATTCTCATGATCGTAATTAGTCCCTATTTAAAAAAAAGAACCCTACCCTGCATCCTACTAGTGTAAATGTCTATTAAAAAATATTTATTTTTTATGGGACAGGGGAAGGGGGCTTAGCCCTATTTTAAACTAGAGGAAGGGGAGTTTAACCTGTACTTCTCGAACAGTCTTAATTTTCCGTTGTCAAAGTGCCATTTTTACCTATTTACTGCATTTTGCCATGTTTACCTATTTACTGCATTTTTGCCATGTTTACCGGTGCCATTTTTACCTAGATTCGTTTGAAATAGCATTTCATTTCATTTTTTATGCTTCTATTTGAATAATTTTTGTTGGTCAGCCACACCTTACTTTAAAATATCAGTTTCTCGTGAAAGTTTAACTTGTAAATAGAACCATTTTTACTATTTTTTCGCCACTTATGAAGGCCAAAAGCCACTCAAGGAGCAGGATCAATATGATAGAATAATTTTCAGTTTAGAGATGAGGAACATAATGGAAGTACTAATATTGATCACAGTCATGAATTGCGATTGATTACTTATGAGTAATTTTATGACAAAAATTGTTGACGTTGAATTTGGAGACGACCACATTGTAATCAATAAGGAAGCAATCCGTGGTAATGTGTTCCACAGGCAGAAAACCTTTGCAAAGAAGCTTTATCTATGGAAATTCTTCAGAATGATGGAAACTGAAAAGGAGAAAGAAAAGTTAGTTTCCACTGTGGTAGAGAGACGAGTAATTGCTGTGAATATTTTACAATGACGAACTAAACATTGGAGTTTAGTCACACATCTTCCATGTCAGGTGCTTTCTTTGGCTGTGATGTTTTAGTTTTTAAAGTCATTTTTTTCTTTGGTCTTCTAGGTTCAAATTTCTACGTGATTTTTCATTGCTAAAAGTTCGGATTGAATGGACACACGTGAACAATCGTTCTTTTACAATTTCATATTTCGAAATCAAATGAAAATGAACTTTAAATCAATTTTTTAAGGCAAATAAAATTAAGTTTTTGAAAAGATTGCTGTTTTTTTTTATTTGTTTCTTGTTTTATGCTGAGTTAAATTCAATATTAAGTTTATCCACCAAAGAATGCACAAAAAATGTCGCAGAAGACGTCAGAAATAATGGAAACATTGCCAGCTGCCAACGCTTAGAAATATGTCTACTCGAAATGCAAACTTAACAGAAATATCATGCGACGTCTTCAACGATTTCGTGAAAGTGTTTGTTGACAAGTGTGTCTTTCAATCACAATTCATGTCAAACGTGTAACGTATTTCTATGTCACTTTTGTGAGTGGCAGTTAAAAATAAAACTCATCTGGATTTTCCTTCTTTAAACTAAAATCATGACAAGTACAGAAGCCGAAAGACAGATATTCATAATTTCATATAATTTTGTTTTTTACTAAAGAAAAATAGATTCGAGACAAATTGTTGATTTTCTTTTCTAAAATATTTATTGGGCAACGGCAGGAAAAACGGACAATATAATACAGACTGTAAAGATCGAATATTGAATTTTTATAACATTCTGATTCACGCATCTAATTGTATCCTTTGAAAAGGTATGAACCCTCAATTTTCATCGCCTAATAGAGTGGGATTATAACAGTATAACACTTTTATCAGTGTAGGATAATCGTCTGCATTGAATTATTTAAGATCTTTATACATATTAAAATATTTATATTTATTTGTGTGTATGTTCAAATTCAAAAAAATAAAAAGAACTTTAATAAAATACTAACATAACCGTCTCGGCGTTGCCCAGGCAGATGTAAAAAAGTGCCAACTAAAAGAAAATATTAAATATTCTTTTTGAATTGCTAAGTGTTCTCTTTTTGCTTTTTCTCATTTTATTATGCAATATTAAGATGGAACTTTGTGTTGTGTTTGCATGCACATTTAATATAATTTACGTGCTTTAATAGGGTTAGGACTAAAAATTGTAATTCCTATATTAGTCTCTTAAATTAGTGAAATTGTAATTCTATTTTATGGAATTGTATTTTTTGTTGTTGTTATGAAGTGGTTGGTAAGTTAAGAATTAATCGAAAAATATTCGAACAATATGTCCCATTCTATATTTGTCTGATGAATAACAATGTTTTCCAATTAAAAATATGATAGCGTGTAAATGATTAAAAAAAATGAAAGAGAAAGAAAGGATTATTTAAATGTTGTTAGAAGATAAACGTCGTGGTTGGTAGGTGAATAGAAGTCAGGAATACGTTCTTGACAATCAGTCGGACAATGACTGTTGTTGTTGAGTTCAGGTGTCTTCCTGTTCAGTCGCAGGAGGTCTATTCCTCAAATTTTGCCTTCTCTTTGAGAAGGGGTTAGGTTAACACTAATCGCCTGAAGGCGAATGCCAATGGGGCTGATTAGACATTTTTAGGACAATAGAGTTCTAATCTTAGTGCACTGACTTTTCAACTTAACACATGACCTTGTGCTTAATCCTCTGGATAGGTAAATAAAGTAAGGTATAAAATTAGAGAATGGGTAAATTCTAAAATTGGATAAGAAAAATATAAACACGAAAATACCAGACTATTGCTTCAATTTTATTAGAAAATTATATGAAAATGATAATTTCTAAATTAATGAAATTGATATTTTTTTGAATAATAGTGCAAACGGTATAATTCACCCTGGCAAAGAATATCTAAGAGAGTGCATAATATTTCATTAATCAAAAATTAAATTAACTAAACATTAATAGTAATTAATTTAAAATAACTAATTTTCAATTTTGTTATTAAGTTACTAGATAGAGGGTTTATCATTTAAATCACAAATTTTCAACATAAATAAATGAATGTGAAATTCTATAATAATGTACTGTCAGCAAGAAATTAAAGAAATTGGAGTGCTTACAATTTCTACTTAATCATTTATGTTGGAAGTACAAGATTTGACCGATATTGCATTAGTGTATGTGCATTGCATAGTATTTCAATCGTGTAGAAGTAAATATTTGAAATAGAAATATTTAAATCTGAATGGGTGAAGTTGAATGCACTATGTGAGTTTTTTTGCTGTTAGGTTGTCAAATTACAACTGAATGATTTCTGTGATTTTGGTCTTGGCCAATTCACTTGCAAAACACGACTTTGCATTGAGATGGCATTTTTGATTGGGTTAAAATCAAAACATTTGTAGCGTCTACCCCGGAACTAAAATTTGACAGAGACTTTTGAATTGTCACCGTTCCCGGAGAGCTCTAAAAAAGAGGGCAAAAAAAAACCCGTGGCACCAAATTCGAGTGCCCTCTCTTCCTCTTTCGCTCGCTGACCCTTGAGGAGTTAACACGCGCTACTGCTGTGTCTGTCACATGTGCGCGACACGCGCTATGCCAGTTCTCATAATGAAACCAAAAAAAAAACATTCTTCTTACCTTTCCACGCCACTTTTCACTCGAACGGCTATCCCAAAGAAAAATATTTAATTTATCTTTTCTTTTCGACTTTACGCCAAAAAAGAGAACATTTACCCAGTCAGTAAAGATTTCTTCCTTTTCTACAGACACAAAAGAAACCACATGAGTGTGATACACAAAAGGGTAAATAAAAGTACACTTCTTTTAACAAGCCAAGTCTGACTATTTATTTTCATTAATTTTTCTGAATATTTGTTTTTTATTAATGTTTATGAAAAATTATTTTTAAGGAGCTGTTCGTCGTTTTGCCCGGCGAGCAGCTCACTTCACATTTTTCTTTGTACAATGTCTGCAGTATTTTGTTATTTTATTGTGTTATTTTATTGTTATTTCCTATGACGAAAATCACAGTTGCCACTCATCATAGCAAATTCTGAAAACTGAATTAAAGAAAATAATTGATTCACTGTAAGATATTTATTTATGATAAAATCCAAGACAACACAAAATACAACAATAGCATTGACTTTTTAAATATATTCTATTCAAGTTATAGTCCATTTAAGCAGCATGTTTAATGAAAAAAATATTATTTTAAGTTAAATCGTAATGTAGAGATTTTTTTTTGGTTTTCTTCTTTTTATAGTTTCCAAATGCTGTAATTTCCAAGCCCTGAGAAGAACAATCCATACAGGTCAAAGCGTTGCTTTTTATACACTCGAACAGGTGCTCGGAATATTGAAACATGTCATGAAGTTGATGCAAAAAGTAGCATGTTAAACCCTATAGATGCATAAGGCAGCCATAATCTCACGCATACTAACATTTTATGAAATGCAATTGATCTTTTTCCAGTTTGCAGCTGCACATTAACTTAATTACAGTAGGCTCATTATGTTTTGTGTTAGCGCATGCAAAATTCTATCTGAAACTTATGTATGAGAGTGAGATTAACATAAAGAATATTTGATTAAGATGTATATAAAATAATTTGTCCATTACTGTATATATTGAACGGTTTGACACTAGTATATAATTTATTTAGTTGACAATGTTAGGAAATGGTACAGTCGAGAGGTTAGCAATGGTGAACTTGAATCCAAAATTTCTTAGGTTATGGGAATGCATTAGAAAACGTCACATGGCTAAAAGAATAAAAGAATAGCAATGGCAGTCCATTTGAAAGCACACAAGGCATAAAACATGTAATGATATGAGCTGACAACATATAAATAATTAATTATTTCTCTCTCTCTCTCTCTCTCTCTCTCTCTTTCTTTCCGTGTCTCTCTACCCATTGATTTGTGATGAAAATCATGTCCAAAGAACTGCTTCCTTCTATCAGTTTTGTGTTGAGTTACTATTTTTGAATAACTGAGATGTTTTGATTAAAGAACAGGACATTCCCTAGACCAAGAGGATAACAGAAAAAGCGCATGTAAAAAAACGACCAGCAACCAAGTTATGACCATTTTGAACTTAAATGTGTCTATAGTGATGATTGATTGTTGTGTACATGATGCATAGTTCGGTGGGGAAGAATTCCATTTGTAGATTTAAAATGAAAATGCAATTTCAATCTTAAAAGTGGCAGATCGATGGACACATGAGCACATTTAGAAATTTTATCTTAAACTTAAGTGTAACTAAGTGTCTTGGCTGTATCCTTTTAATTTGTGCATTTAGCAATGCAACGCTGTATTAAAACTGAAGCATAACAGACAGACATACTGACCGACAAAGTTGTTTTTGTCGATAGGAATGAAGGGACATTTTTATGCTTTACTCTTGTTTTTCAAATAATTTTCTGCTGATTGGATATAGATTTATCGATCAGAATCCTTTCATTGTTGTCATGGAAACAAAAATTATTGATCTATTTCTCTTAAGAAAGCAAAAATAAATCCAGAACTTTTGCAATGAAAGGTTTTAATTTTTTAATGAATTTATTCAAAAAAAGAAAAAAATGTACAATTATATGGGAATACAGAAAGAATATAAGATTATGAATACGATGAAGACTTTGAGAATATTAAAACATATTAGGTGCTTTAATAAATTTCCAGATTTTTTCGTATGGGCACTTTTATCGATAGTACAAACATAAAACTCTAATCCCCTTTGGGGTGATCTCTTTTGGCTGCAATGCAACAACTTCTGGACAGCCCTATAGAAGTCCTCTTGTGTGAGTGTGTCAATGACCCTCATCACAGTCTCTTTCATCTAAATTGTCCCATAATGACAGCCTCTAAGATTTTTCTTGAGCTTAGGGAATAACCAAAAGTCACAGGGAGCAAGTTTTAGACTATATGGAGGATGAGGAATTTTCCTCATGCCCATCTTGGTTAAACAGTCTGTGGCAAGGATGGAGTTGTGGACTGGTGCATTGCCCTGGTGAAAATGCTACCGACCCAATTTGAAGAGTGCTGACCTCTTATGACAGACTCTCTTCCCGTACTTCCTTAAAACTTGAACATATTATTCCTTGTTGGCTGTCTGTCCAGTGGGAACCCAGTGGATGTAAATCATGCCTGTGCTGTCAAAAAAGGGATTTTCATAAACTTTTGTGTGGATTTGCTCAGTCTGGCCTTCGCGGGTCTGGGAGAGCCAGCTTGCTTCCACCATGAACTCTGTCTCTTAGTTTCTAGAAGTAGATCAAGCTTTCATCGCATGTCACCAGAGCATCAAGAACTGCTCGATCTGAATTGATCAGCTCGACCATCTCTCTACTGTCATGACAACATCTTTCTTTTTGATTTCTTTGAACAAACTTGGCACAAATCTTCCACATCTTCATTTCCTTGCGAATAATTGTGTGTACAATTCACACACTGACATCCAACTGTGCACTTATTGTCTCTATAGACACACGGCGGTCCTTATCCATGAAATTCTTTATTTGGCCAATCAACTCTGGTGTTCTGAGTTCCTTACTCTTCTCATCATCCCTTACAGACTCCCTGCCTTCCTGGAATCTCTTATGCCACTCAAAAACTGATGCTTGATTCATCTTAGATGGTTCAAAAGCCGTCTGAAACATTCCATACATTTCTGTATCATTTTTTCCAAGTTTTAAATAGAATTTTATTGTATATTGTTCTTCTAAAGTGTCTTCACATCAATCAGGCTTTTGTAGAGTGTATTCCAATTCCTGCTGTAGCTGTTAATTTGAACCTGAAATCATAAAAATTAGTCATCTCATATGATGTATAGCAATAACATACTGAATTTTAAGTGGCTGTCCAAAAAACGTTTGAAAGGCACCTCATATTGTTTGCGTTAAAAAATCAATTTGGATATTTTCTTTTATTAATGACTAGCGAGGGGTACCCGGCGTTGCCCAGGTGTTTTTTGGGGTATGTGAAAAAACCCCGAAGCGTTGACGATGCGCAGTTGGAAAATAGTAAAGTGTTTTAAAAAAAACAGGTGCGCGTTTTTGATTGACGTGACAGCAATAGGTATTCAGCAGTTATTTTGTGCGGGACAGTTTTGAATAAATGGGTTTGTTTGTTTTTTAAAACCCGCTCCCTCGTCTCGAAATGAAAGCTACAGCCTGATATGACAAAGTCGACATTGACCAAACTGGCTCTGGGCCTGTTGTATTTATTTGCTCCCCCACCGAGATAATTAGGCACAAGGCCAATTTTTAATGTGAGGAGTCAAGGGAGGGGGAAGGGGAAAAAGGGGACCAGCTCCCGAGACGAGGGAAATGGGAGCTGGTTAAGGGTCAAGCATGTGGGGCTGCCCCCACATCTGGTCCTTGCTAGTCATAGCTAGTCCTAGCTAGTCATAGCTTGCAGTATCTGTCGGAACAGATACTACACTTTGATCTTGTCACCCGGGCCCCGGAGGGCGCGCGGGCAAGTGTGGCTTTGGGCCTGTGTGAGTAGAGTCGAGGTTTGCTTTTTTTATACCGAAAACCGAATGTAACGCGTGCTGATGCAGGAAATGTGGAATAATTAAGGTTTGAAAGTCAATAAAATTAAATAGAGAGGCGAGCTCCGTGGATAATTCGTAGATATTACAGTTTATAGATGATATAAAAAGTTTTAAAAAGTTGTGAAGCGAGCAAGCGCTTCTTTGAAAGAAGCCTTTTGTGGACATCGAGGAAAAGCGAACATACATACATACATACATACATACATACATACATACATTTTCGCTTTTATATTGTATCACTTATCAAAAGCTAAAAGTTACTCGAGGATAAGAGTTAATCAAATGGATATATTTACATGTGGACGATGATGACTATTATGAGATAATTGAAAATGAATAATGGAATGAATCAAATTTAATTACTTATGAAGATGGTTTATGACAATTGTATTTAATGCTGAAACACAATATGTATAGATTACAGTGATTTTTAAGATGATTGTTTTTATGATTTGTTCAAGAAGAAGAGAAATTAATCATTTGAAAGCATATTGCAATGATACTAATTCAACGTTTGTTCAAACAAATATTATTTTGGTAAATATGGATTAAATTTTGACAAAATAATGTTGTTGTCTTGAACAGATCTATTGAATTTATAAGTAGACAACATTTTTTGTGGGGGGGGGGTATCCACTGCCAGCCGCAATGATGACAAAAGTGTTATCATGTGCCACCGCCAAGGAAACACGCTGCAACAACCATTCCATCTCAAGAGATCTATTCTTTTATTGCAGTGCAGTTCTACCAATCTTTTTTTTTACTTATCAAGATCAAGCCATTCGAAGATAAGGGTCAATGAATGTAATCGTTAATAGTGTAAATCATGTAGAATTTTATTATTTATGGGGACGGTTCAACAAGAACATGTTTACATTGGATTTGAAGACTACTATGTTGTATTCAATCGGGAAGCAGGCCAGCAGAACAGTGTTCCACAGGCGGGTAGTTCTGAGAAAGAAGCTTTGTTCATGGAATCTGCGTTTAGATTTAGGCACTGATAAAGAGTGGGGGAAATAATATATATTGGTTATGTTATAACCAGTCGAGTGTTCTCTTGTGAAAGTTTGGTAAAAGGGTACCATAGATTGGAGTTCAGTGGAACAGCAAAGGACATCACTTTGTAGGTTTTGAAGCAAGTTTTGAACTCTATCAAGGCTGGATAGAGTACGTGTGTGGCAACAGTACTCCAGTAAGAACAAGGAACAGTACTTCAGTAAGAACAAGGAACAGTACTTCAGTAAGAACAAGGAACAGTACTCCAGTAAGAACAAGGAACAGTACTTCCGTAGGATATGCCAACAGTACTCCATTTTAGGGCATATCTTATACAAATAGAGGATCGACAGTGAGATACCTACTAGAGCGGTGGAGTTATCCAGCGATCTTGGCAACAGATTTGATGTATGTGCTCCATTTCAGATCAGGAGTGAAGGTCAGTTCCAGAGGCTTGTCAAGACAAGGAGCTTCCCCAAAACTAGAGTCATTCAGTTCAATTGGGGTGTGATCAGAGTCAGAGGGATTATGATGAAAAAAGAGAAGCTTGGTTTTCAATGCATTAAAATTATTCAGCCACCTTTTCTCCATTGCACCAGGTTCTCAAGATCAGAAGAGAGAGACTCAGAAAGATCTTTGTCATTGCTGGCCTTTGAAGTGTCGTCTGCATAAATGTCTAAGAATGTGGTTTGGGAGATCGTTGATGAAGATCAGGAACAGGGTTGAACCCAGGATGGAACCTTGAGAGACGTCAGTGTTAATACTATGAGTTTCTGATTTCTGCTCATTAACGACTACTCTTATAAACCTATCAGAGAATTATTGAAAAGACATTTCCAGCAATTCCATTGGCGATTTTGTGAAATAGACCTTTATGCCATACTCAATAAAAATCTTTTATATGTCAAGAGCTATTGTTGACGAAACTAAGCCCCTGTCGAGAGATTTACTAATTATGTGCCATATAACAGTTAGTACATCAGCTGTAGATCTTGCAGAATGGAAACCATACTGCATGTCACTGAGCAGGTATTTTTGCTGAGGTAGTTGACCACTTCTCTATTTATCACAGATTCCAGAAACTTACTCATGATGCACATAAGACTGATTGGTCTGCACTGAGAGGAAGATGACCAATTTCCGAAATTTTTAAATATGGGGCAGATTGATGAATTTTTCTAGGGTGTTCAGAATCATTTCTCCTTAAGGTAACGTTTAAATAACTTTGTAAGTATGGGAGCTAGTTCCAGTTGAAGCCTTTTGAACACTATGACTGCAATGCAAAGCGGGGTCAGTTGCTTTACTGGAATCAAAGGTTTTGATAAGCTTGGTAACATCATATACAGATATTTGTATGTCGCATAGCATATTTTCAGTCACAGGAGGAAATCTAGGGAGTTGGCCGCCCTGATCACAAAGGGTAGAATTAGCTGTAAAATAATTGAAAAATAATTTTAGGTTTGCCAGATGCTGACGAAATTACCCTAAATCCATTAATGATGGTAGGTATAGAGGATACGCTTCTGTTCTTATGAAAATACATAATTAAAGCTCAACAACTCCGGAAGATGCTACTGCAACTAGAGTAAATCTGTTTACAACAGAAGGATATGCATTTTTTATTTCTTCATCTTCAGCCACAGAAGTCGATTCAATTGTGGACCAAATTGCAAGCTTCACAATCTCACATAATTTTTCTGAAGGAACACAATTGAATGAAGTTTGCATTGGAGTAAAAATGAATTTGTTCAAAAGTGAAAATTATTTCTGTTTTTTCAACCTTTGCATATGATAAGTCAAAGACAAGCCATTATTTTACCACGAGTTGAGGAGGAGGGGTAAACTGTGGCATCATACGTTTCCAAAGTCTATTAATGTGTAATTGAATGCACCAGAGTTTGAAGTCGCATAGGTTAATCCATGATGAAACAGGAAATGTTCATGAGTCAATTGCAAGTTTTCCAACTTTTTATCAAATGAAGAAAGTTTTTCAATTTGATGCAATTACCTTTTTGTAACAAACTTTAAGGGATAACATGTTTGATAACATGTTCTGTTATGCTCATATAAATAGAACAAGTGACAACTTGAGCACAATAGATATTCTCTGTAAGAGTTGCATAATCACTAATCACATTCCCAACTACACCTGGCATATAATTTTAAAGATTTTCCTCCTCCTAGACTTGTTACTTTACCAATTTTTGATGTTATTTTACCAACATTTAGATATAGGAAAGAGATATTTATAACTTTGCAAAGCAATTAATTAAAGTGACTTTGCAGCATTCTCAAACAGCGACTCATATAAATACTGATCAGGCTGAATGTTGCTTAACTTGGTTAATCCATCAAGAACCAGTTTTGCTATGATGGATGTAGTATAACTGTACTGATATAGACTGTAGAATTAGCCGGTCAAATTCAAACTGTGCCAGAATTAACTAATTCCATGCACTTATACAGAAAAGCATAAAAGAATATTTTGTTTGAATATTTTAGTTTGGACTTTTTTCACCACAAACAAGGTATAGTTTCCAGACAAGTATAAGGAGCTACTGATATTAGAGGCCAAATTCATAGGAGAAAAATTAGGTGGCGAGCTTTTAAATTTCTGCATATTGGTATGGTCGATGAAACAGTGAGAAGACAGAGACTTTAAAAGGTAGAAAATCTGGCAACTCGGGACTTGTACAGAATAGGGGTGCGATTTTGATGCTAGTCAGATGAGTCGAGAGTATTTATTGTGAGGAGTTACAAGTGCATTAAGTTAATTGGTACGCATTCTATGGAAGTATAAAAGTCATAGAGATACAACACTGCGGTGATGTGACAGAGGCTAAAACTTGGTAGCTAGTGTGGGAGATGTTAGCTTCGAAATTTTTTATGAACTTAGTTCACTATGAAAATCTTGAAGTTGTAGAAGCAGTACCTGGTTTATAAGAAAAAAATAGTATGAAAAACTGTGAGTAAGATGAAGAATGTTGTGCTGTGGGTGTCTTATTCATTTAACGTTACTTTTTCCTTGTTCAGGGGTCAAGCATAAACTCTCTCTCCACTTATCGTGATTCAGTGGTCAATTGTCACTAAATTCCACTGGTTGTAGTCTTGCCTATTCACTTAATTTCAAGTTTTCTTTGGTCGGCCAACTATGATCTAAAGCACCCATGTTTCTATGATGTTCGTCCATTGCTTGCAAAGATAACCATGATCATGCAATTGTTCTGTGGTTTCAAAGATGGCTTGAAAGACTAATTCGAGCTCTGAAGTATTATCCGCATGTTGGACAGCTGTGGGATAATTCTGTATCAGAGATGTTGACTGCGCTGTCTTTTTTAATGTCACGTTTTCTCTTGCATTCTTCATTTTGTACAGATTATGCAATTGTAGCCACTTTCTGAGTTGCAGCATGTCAGGAACATCTGTCCTTGTTTTTCCCATGAGTTGGAATATAAACCGAACTGTTTGAGGGAAACCTTCAGATTGTCATTGAACCATTTTCGCTGTCCTCCTGTTGGTCTTTTTCCTTTTGACAGTTTACCCTAAAGGAGCTGCTTTTGGAAGCCTTGAATCAGACATGCGGCATGTATGACCTGCCCAATGACCCTTGCACTGGTATCTATTGACAGAAGGTGTGACTAGGCTAAAGCCTTTGTGTCTGGTATATTGTCTTGCCACTTGATTTTCAACAGTCTAAAGAGGCAGGTCATATAGAAATCCTTCAGTTTATTGTCTGGTATATAAAGTTTCACAAGCATGCATGAGGATGGTAAGAATCACAGCTTGGTAGACTTAAAGTTTGGTCTGCAGCCGAATTCCTCTATACTCCCATGCAGTGGTTCTGAGATGTCCAAAGAAAACACTAGTCTTGGCTATCCTGCAGTTGACTTCACCGTCTATGTGTACTGTCCTTCACAGAATACTGCCCAAGTAAGTGAACTTGTCCACAGTTTTTAGGTTGTTTCCATGAATTGAGATCTAAGGCTCAACATACCTTTTTTCCAGGAGCAGGTTCGTGTATTACTTCGGTCTTCTTTTAGTCAGACCGAAATTGTCACATTCCTTAGAAAAACGATCAACAATAAATTGCATGTTTGGCTCTGTGTTGGCATTGAGAGTACAGTCATCAGCAAACAAAAGGTCTTGTATGATGGTACTCTTAATCTATGCTTCTATAGGGAAACAGACACTATATATGATGATACTAATCAATCAATAACTAATTTTAACTAAGGATTCAGCAATTCCTCTAGTCTCATGTATTGGGTTTACCTTGCAAATTCATCTAATCATAGATCTATCATTGCATTGCTACCTAGGAAATATGCTGAGTGTAAGTGGTGGATGTAAAATTAGTATGGGCATAAGGATGAAAGGCAGATTGAGCAAAATTAAATGCTGAGTCCTCACGACTTTCTCCAAGTCGTGAGGACTCAGCATTTAATTTTCCTAGTTAGCAAAAATGTTTCCTATCTCCAGGATATTGTCATCTATTACGATCTCTTTGTGAGTACAACTGTCAATAGGATGTCCATGTCCCATGCATCTCCTACACTTAAAGTTGTGGTTCAAAGCCAACTTACCCTTCAGATCAATGCAATTTTTGTGGACCCACAATAGGCATATGTTACATTGTATCACATTACATCTAACACCATACGGCAAAGACACTTCACTTTAGTTGTAAGTAACACCTTTAAACCTTTGATATTGAAGCTATCATTATAACCCACATTCCACTACTATCCACTCATCTACATCTTTCGCATTTCTCACTGTGGCATCTTTCTGAGGGTTCTGTTGAAGTTTTTCTCCAGGTTCATGAATTTCGTGTAGAATCTCCTGTCTACACATACATATCTCGCTTGTAGTTGGTGAACAATATGGCCACAATTATTCCCTTGTCAGATACAAAGCCAAGCTGCATCTGGTCTGTATGAACTTGCTGTCTAATGATAATATCTGCTATACAATCAACTACTTTCATTTCTGTTTCTAGGAATTTCATCCTTTATGGTAATGAATAGACATTTCCTTTATAATGATTACCAATGTAGCTCTCACCTCAGCACATCTGTCAAACATAGCAAACGTTATCTTATCATAACGTTTGCTATGTTTGACAGGAGTTGAATGCAGATCCTACCAGATGCTTTTGGCATTGCAGGCATTATTCCAGAATAATTTGTAGTCTTGTCATCCCTACAAAAAATTCTCCCATGTAGTGTAGTAACTATTTCGTTATTATTATATCATTCTTCCAGACATAACCTTCTTTTCTTGGGGAGAAAGATAATGTAGTATCTGTTCTTTTGTCACAAGACCATCCTTCTAGACATTGCTTCCTCCTTTGGTGTTAGTGTAGTATTTACTCGTTCTCCATCTATCTTTTTTCTGCAATTGCAGTCCAAAATATTTTACACAATTAAAGATAAAGTGATTTTAGTTGTGGTGGAAATTCTCTTTTATAGCAAAAATAAATCCAATGCAGTAATTTACACATAAACAAGACAAGTTGTAACCCTGTCAAAACTTTACTCATACTCAGAACTATGGGAAAGAAATTTCTGTATCAATTATTTCCACTATCCGCCATTGAAAAATGCGGTCATCGTCGCAAATCAATCATTTTAACATTAAAGATGAAGACATCTGTTATGAATGACCAAAGAGGATTAGGAATCATCCTGAGATTTGGAAATAGATTTATGGCTTTTAATCTGTTTAAATCTGTAAATATAGCATTTGCCTTTGACTTATGAGACTTGTCCGCTATGTCTTGTTGTAGATGAACACAAAAGTGAATACCATCGCTATTATATAAAAACTACAACCTACTTATAAAAACTAATAAGTACCTGCTGTTGTCCCAGAATAAACGTAATCGCATATATTAGATGAAAATAGCAAAACATTTGGTATAATAATTTGTTATTCTAAACTTTTTCTTTAGAACGTTCAACTGTCATTTTATTTAGAAAGGAGTCACTTTTTTTTTTAGAAAGTAGTCACTTTTTTGTCAAAGGAATCACTTTTTTATCAAAGTTTGAAGGCCACTCAAAGGTAAGGATTAATAAGTGCATGGTGGCCATAGTGACAGCAGTCATTAAAATCGTGGAAATTGGGTAAAATTTACATTTAAGTAGACGGCTTAACAAGAACTTTTTTTTACATTGAACTTAAGGATTATCATATCATAGTTAACTGAAAAACAGACCAGCAGAACAAAGTTTCATAGAACGGCAGTCCTATGAAAGAAGCTTTGTTCATGGAATTTTCATTTAGATTTAGGCACAGATAGAGTGAGAGAAATGATTGATAGTGGTTGTAGCTAAACCAGTGTTTTTTGTGGTAATTTGACAAAAGGAAGGGAGGAACATAAACGGCAAGCATTTACCATGAAAATAAGGATAGAGCAGAGACCGGATGGCAATGTCTCTTCTGTGAGAAAAAGGTTGTAGGGAAGAGGATAGATATCCTGCCCAGATGTGGCAACAGTACTCAATTTTAGAACGTATCTAACTCTTATACATGTAGAGGATTGCATCGAGAATGAAATACCTTCTAGAAATCATTGATTAAGATAAGAAAGAGAGTAAGACCCAGGATGAATCCTTGAGGCACGCTTGCATTGATACTTTGAGTTTTGTACTTCTGCCCATCAACGACTATTTGTAAAAAACTATTAGAGAGAAAAGATTTTATCGCTGAACCTCTTGTGAAGCAGACCTTTATGCCATAACCTATTAAATGCCATAGATTTGTCAAGAAGTATTGCTCTTGAGCGGAAACCCCCATCAATAGACTCACTGATCCTATGTGAAATTGCAGTCAGTACATCAAATCTGGATCTTGCAGGATAGAAACATTATGGCTGATTGCTGAATAGGTTGTTTGTGTTGAGGTGGTTGACAACTTCTCTATTTATCATACACTCAAGCTACTTACTCATGACGCACAGGAGGCTGATTGGTCTGTACTGAGATGCAGAATACCGATCCCCTATATTTTTAAAAACTGGGCAGACTGTTGTGATTTTCCAAGGTGTTCTAAGCATTTCTTTTTTACAGCAGTAGGTTGTTTTTCCATAATTTGTTGATAATTTCTCTATTTAACAGAGATTCAAGCCACTCACTCGTGACACCCAGAA
This sequence comes from Euprymna scolopes, assembly GCF_053919585.1. Classification (NCBI taxonomy): domain Eukaryota; kingdom Metazoa; phylum Mollusca; class Cephalopoda; order Sepiida; family Sepiolidae; genus Euprymna; species Euprymna scolopes. The sequence continues at coordinate 104,863,848 of NC_136497.1, read as the reverse complement.
GACTAATTGGTCTGTAATGAGATGCAGAAGACCGATCTCTGGTATTATATTGGGAAAACTAATGAGGTTTTTTTCCGAGAAACATTTTTAACTACCGATTGAATTAGTGTAGCAACATCACAGATATTTGAATGTCGCTCAGATTATTTTCAGTCTTGGAGGAAATTCACAAGCTGCGTGGTTCTGATCGCACATGGTCGAGTTTGTTGGCAAAGAGTTTCGCTCTGTCAGATGCTGACGAAATCCCTTCGGGCTGGTTGATGATGATTGGGAGAGAGAACACACATTTGTTCAAGACCGTCGGCTTATTATTTGCTAAAACTAATGCGAACTGAGTCCCTCTTCTTTTACTTTGGATTCGATGGACTGAACATATGACTCTCGCGCGTTTTCTATAATCCTTTTATAGTGATTGCTGACAGTTTTAAAGACGACTTTAGTTTTAACACATCTATTATGTTCAAAGCAATTGAAGTAGTGGTTTCTGTGTTCGATGGTGGCAGCACATCCAGGAGTATATCATGGATGGCTGTTCGGTTTATGTTCAAATTTCCTGAAGGGTATATGGCTGTACATGCTGATGATTAACTAATCAGTAAAGTTGGATGATATATATCGGACACATTATTGCATAAGGGTAGTTCTGATATGGAAACCATCGTAGTCAGCCATTGAGTATCGATATACAGTTCGATGGAAAAGGAAATTGGGTTTTTTATTATACTTTGTTTTTACCTTTATTGAGACAACTGAGTGATCAGAAGATCCTAGTGGAGACAGACTGAGTATGAACACAGCTAAGGGCACGTTCTTTGGAAAAAGATCTTTGAATTGAATTTTACTTAATACTTTATCCGTTACGCCACGCTCCCTTTTTGCATTTACGTTTTTTTAGCTTCTAGTTGTACATTTATTTTGGAATTATAAAAAGTAATTTTTCAAAATAAAAAAAGAGAAAGAAATAGAGACACACACGCACATAGAGCTAGAGATTAAGACAAAAGGAGGAAAATACAAAACAGAGAAACAGAAAGAAGACGGAGAGGGAAAGAGGGGTGGAGAACTAAAGGAGGTATAGAAGGAGAGAAATAGAGGCAGATAGAAGAAAGGAAAGTGATATAGATATGAGAGAGAGAAAGAGTAAAGGAGAGAGAAAGAGATACAGATAGCTAAGAGAGACAAACAGAAGGGTGAGAAGAGAATAGAAAGAGAAATAGACAGATGGAAAGAAGAACGTAGGTATATCCCAGGAGTTGATACTTGGACATTTATTGTTTCTGGTTTTCATAAACGACCTCTCTGATTAAATTGTGGGAGAATCCTTAGAAAAAATTACCCGCAGTTTTTAATTGAATGAGAACATAAAAATCTGTTTAATAATACAAAGCTTTTAAAACAATAGAAAGTTTACAAGTTTTTAAAATCGTTGAAAAATATTATATGGAGTGAATGTTACCAAGAGAAAACTGATTAGTGATTGCAGTGTTGGAAAGTCCCATGAAAGTTAAGTTTGTGGAAAAAGAGTTATCCATTTCGAGGACGTACGGATTGTACCCCATTTCTTCGAACTGGAGCATATTTATCTATGTATCCTGATTAATGTAGTATCAGAATGTGAATGTTTATAGAGGAATATCTCTAAAACCGTTGAAAAAATTAGTTATCAATTTTTACTCTAGTGACATCCAGTGTAACCGCAAACCCAACGGTATGATTGTACCATCTTTGTACAGAACAGATATTACATATGAACCTAGCCTGAAATCCAAGAATATGCATTTTAGTTTGAGTTTCATGTTCGATACCGCGATTCGAGAAAATGTCTTAAATTTAAGGCTTAAGAGCTCTTAAGAGGAAATTGAAATTCAGGAATCTTTCTTAATTGATGTATAATAATGATGTATCAAATTCAATGTGTTGCTTCACGAGGAAAAAGAGGAAAAAAATTTGTTATCACACGTGGCAGCACGGTCCTGAACAATTTCGTCCACAGGATCCGACACAATCCTAAACAACTCCATCAATTCAAACCCAAACACCTCTGTTGATTAGATGCAACACGTTCCCAAACCATTCCGTCGATTTAACTCTGAACACTACCAACGATTCAATACAACACAATCCCAAACAACTTTGTCGCTTACAGCTCAAACAGCTCCAATGATTCCAATGATTCGACACTACACAATCCCGAACAACTCCGTTGATTTGAACCCAAACATCTACAATGATTTGACACAATATGAAACTGAACAACTCCGTCGATTCGAATCCGAACACCTACAATGATTCGACATGATCCCAAACAAAATGACTCAGTACAATACGTTACGAGAGCAACCTTGGTAGTTATTCTTCGAATTACTCTGGCATTGGCTTTTTATAACTCTTGGACCAACTTATTTTCGCCATGGGTAGATCCGATTTAGACATTGGCGTACAATTCTTCAGCGTTCTCATGCTTGCTCATCACACATTGTAAATCTGATATATTTGAATTTTCAAGTGAGAGATTGTGTGCATATTTTGCCCCCCCCCTACTGCAAAGAAACTAAAATTTGATGAATATTTATTAATTGATATCTAATAGCTACTATTTAAAATTTCACAAAAATTAGAGCTATCCACAATATGTATCCCTTTCATATTAAATTAAATATAGCCCCCATTTGGATTCCTTATGCCCCGCAGCTGTATTTCAAAATTTATAATGATTGCTTAATTTAGGAGTGACTGTTATGCATACAAATATATGTCAAGGAAGGAAATGAAAAGACACAAGTGGAGTGATCATAGCTAAGACTGGAATTTGAGCTCAAGTGTTGTGGAATTACACTCAGACATCTGTTAGAAACGATAGATGTAGTGACCATCATTCATTTCGAATACAATATTTCATGTCAGTGGTTTTTATGCAGTGAGGAAGTAAGTAAAATGATCGATCAACCTATTTACTTGTCTCCTCACAAATATATAGTTCTTAATATAGGCAAAATCCAGCTCTCCAAAAAGGACACTGAAGATCTGAACAGAATTTTTAAATTGTCACAGTTTAGAAGGATTTTTCTTCAGCTGATCAAGGACAGAACACTCTAATCCTACCTTAGTCCAAAGCCGAGTGATTAAAGGTGTAACTTACTAACAATATATTGCAAATAAAACGACATTTGTCTCTAATCGACATTTAATTACATAATTAGATCAAATGATGAGTTGGGTTAAAGTAATAGGAAAATAGAATTTAGAAATTGGATGCACATTCACAAAAGAATTAATAAAGAATTTAAATCGAACATTAACCAGCGATCAAGTAGAAATTCACAAAATTTGGTTTGTTTTGTTATTCATTCTTGGCTGACACTGATTAATGTGTGTCTGAGATAAGACCAGCCATGCAGAAGACATTATAGAAATCGTAAGACAGATTTTCTTTACAAATAATCAAAAGTTAAGAAAAATTCCTTACTCGCATCTGCACTCTTTTCCAAACTTGATTTGCAAATAAAAACTTTAAAATCTAATCAGAAGACAAGAAACGAGCATTTATATTTTGGTTGGCTGAAGAAAATAAGAAAGAAACAAGGTTTTCTAATTAAATAATTTGATTGTGATCTTTTATGTTTTCTATAAGGTTGACCATAGCTACAAAAAAAAGGAAATGATGAAAAAAAATTTATTTTAATATTAATTCATTCCCAAAGTTAATCCGACGCATGTCTTCTATCTCTGTGTTGCTGCAAATAATCAAATTTCCTTTTTAACAAAGTTCTAATCTTATTTTGAAAAATATGGCTCGATATCATAACTAAACACTGGAGTCAAAATAGACGAAGACACACTGGAAATGGTAGACTCGTTTTGCTGTTTAGGAGATATGCTGAGTGCTGGAAGTGGCCGCAAACAAAGTTTCACCATCAGAAACAAGAAACAATACAGAAACAAGAAAACAAGAAACAAGACAGCTTATGGAAAATCCTAACATCACAAGCCATCCCAATTACACTGGTCTGCGAAGTTTCAAAGGTAACGCATCTGATAAGTGATTCTAGGGTAATTTGCTATGCAGAATCTAAAAATCGCACTCATTTTGTTCAATCAGGTCACGTTTCTGAGATAGGAAGCGGTAAAAATAATTAAAAACGCCATTTAGTGCTATTTATTCCCTTTAATTTTGGAAAAAAAATTTTAACAAAAGAAATAATTTTTTCTTTCATAGTTACAGAAAATCTAATCATGGATGAATGGCCTTTTCAGTGACTTTCTCTTGTGTTGGCCAACCACTACGTCTCATTTCAAACACCAACAGTACTCCGCAAGAAAGTTCACATCCGACTGGCCTTGGTAGCCTTCTTCCATGACAGGAATATCCTGGTGGAAACGTTCGCCCTGTTCCTCACTGAAGTCACCACAGTTCTGAGAGAAATAGTCTAAGTGGGACCATAGAAAGTGCATTGTGACTGACATGCGATCCCCTAATTTTTGATAGCTGATCAAGACCTCATCGACTTCTTTCTTGTCTTCTGCACTTCGGTTATTTCCTAAAAAGTTTCTTATCACTGACTTAAGCGACCACCAACGGACAGCTCAGCTGCATTCAGTGCATCGTCAAACATTGAGTCCTTCATAACCTTCATAAGTTCCCTTATCCGAGGCCCATCAAAGATGCTAGCCATAAGCTTTTTCAGGCTGATCAGAGGAAACTTCTGCTGAAGAAAAGTAAATCCCATGCCTTCCTTGTCCATTGCCTCCACAAAGTTCTTCATCAGTCCCAGTTTGATATGCAAAGGTGGAAGTAAGACCTTGTTTAGTTACACAAGAGAACGAGCCTGAAACGTTGTTGTGGCGGCCATTCTTGTCTGATGATCAGCCTGACTGTCCCACAAACACAAACAGCATGGATACTTTATGTGCCTACCCAAAACCAAAATCCAACTATCTTAAACCAATCCAATCCAACTATCTTAATTTCCACGGATCAACCAACCATGGTCATTGTAGTTCAGAGCAGGCAGTAGCTGATCCATGTTGTCATGAGTTTCTTTCATTTTCACAGAATAACCGATTGGAATTGAAGAGTATTAATTTCTTTTGGGAAGAAGGACTGCCTTGAGACTTCTGCTAAAAGAGTCAATAAACAGTCTCAATTAAGTAGCAATATAGTCCAGCAAACCAGCAATGTTCTTGCAGTAAACTAATGACGAGTCCTGGGTTGTGAAGAACTGTCTAAATTCTCTTTCACGCTCTCGGTACCAAAAGAATGTTGTCTCAGGTGCAAATTTTTCTCACGAAGACGAGAACCCAGAAGCTGTGCTGATTCCTTTGATAGGTTTAGATCCTGTGTCAGGTCATTGAGATCTGCTTGTCTTAGGCGCATTCTCGTCTGACATGTATTCTTCACCCTCTGCCCTGTCTAGTGCGCTATCAGATTCCGATTCAGAGCTAGATTCCATTGTACATCTGGCTTGGGAATGGGAAGGCCTGGACTATGAAGGACTGGTCGTATGGCAGATGGAACATTAGGATACTGAATGCAATGCTTGTTCTTGCGGTTGACTCCTTTAAGATTAGTCATGTAGAAATAGCAGTCTGACACATGATCTTTACCCTCTCTCCAAACCATTGGGACAGCAATTTTTTTTTATTTCTCCAATCATGCAAGTTCTCGACAAATGTTTTGCAGCTAACATTGGGGGCAAATGGCTTGTCCTGATTCCCAGGCTTAACTCCAAAGTAAGCATGATATGCCTTCTTCACAAAATCAGTTATATTTGCTAGTTGACAAGCAAGAATAACATTACCACATATGGAGCAGAATTTATCAGGATGATTTGTGCATTTGCATTCCATTTTCTGTCAATCTAAGATATGTGCCCCAAATAGAAACACAAGAAGCACAGATTCTTGTAAAAAACACAGATTTTTATAAAATCAGTCACATTGATTAGAGATCACACTTTTCTCAACCATTTTCAGTTTCAACGTAGTCAATGCAGTTTCAGCTTCCCGAGAGTAAACAAAAACATTACTAGGTTTCAATATCAGTTTTGGGCTGCTGCAGTATAATTTTCATGCAAAAAAAATAAGAATAGTCTATACCTGCAGCCTCATTCTCCTTATACTTAGTACTATACAAGGCCCAAAAATCGCACTTCTCATATCTCAAAAACTAGACCTGATTCAAGGAAACGAATGACATTTTTGGATTTAGTGCACTAAAAACCTATAAATCAATAGAAAAGCCTTCGACCTTTGAAAAAAATAAATAAACATAGGCGAGTACGTCTATAATATTTGAGTAAAAGGCATGATGTTGTATAGCAGTGAGTATTGAGTGCTTATACATCATTCACTTGATTCTAGAGAAATGGATATGCAGCGTAAAAACAAATGAGATCCAGAATATTAGATCAGAAATTCTACTTGAGAAATTGGCCATTCTAATACTTGATATCACAATAAAGGTAAACCACCTTCTCTAGTTTGCTCATGTTAAGAGAAGCAAGAGGTATATTAACACTTGCAGCCACCTAAGCATGGACACACACACACACACACACACACACACACACACACACATATATATATATATATATATATATATATATATATATATATATATATATATATATAAGATATGAAAAATCTATAGATGTTTATATCTTTTCTGTATCTATTTCCTATGTATTGACATGTAGGAATACAAAAAGTCCTTAAAAAAACGAACATTTTTCTTTCAAAAGCACATAATTTCGACCGATACTTCGGTCTTCTTCAGTGTGAATGATGGAAACATGAGTGCAGGGCGGGCTGGGTTTTATAGATGGAGGGTCACGGGTATAGCCAATGAGATTAAGATCTATTTGAATATGACCCTATATATATATATAGTCATTTACAGACAAATTGTTTTATTGTGTAACATCCTTTTAATATGACTAGAATCAACCACAAGCTGATAATCAGCGATTCTAAACTCTTGTATTAAAAGTGCATACCTTAAAACAAATATATAAACATGACAATATTTATTATTTACATAAAAGACTGAGATATCTCAATGTTTTATATAAACATTGTCAGCTACTACCGAGTGCTCCATTTGTTTATTTACAAAGAGTTTTGCATTGTGCAAATAGCAGCTGACTACACACACACACACACACACACACACACACACACACACACACACACACACACACACACACACACACACATATTAATGACTTTGTAAACATGAAACAGGTATGAAATTGTTATCATTTATTGAAAAATATCATAACTATAAGCCTCTTTAAAAAAATGATAAAGGTGAGCCTAACTAAATGTATAAAACATCGGTCAATTAGTATGCATTCATTATTCCGAACTTCCTTTTTGTTGAATACTTTCATGGCAGTTTATTATGACAAGCCCGCTTACACGGCTTCATAAGCATCATAATCCACTCCCATTTAAAGGTTAATTTCTGGTTGCTGAGGGAGAAACACTTGCCCAGAAAGTCAAGGTTAGCTTTGTTGACTGGATTCAGATTTCTCGACAAGTAATAATTATGACTTCCTGCACTGATGATAATTGCATAAGCATGAAACACTAGTGTCTGTAGAAAACTATTACTATTTATTGAAATATAGTGTAGTACACACACACACACACACACACACACACACACACACACACACACACACACACACACACATTAATAAAAACAAAGGGATGTAGTGGTTACCTGATACACGCAATGGTAAACTTCAAACTAATATAATAATATATGTATAGAAAATTTAATCCCAACCGAATTAAAAAAGCTCAATACGCAATACAGAGTAGAGCTTATTATAATAGAAAGAAAATTAAAACTGTAAGTTGAACTTTACAATCAAAATTTATTGCTCGACTGAATACTCCAAAAAACAAACCGCACATAATATTTCAGTTTGCATGAAAATCCTGTCAAGTTGATCCGAAATGCAAAATAGTTCTTTAGAAAGAATGTATTCCAAAATAAGTCTAGCATGACGATGCATGTTTTTGTTCCTGCTGACAAAACAAAAAATGACTACAAACTTGAATATCCTGAATGCAAAAAGCTCCTATATAAAGAGCTTAACAAGGCTTACAAGTTGTACCTCCTACCATATTAGATAAGATCACTGCTGATGCAAAAAAAAAAAAAACTTCTACAAAAGATGAACATTCATAACTATACGGAAATATTAACTCCAGAAACACCGAGGTTTACGCTCAAGGGCCACAAACCTAACTTCCAAGATAACCCTACTATTAGGTTAATCGGCCCTTCTAGCTCTGATATTGGTGCTGTCAGCAAAAGAATTCATAGATAAAATCATCCCATCAGTAATGAAAAAAGTAAGCTTACTTCTTTGGCAAAATTCTCAATCAGTAATCAATTGGTTCACTAATCTCAAATGTATAAATAATTTAAGTTTCATTACATTTGACATAAAAAATTATTACCTGTTAATTTCCGGTATACTTTTAAACAAGGCCCTGATAGTTTTGATATCCTCATGGGTTATTCAGACTCGGTGTACGGATTTCGTCGGGATCTTCCTATTAAAGGAGCTTAAGATATATTTCAAGCAGATCCAGGGAGGTCTTTATATAGATTATGCCTTCCTCGCTACAAGAGCCAGACCTAGACAGTATAATAAAACCGTTTTTTAATAACTTTGGACTCTCCATAACAGTTGAACCTAACAAGAAAACAGCTAACTTCTTAGATATCTCACTTAATCTTAACTCTGAAACATACAGCCCATACCATAAGCCAAACCTCGCACTACTATATGTGCATGTTTTCAAATCATCCAAATTCAATAATTAAATCCATAATACCTTCAATCTCTACCAGAATCTCTAGGCCTTCAGCTGACAAAAAGACCTTTAATCAAAACTCCATGTTTTCTAATAACGCCCTTAGAAATTCGGCTTATACGGAAAAGATAAAATATAAAATAATGAAAACCAAGAAACTCACCGATTACCCTCATTACGCATAACATGTCCAGAACTAAAAGAAATCATAAATTTTCAAGTAATAGCAATAATAATTTCAACCATACTAACATAAACAGATCTTCCACTAGAAAAAAGGACGAGGAGAAAGAATAATCTTTGGTTTAACCCCCTTTCAGCTCCAATGTAAAAACTAATATCCCCAAGGAATGGGTCAATATTGTTGAAAATTCTTTTAGGTACCCGCATAGGTATAGCACTTCGTTTAACAAAAATTCTATCAAGATATCATACGCTACAATGCCTAATTTAGCCCAGATAATCATAGCCTCTAATAACAAGAAAATTAAAGATGCCCAAGCAATTCCTTTTCCCTTGGCCAAGAAAACCAAATGTAATTACGAAAAAAAGAAGAATGCCCCTTCGATAATAACTGTATCAATAAAAATGTGATTTATTCATGTACTGTAACTGAGATACCATCTAAATCCCTCCAAAGAAACGTTCCCAACAGCGAATCTTTGGTTAAACAAATGGCAATGAACTTGAACTTCCCCCCTTCTCTGATAATAGCAGTACTAATATAAATACTGATAGTCCTTCAAGAACAACGGAGGCAATTAGGATAATAACGTCTCCTCAATCCAAGAATATAAGAAATACAAAGAGTGAGCTGATGTTCCAATGCCAACATAGGGCAAAATACAAGTATTGCAATTTTGAAATTACATAGTCTACCTGTTAAAATTTAAAATAAAAATGCGTCAGAATTTTTTTAATACATTTCTTCATTATTACTACTATAATTCTTATTATTGTAGATTTTCAACCTATTCTATCGGACTTTATCCTTTTTTGTCCCTCGGTCCTGATTAAAATGAGTGATTTTTCTGACAAAGGGTGAAGACAGTAGTCTGAGATGTCGGAAATTTTTCTGTCTCTATGTCTATCCTTGTGGCCATGTCACTAGTAAGGGTGCTGGAGGTAAACGTTTCGTCTGGGCTGAGATTATCCGCCTGATAGTCAGGGACCCGAACCTTGGATTAACCACTAAGGAGGCTGTCCTATCATCAGGCGCAAAGTACTAGGACTGCTGTATTGCCATTTGGTGAATGGATTCTCGACCATGCAGTAGTCTCTGGTGGGGCCTCTCGATGCCATACTAGTGGGTAATTGTTACGGCTTTACCTTTTCATGTGCTACAAAAAAAAAAAAAATCCTGTTTTTTTCTCTCTTACTTTCCCTCTCTATCCTGCTCTAACCAAGTATGCCGACCTGTTCCACAAATCCCAAAAACCTCAACATGAAATATCCCCAGAAAAAAAAGTCGAATAAACCTAGAACCCCATCTTCCAACATAGACCCCTACTACCATGTCTCCTTCTCCTACATCAGGGGTCTACGTTCCAACCTTCCAGAGGTTGAAACCCAATTACAGGAGACTAAACCAGACATATCCTTTCTAATCGAAACTGGAATAGGGCCGATCACTTCCCTAGATGAGTTCATAATTATCGGATACTTAACATCTAAATCTAGCCCCCAAGATCGCCATGGGCATGGAATATGTGCCTACATAAAAAATGACTTCCCATGTGGCAGGGATATCTCTAGAGAAGATCCTAATTTACCTTATATGTGCTCCCGGGTTGCACTTGCTTACACCACTGCATTTATATTTGCCCTCTATCGGCCCCATAACAGCGGAGTTACTATCTTTAAGAGTATATCTGAGAAAATAGACCACATCCTGTCTGCACATCCCTCGGCTAACATCCACATCTGTGGTGACTTCAACGTCCATAACATGGAATGGCTGATCCACTCAAATAAGACGGACGATGAGGGGAGGTTCTGCCATGATTTTGCCATTGCTTATGACCTCACTCAGATTGTTCGCGAGCTCACCCGTCTGCCCAATACTACAGGTCAATATGCAAGCCTCCTAGACCTTTTTTTCTCAACTTCTCCTGAGCTATGTTCATGTTCCATTCTTTCTCCTCTAGGATCCTCCGACCACTCCATCGTATCAGTTAAGATAAAAATGAAATTTAATAAATCTGCAGACATACCCCTCCACCGTACTGTATACCGATACTCTATGGCTGACTGGGATAGCTTCCATACATTTATATCTAATCTTCCTCTCCACTCCATGTTTAAAAAGGAAGTGTCCTCTATAGTATCAGATCTGACCGAATGGTTAATTGTAGGCATAGACCGATTCATACCATTTAAAAATTCCAACAAAAACCTACCAACCAGCCATAGTTCTCCCCAGAATGTGCTGCTGCCATCGCGCACAGAAATCACTTTTTCCATAGCTACCAACGTAATAGATGCTCTGAGACTAAAGCTGCTTTCAGGACTGCCAGCAACCACTGTAAAAAAATAATAAAAAATGCAAGAGAGCTATATGCCCAGTCTGTTAAATCCAAAGTAGCTGATCAGCGGCTTGGTTCCCATCAGTTTTGGCAAATATCAAACAGGATCCTGAACAGAAGTGTGCGTTCTATCCCAACCATTATCAATGGACCAGAGGTCATCTCGTCAGCTTCAGACAAGGCCAAACTATTTGCCAAGAACTTTGCAGCTGATTCTACCCTATGTGACGAAGGCCATCAACTCCCCATATTTCCTCCTATAACACAGAACACGCTAGGTAACATACAAAAATCTGTGCATGAGGTCGCCAAGCTAATCAAGAACCTTGATTCCAGTAAATCAACTGGCCCTGATGGCATCCCAATTATAGTGTTAAAAAAGCTTCAAACAGAACTTGCTCCCATACTTACGAAACTGTTTAAGCGTTGCCTTCAGGAGAAGTGCTTTCCAACACCTTGGAAAACCTCATCAGTATGCCCTGTATTTAAGAATTCAGGTGATAAGTCATCTCCCTCTTAGTACAGACCAATAAGTTTCCTGTGTGTCATGAGTAAGTTACTGAAATCCATATTAAATAGGGAAATAGTCAACCACCTCAGCAAAAATAACCTTCTTAGTGACACACAATATGGTTTCCATTCTGCAAGATCTACCACAGATGTGCTAACGGTTATATCTCATAGGATTAGTGAATCTCTTGACAAAGGCTTCCTTTCTAGGGCAATTGCTCTTGATATATCAAAGGCCTTTGACAAGGTACAGCATAAAGGCCTATTTCAAAAGATTTCCAGCTACGGTATAACTGGAAATGTTCTCTCTATCATGAAATCATTTCTCTCTTATAGGCTCATAAGAGTAGTGGTTGATGGACAAAAATCAGAGGCCTGAAGTATTATCATCCTGGGCCCAACTCTCTTTCTGATCTACATTAATGATCTCCCTAAACAGATACTTAAATCAATCGTTGACATCTATGCTGACGACACGACCATCTACGGCAACACATCAAAGGCTGTGAATGACAAAGCTCTCTCTGATTCTCTCTCCTCTGATCGCGTGGTTCAGTGGGGGAAGACGTGGCTGGTTACCTTTAATGCATCTAAAACCAAACTCCAATATTTACATTATCAACGCTCTGATCCCCATCTGGCATCAATTAAAATGGATGGCACTCGTCTAGGAGAAGCTCCATGTTTTGACAAGCTTCTGGGCTTGACCTTCACTCCTGATCTGAAATGGAACACATACATCAAGTCTGTTGCCAAGGTCGCTGGAAAGATGGTGGGATCCTTCTACCGCTCCAGAAGATATCTCACTAATGATGCAATTCTCTATCTATATAAAAGCCAAGTACGTCCAAGGATGGAATACTGCTGCCATATCTGGGCAGGAGCTGCTAAAAACAGCCTGCCTTGACAGAGTACAAAATTGACTTTGTGGCTTAGTGGGGGATGCCCTTTTCTCTTCCCTGCAACCTCTCTCCCACAGAAGAGATGTTGCAAGCCTATCTTTGTTTTATCGTTATTTCAATGGCAGGTGCTCGTCTGAACTCAAATCTCCCCCCCCCACTTGCCAATCTTTTACGAAAAACACGCGTCTAGCTGAATACACTGTCAAAAACTTTCCCCACTCTTGATCTATGCCTAAATCAAAACGTAGATTCCATGAACAAAGCTTCTTTCTTAGAACTGCACGCCTGTGGAACTCTTTTCCGTCTGCCTGCTTCCCACATGATTACAACCTGGATGTCTTCAAGTCTAACGTAAACAAATTCCTGATGAACCGCCCCCTCAAGTAGACACTTTATTAAATCTCCACACTAACGTACTGTACTTACAATAACCCTTACCCCTTAGTGGCTTCCGGCCTTGATAAGTAGTGTAAAAAAATCATCTTGTCTTTCCTAGTATATTGCTTTTATCTTGAGAATTATAGAAATAATCAATATTTTTTTACATATTAAGATAAATAGTACTCCTAAATTATACCTATTTCTCTGTATATATATATATATATATATATATATATATATATATATATATATATATATATATATATATATATTACCAACACATTTTCAATTATTATTCTTCTTTATGCGCATTACTATTCTCTCACTAGGTATTTTTTTTTATTCTTTTATTATTATTTTAGCATCTGTTATAATTTGTATATGTGTATATAATTGTCGTTATGTGTGTCTATGTATGTGTATATATATGTGTGGGTGTGTGTGTGTGAAGGTTTTTAATTTATTTATTTATTTATTTTTATATTTATTTATTTATTTTTATTTATTTTTTTCATATGTCTATGTAGATGTGTGTTGTGCGTTGTATATATATATATATATATATATATATATATATATATATATATATATATATATATTATGTACTTGTATGTTTATGGGTGTACTTATGTATGCATAAATGTGAGTAAGTACGTGTATGTATATTTTGTGTATATGTGTAAGTATATATATGTGTATATGTGCGTATGTGTATGTATGTGTGTATATACATATATATATGACAAGACGTTGCAATCATCATATATATACGTATATGTATATATATTTGCATATATATATATGTATACATATGTGTGTATATGTATATATGTATATATTTACTTTTATCAATATCAGTATATGATTGACATAATCATTCGTGTCACTATCACTATTGCTGCTATTATAAATATCATTATTATCGCCATCTTCATTACCGTTTTTTTTCATCATTATTTCTAATTTTTTTAAAATACTTATTCCTAAATTTGTTACTATTATTATTATTATTATTATTATTATTATTATTATTATTATTATTATTATTATTTTGTCATCTTTATCATCATCATGCCTTTTTGACAGCTATGATTCTGCAGCACTTAAAACTTTATAATCATCACCTACAATTTTTTAATAATGACATCGAATTAAACACTTTATAGAAAGATCTGTTTCGTTCTGTCTAGACAATTTCTGGTCAGAGTAATATGAGCTTTCACGGACTGATCCCCCCCCCCACGCTTAGCCTGGACTCAATTACGTTAAAATTTAGTTTGAAATCACTTTTTCTAATTAAGCCGATGATGAAGGTTCTCATACTGGATTTCTCCCTTTTTACTATTAGGTCCCATTTGACTGGGGAGAGAGTTCTCTTTGGGCTACTGCACTGCCGGGAAAAAACAATTTTCATTATTTCAGCTGTTTTAAAAACTTTTCAATTGGACTATATGAATCGTCACGCTGGACTTATTTTGGAATATATTCTCTCTAAAGAACCATTTTTCATTTCGGATCAACTTGAGAGGATTTTCATGCAAGCTGAAATATTATGCATGGTTCGTTTTTATATATATATTTTTTATATATCCAACATTTTTTCACTTTTTTATTTGGCTATTTATAATTACAATAAATTGCGGTTTCACTTCATACCTTAACTAACAAATTCTAGCATTGCTACAAATATAATTTGCTGATTTCTTTATGTCTTCTGATGAAAAGAATAATAAGAATAGCATTCTTTGAAACTCTACAGAATAAGGACTTTGTAAATAGTTTTTTGGAGTATTCAGTTGAAGAATACATTTTTATTGTAAAGTTAAACTTACAGTTTTAATTTATTTTTCTTTAATTTATTTTTCTTATATATATATATATATATATATATATAAGAAAAATAAATGAAAACTGTAAGTTTAACTTTACAATCAAAATGTACGCATTTGTAACATATAAAATTCTCTTGCTGGATAAGTTAAACATAAAAAGCTGCTATCCTAAAATATCAATCTTCAACATTTAAACATTTTCTTTTCTTTAGCGTTAGTACATATTGTTAGGCGAAAAATGTGATTTAATATATTTGTTAATATACTTTATCCCACATAGAATATTTTTCTGAAGTAAATCTATATTAATATATTTGCCAGCGTTGTTGTTGGCAGCAATTGAGAATTAAATGTATGCATATGTATTTCGTATTTAACTTTCACCAAATTTTAATAAAATTCACTTAAATTTACAATTTTTTTTGTATTTTAAACTTTTGTTCTTAATGATAAAACAAATTAGAAGAGTAGGCCTTGTAGAATTAACTATTTGTACTTATAAAAAAGTACTTTGTGTGTGTCTGAAGCCTATAATAATGATTTTATTAATAGTTTACAATTCTATTTTAGTGCTTAGTTTTCTATATTATTTCAGACAAATATACTCTTTCAATGCTCAATTGAGAGGAGAGAGAGTTAGAGTTTGTGTTCTGTTGTCCTGACAATACGCTCCCCAGGCATTAGCTCTTCCATTTTATTGAGGATGGGGGGGGGCATTTTCAGACACCCAATTTTGTTCAATACGACAAACTGACCAAAATAAAAAAAGGTAATAGAAAGGGGTGGATGATCAAATAATAAAGATGAAAATGGTTTTGTTTGAAATAAGAAAAGATTTTTATTTTATAAAGATTTTTCAGGTTAGGGTATTAACTATTTCCTAATATTTCCGATACAGGCTAAATACAAATGAACAAAAACGCTAATTAACAAAATGAACTTCTTTTCAAAATAGTTTCCCCTGAAAAAATATTGTTTTAACAAACAATAAAAAAAAAATAAATGTGAAAAAATGGACGCTCTTTAAAAATGTTGACAGAATGTTGATAAGAAAATAAACTCAATCGTTATAAGTTTCAAACTAATTAGAAACGTTCGGTTTTTTTTACAGTAACATGTGGCTATTTAAATGATGTGTTTTTTTTTACAGTAACATGTGGCTATTTAAATGATGTGTTTTTTTTTACAGTAACATGTGGCTATTTAAATGATGTGTTTTTTTTTACAGTAACATGCTATCTATTTAAATGATGTGTTTTTTTTTTACAGTAACATGTGGCTATTTAAATGATGTGTTTTTTTTTACAGTAACATGTGGCTATTTAAATGATGTGTTTTTTTTTACAGTAACATGCTGGCTATTTAAATGATGTGTGTTTTTTTTACAGTAACATGTGGCTATTTAAATGATGTGTTTTTTTTTACAGTAACATGCTGGCTATTTAAATGATGTGTTTTTTTTTACAGTAACATGCTGGCTATTTAAATGATGTGTTTATTTTTTACAGTAACATGCTGGCTATTTAAATGATGTGTTTTTTTACAGTAACATGCTGGCTATTTAAATGATGTGTCTTTTTTTACAGTAACATGCTGGCTATTTAAATGATGTGTTTTTTTTACAGCAACATGCTGGCTATTTAAATGATGTTTTTTTTCAGCAACATGCCGGCTATTTAAATGATGTGTGTTGTTTACAGCAACCTGCTGGCTATTTAAATGATGTGTGTGTTATTTTTACAGAAACATGCTGGCTATTTAAATGATGTGTTTTTTTACAGTAACATGCTGGCTATTTAAATGATGTGTTTTTTTTACAGCAACATGCTGGCTATTTAAATGATGTATTTTTTTACAGTAACATGCTGGCTATTTAAATGATGTGTTTTTTTACAGTAACATGCTGGCTATTTAAATGATGTGTTTTTTTACAGTAACATGCTGGCTATTTAAATGATGTGTTTTTTTACAGCAACATGCTGGCTATTTAAATGATGTATTTTTTTACAGTAACATGCTGGCTATTTAAATGATGTGTTTTTTTACAGTAACATGCTGGCTATTTAAATGATGTGTTTTTTTACAGTAACATGCTGGCTATTTAAATGATGTGTTTTTTTTACAGCAACATGCTGGCTATTTAAATGATGTATTTTTTTACAGTAACATGCTGGCTATTTAAATGATGTGTTTTTTTACAGTAACATGCTGGCTATTTAAATGATGTGTTTTTTTACAGTAACATGCTGGCTATTTAAATGATGTGTTTTTTTTACAGCAACATGCTGGCTATTTAAATGATGTATTTTTTTACAGTAACATGCTGGCTATTTAAATGATGTGTTTTTTTACAGTAACATGCTGGCTATTTAAATGATGTGTTTTTTTACAGTAACATGCTGGCTATTTAAATGATGTGTTTTTTTACAGCAACATGCTGGCTATTTAAATGATGTATTTTTTTACAGTAACATGCTGGCTATTTAAATGATGTGTTTTTTTACAGTAACATGCTGGCTATTTAAATGATGTGTTTTTTACAGTAACATGCTGGCTATTTAAATGATGTGTTTTTTTTACAGCAACATGCTGGCTATTTAAATGATGTATTTTTTTACAGTAACATGCTGGCTATTTAAATGATGTGTTTTTTTACAGTAACATGCTGGCTATTTAAATGATGTGTTTTTTTACAGTAACATGCTGGCTATTTAAATGATGTGTTTTTTTTACAGTAACATGCTGGCTATTTAAATGATGTGTTTTTTTTACATTAACATGCTGGCTATTTAAATGATGTGTTTTTTACAGTAACATGCTGGCTATTTAAATGATGTGTTTTTTTACAGTAACATGCTGGCTGTTTAAATGATGTTTTTTTTTTTACAGCAACATGCCGGCTATTTAAATGATGTATTTTTTTTTACAGCAACATGCCGGCTATTTAAATGACGTGTTTTTTACAGTAACATGCTGGCTATTTAAATGATGTGTCTTTTTTTTACAGTAACATGCTGGCTATTTAAATGATGTTTTTTTTTTTACAGTAACATGCTGGCTATTTAAATGATGTCTTTTTTTACATTAACATGCTGGCTATTTAAATGATGTGTCTTTTTTTTACAGTAACATGCTGGCTATTTAAATGATGTCTTTTTTTACATTAACATGCTGGCTATTTAAATGATGTCTTTTTTTACATTAACATGCTGGCTATTTAAATGATGTCTTTTTTTACATTAACATGCTGGCTATTTAAATGATGTTTTTTTTTTACAGTAACATGCTGGCTATTTAAATGATGTGTTTTTTTACAGTAACATGCTGGCTATTTAAATGATGTCTTTTTTTACATTAACATGCTGGCTATTTAAATGATGTGTGTGTTTTTACAGCAACCTGCTGGCTATTTAAATGATGTGTGTGTTATTTTTACAGAAACATGCCGGCTATTTAAATGATGTGTTTTTTTAAAGTAACATGCTGGCTATTTAAATGATGTGTGTTTTTTTTACAGTAACATGCTGGCTATTTAAATGATGTGTTTTTTTTACAGTAACATGCTGGCTGTTTAAATGATATCTTTTTTTTTTACATCAACATGCTGGCTATTTAACTAATGTGTTTTTTTTTTACAATAACATGCTGGTTATTTAAATGATGTGTTGAAGTCAAACAATTCTATTTCTTTTCCTCAATTCGAAAATGAGTATTTCTTTCAAAATGGCTGAGGATGTAGTAAGATGCTTTTCTTGCATATAATTAAATGCTGCAACGATGATTTGACATTTCAATTTCACATACTTAAAACTCATATACTTATTATTTTCAAAACATTAACTTGGATGTGTGGATGAAAAAAGCTCGAAATAGTTGGTACAATGGATTATCTTCATTTACAAGTGGTTTCATACAAAAATCCAAATACAAAAAAATGAAATAACAAACAAAAAAAAACAGGAATAATGCAGATAAATAAAAACATGCACACAATAGGGAGTTACATTATTTTTAAAAATAAATTTTCTAATAAATGAACAATAACAATTACAGCAATCGATTTATTTAGAAATTATAACATGACTATAGTAAATCCCGTGACTTTTCAAAATATAGAATTTTCTTTTTCATATTTTACACATTTACTTGCATTGAAATCAATTGCTCTGTCTTACATCTGCATGTGAGGTCCTTAAATAATTAAAAAAAACATTAACTTACATGTAGGTGTGAACGCAAGTTTTATCAACCAATAAAACGAGTGGCACGTTCTTAACAATTTGTCTTGGGGCCTCTCAGAGTAAGCTGATACTAATATAAACAGCTGTTCGATAAACAAAAACTGAGTTTCTAAGTTACATGGAGTAATGGGACATCTTATGCCACTGTTACTCCATGGAGATAAAATCACAAAAACAATGCAGATGGCATACTAAAGAATTGCTATCTATGCCTTAACAAACACTGTTACTCTGTTTACAATTACAGACAAAATGGAACTAAAACTAGAACACAAAACTCATGAACTTTTTTCACTTTAAATATTTTACAAACATTTAACATATCAAACGCAACCATGAACAATCCTCTCTCACTCATTTGTAAATTTGTATATATAAAAGTAGGCTTTGTTCATTAACCAGGTTTTTATCTCTTTTTTCATGACAACCATTCTTGTCCATTATGTAGAGAATTTTTTTTGTTTTTTTTTGGGGGGGTATATTTGTGCTTCCTTTCTCTTGAGTTTGCTTCACTGCGTTGATGTTATTGGTCGTGTGACTAAATTCTACCTTTTGATTGATCTGCACATTCCCCGTTTTGTGATAACATTCGAGCTGAAGTTGGCAGTTTCGACTTAACACTTGATGTGCTATCTTCTCTCCGTCTAAACAGGACATTAAAATGTCGAAGAAACTCGTCTAAGTTACCTGGCAATGTTTATAATGTGAAGTGATTGCATGTAAGTTACCTGATGAATTCGTATCTCACTGAAAGACGTCTACTTCAAGTAAATCCAAGAAATCTGTCTAGGATTTTGCAGTTAAATATGTCGGAGAAATACCAGCTTACAGGAGAGAAGACACACGTGGGAAATATTCTCACTAGAAAAGATTGAATTCGAAGTGTATATCACACTATAATTTTTCTTGAAGAAAATGGATACGTCTCAAGCTGCAGTTTTCCTAAGTCAAAAGAAAAGAATATTTCTATTTTGACTCAAAGAAGAAACGAGGAAGTTTTTTACTGGACTTTTTCCCTCTTCAGAGAATGCTATTATATGAAGAATTATATGTATTTTTTTACAGGTTATTCCTTCTGAAAAATGAAGAAATTAATTCTTTGGTATAAAAGAACACTGTCGGAACATTATTTCAGATAATAAGTTATTTTTGCCTGCAGATATTTCAACTGATATACCTGAGAGGACTTTTATTTAAACAAAAGACGACATTTAAATATGTAAGCTTAAATTGCAAACAAAGAGAACAAACTCTTTTTAACTTCGCTAAAGTATTTAGACCTTTCGAAATTTCATATCACAGTAGTAAGTAAAAAAAGGCCTTCTCACCCAGTTCGTCTTTCTTTCTTTCTATCTTTCGTAATTGTTACCACACAAAGGACTTTTTTGTAGCTGAGAGCTAAATCTTAGCTTGTGAACTTTTTAAAAAGTTTCTTTTTTTTCTTTTCTTAATAAAAGTGTTTGTTAGTTTCCATCCACCAAGTCTTTTCTCTTCTCACTTTTTTGTTGTTGCTTTTCTTTGTCTTTGTATTGGTAACGTTTTTATACATTGAAGTGACTTTCATTGGAAGTGATGATAATAATTTCGACAATTACTCTGTTTCTTACATTTTGTTTACGTGTGCCTTGCAACATCCAAAAGTACAGCTATTGTTTACATCTCATTCAAACTAGAATCCATTTAAACAAGTAATAAGGTGAATTTAACACCTGCTAAATGGCGACCATTAATTACTTATTTAACCATTGATGAAATTTATTTTGTGTCTATTCGGATTACTATTCCACAGGGTTCGCTTGTTCTCATTCCGTCAGCCATGACCGAGTAGGAGTGTTCATTTTTTACTTATTATCACTCATAGTAAGGATTACACCTTCAACCTCTGGACTTGTAATTTTGGGGATCATTCGAACTAATGTTCTCCTCTTGAAAGTTATTCTCACAACGCTTCGGCTGATGTAACCTCTGACCTTTTTCCAGTGCATCTTGTCGAACGGGAACTTTTATGAAATTTCAAATATGAGGTGGATTGCTTGCATAATATGTAACAATATATAGAAATAGGTAGTAAGATTACACATCTAAAATAAGAATATGTTTAAGTCTCCTTAAAGTTATACAAGAATGTTATACAAAGATCTGCAACGTACCATCTATATAAGTGTTGGGTAATAATCATTTCAAAGTGAGAGTCTTGGTTATTGATGGTTCAATAATCAATACTAGGACTACAGTTACGAATTACTAAAAACTTTTACTCAGTCATGGTTGACATAATGAGAGCACTCTACCCCCTATGGATTAAAAAACGGTTTCCATTCCAAATTCTATACAGATTCCTGAGTTCGATATAAATATTCTTGATGCGCCTGCAGAAGGTTGGAGGTTGAATCGGTCGAAATATTGTAAAAATAACACCCAAAATGAGAACAGTCGTCCAAATAATTATCAATCCTAATCACAAAAATTCTGAAACTACAAACTAAGAACTAATCGTTAACTAATACTATTAACTAATATTATTAACCAATACTATTCGCAAGTATCATTAACTAATAATATGACGAGTACTATTAACCATTAACTGTTACCATTAATCAGTACTATTAATCAGTACTATTAATCAGTACTATTAATCAATACGATTAATTTGTATGCCATGGATTCAAAAGGTCGGTGATGAATATCAGAACCAATTTGCGAATAACAGTCTGAAAAAAAATTATATTAGCATCTCAAGAATGTCGGAGGTTACATCAACCGAATATAATAAAAAAGATCAGAATAGCAGCTTAAATAAAAATTCCCAAAATTGATTTGTTTATGATATTGTGTGTGTGTGTGTGTGTGTGTGTGTGTGTGTGTGTGTGTGTGTGTGTGTAATTTTTCTTTATTATTTGACCAAATATGTAAAAAAAAAAAATACATAAATAAAATAAGAGAAAACTACATGATTTTTTAAAAATCATACTTCAAATGAACTTCTGCTCTAAGCATCATCATCATCATAAACCTAGGCAAAGTAAAGATTAACGTAAATGCTTTTTTTGGTACATTTATAGCCTAATGCAAGGAATGTCTTTAAAATGAACAAGAGAATTTGAAAGAAGTCATCTTTGTTGTATGAAATATGCGATCATATATGCACGGAACAAAAGAAAGAAGCACAATTAGGAAAGATAGCAAAATATGACCAATGACCAACAACCATCTCCAAAATTAAAGAATATATCATCCCGAACCCCTTTCTTCTACTAAACCACCATCAACCTCTAATGATATTTTGCTAGCCCATAAAACCTATAAATTTTGCTGATCACTTCTGAACTGGTTACTAGACTACAAACTACCACCTGCCAAAGACACTACACCTGATCAGAAGACCTGCAAAATATCAGGAAAACTCACCAGACATGGAAGAAAATTTCCAATCATAAATGTTGAAAGAGAGAAAACATAAACTATCCACCCGGCCAATACCGACTAAATACATTGATACTATTTTTTTTAGATCAAAAATAAAAAAGTTGTATTTTTATTTCTTATGTGTACAAAATTACTTTAATTATATCATTTTCTTTTATGAATATTTTTTTTACTTCCTTTTTCAGTCATATAAATTATTTTGAGTGTAATGCATCTTTTAGCAATTTCCTTTCATCTGTTACATGTAACATCCCTACATTCCTAAGTAACGTTGGTAGGGATGGCCACACACACACACACACACACACACACACACACACACACACACACACACACACACACACACACACACACACACACACACACACACGCACACACATATATACTGAGTAAAACGATTCATAATTTTGAATTAAAAATCAGTTTCACAAAGAAAAACAAACAAAATCCACTAGATTGTACAATCGTTTCAGAAACGACGTTCATTTTATTTAAATTGACAAAAAATATTGACAATAATTTGACAAAAGTTTGGTCCTTTAAAAACAAAGTCTCTTCATCAACATAAATAGTTTTAAAGTAATATAAACGATAAGTAATTATTCTAATTAGAAGACAAAATATAACAGCATGCCAAAAGATAGACAGACCCAAATTGAAACAGATTTTACAATGGACATAAAAAAGGAATATCTGCCTTACACACGACTAAAATGCTAGTTTTATTTTGGTGTATTTAACTGCTTTTCCCTCATTTACTTAAAATAGTTCTAGAATATCTATTCATATTGAGCAATACAATGAGCACTGTTTTCTTTTAATAGTATTAATAGATTTACTATTACCTTAAAATAAACTCTGCTCTTTAGACTGCAGATCTAAGTCCCCCCTCTCTCTCTCTCTCTCTCTGTATATATATATATATATATATATATAAAGGAGATTAGAATAATAGTCTAAAGAGCTAAGTGTATTTTAATGTAATAGTGAAATTACTAGTTTAATTAAAATACAGGAAATGCTCGTTGTAATTTAGATATATAATAAGCTCGATAGTTAAATGTCCTAGAGCTAATTCAATATTAAGTAATGTGATTTATAATTTAAAAGTTTTAAAATTTTTAAAATTTAAAAATCAAAATTTAATTAAATTAAAAATCAGTTTCATAAGAAGGAACAACAACAAAGTCAATTATCTGTACGATCGTTTCGGAAATCCGTGCTTTTTATTTGTGGTATACATGAAGTCACGTAGAATAATTATACATAGTTTTTTTGGTAAGCACGGTCTCCTCATCAGCAAATTTAGGAGGATTTCTATTGAATTGAAAAGACACCAAAAATAAACCTAGCATTAAAAGTAAGGCAGATGAATCTTTTGGTTTTCCTTTTTTTTGAAATCAGGAACTGTATTTAAAGTAGTCATTTAGATGTTTGCTATAGCTTTTTATTTTATTATTTTATAAAATAAAAAGCTATAGCAAACATCTAAATGACTACTTTAAATACAGTTCCTGATTTCAAAAAAAAGGAAAACCAAAAGATTCATCTGCCTTACTTTTAATGCTAGGTTTATTTTTGGTGTCTTTTCAATTCAATAGAAATCCTCCTAAATTTGCTGATGAGGAGACCGTGCTTACCAAAAAAACTATGTATAATTATTCTACGTGACTTCATGTATACCACAAATAAAAAGCACGGATTTCCGAAACGATCGTACAGATAATTGACTTTGTTGTTGTTCCTTCTTATGAAACTGATTTTTAATTTAATTAAATTTTGATTTTTAAATTTTAAAAATTTTAAAACTTTTAAATTATAAATCACATTACTTAATATATATATATATATATATATATATATATATATATATATATATATATATATATACCATTTTCACTCCAAGCAGAAATTCGTTTGCCATTGACAATAACTGTGTAATCGGTACATAGCACTGCTTTTTATGTTTGTATTACATAAATACTTGTTTTTCATTTTCGTTGTTCAATTAATTTGAAAATCTGAAAACACAACTCTATACACAAATATATAAAAACATATAATCTTCGACAAATATATAAAAACATATAATCGTCGACATTGCAACATAATGTCATTTTATTGCATATATACTTTTGTTATAACAAATAATATTTGATATTGAGCTTATTATTCTAAAACATGAATCGACTATGCCTAACCCCTCCACTCACACATAAGATTTCTTGCCAACCTATGCCAGAGGCATATACAAAATTTGACGCCGCCACTGGAAAAATGCCTTCTCTTAAGTGTTTTGTTGGGACCCCTTATCAGTAACTGGATACATTGCATGTGCCAACATCTAATATGAATCTGTTCAAAGGTTCTCAAGTAAAACACATGATTAACGGGAAGGGCTAACTGGGTTGCTGCCAATATTAAAGGAGACATCAAATTAGTTCTAAAAAATGTTTAGGCCATCATAGTGCTAATTTACATAAGAGATATTTCTTATTTTCATTTATTTATTTGTAACAATTAACTCATCATTTTAATATACTGTTAAGCACACGATGTTTAAGAGCATTTTCATTAACACTGGAGATTTGATGTCTTTCTAAAAAGTCAAACTATTTCGTTTTTATGCTTTATTCAATATACCATGCTATTTCAGACAAATGCTCACTTTAGGATAAATATAATGTAGTATGTGTTCTGTTGTCATGATATCATTCTTCTAGCTATTACCTTCTTCTTTAGAGGGTTGTGTAGTATGTCATGATATCATCCTCTTCTTTTGGTGAGACAATGAAATATATGCTTTTTTATCGTGATACTATCCTACAAGGCCAGCAAGAAAATGTGATATGCAAGATAATTTGTGATTATTCTTAAATAGTTGTTATGTCACCTATGTTCTTAACATTATACTTAATGAGTTGGAAATTGAACTAGTTTCAGACTTTTGTATTATTTCATGCATTAAGTATATCATCTATATAATATTTTGACTGCAGAAATTCCCCTCTGGACCAAAGTATCGTAGGTTTGCAATAACAGATGCCACATACTGTCATTACGTCTAAGCTATCTTATGTCATTTTCGAACACAATTTTAGACACATTAAGTCGTTATAATAAAATGCTACGTTGCATCCTAGGAGCAACACCATCACAATTGCGACATCTATAGAGAAAGGAGTCCCTATTTTTCTCTCTATATATTTAGTCTTCCCACTGCTACCAGTTGACACCGGGACCTATTCTAAATTTCCCCCCGTAACTAGTTATTGCACCCATCATAATTGGTTATTAGCTACATACACATGACATAATGTTTCCATTATCCAATTCAAAAATAATAAATTCTCCCTTCTCAAAATCCACCCCATCTGATTGGATGAGACCAGCCAATTCTATTATTCCAGAAGCCATTTCTTCACACATAAACAAACGTTCCAGAAATTTTCCAATATGGGGGTGCTCACTACATGAGGCAATAAATACTAATTATAAACACAGAAAATTAAATACTGTTAACCTTACATTTATCTATGCACAAAGTGCATACACAGTGATATCCCTCCCAACAACAACAACAACAAAAAAAAAAGACTGAAAAAATAAATGAAAACATCTATGGATACCGTTATTTATTTTTCGATTTGGATGCGGTTTTTCAACCCTTACACGATGTCGTTTTTTAGTTTGGTTTCTGTTTGTTTTATTTTTGGGGGCGTTTATTTTTATTTATATTATTTTTTTTGCATTTACTCTTACTCTGAACCATTTAAATTTAAATATTTTCCAAAGATTACTCAGGCTTCAACCATGTTACTTATTGTGTCAACCACTTCTGACCTTTACACGATGCTATTTTTTTGTTTTGTTTTCGTTTGTTGACAGACAAACAAATTATGAAAACTTATTTTTATAGAAAAAAAAACATTATTCGACTGAGATAAAATCAGAAAAAAATACATTTTTAATATTTTTTGCACAATTTTTTAGACTACACTCGAGGCGGCATATTGGTTTTAAAAATGCCCTTTCTAAAGATTGGTCTTTTAAGGCCAAATTTGGCCTTTTTTACGCTCTTAATTAAAATATGGTTCCACGAAAGAACATAAAAAAGGACAAATTTTGCCTTAAATAGGCTAATCTGTAAACCTTAGAAAGGCTAAGTTTTAAAAGCAATATGGCGGTTGATTGTCATACATTTAGTTGAATAAAAATGATGAAAAAAATAATAAAAATGAATTTTTTTCTGATTTTCTTTCATCCTTTGGGTGTAATAACATGTTTTATATAAAAATAAATAGTTTTTATAATTTTGCGTCTGTCAAATAATTTAGCTGCTTTACCCTTAATTACATGGAAACACTTATTTGTTATACAGGCTGGGGCAGAGCAACTTGCTTATTTAAATTTGGCACCCTAAAGCGATGGTTACTCCAAGGATGGTAGTGATGGACTTATTTGAGGAGGTGGGGCTTACAGTTTGCTTCTTAATGTGCGTTATTTATTTATTGATTTTTCAGGAACCCAGTGAGCATCATGAAGTAGACGAAGTTGGAACACGCTTTCGGTGTTGAGGCATTCTTTTCAAGCACACACTCAATCACTGCAATGCAACGTGCATTCTGTAGATATTTCAATATTGCCCCCGTGGTCGTGTTCCTGGCCAGCAGTCGATTGTATCATGGTTAAATAACTTTAAGGAAACGGGTGATGTAAAGAAAATGAAACCTGCCCTTCCACGAACAGCAAGGTCACCCCAAAACATTGACACAGTGAGACAATCTGGTTTGATATCTCCCCGACGGTCTGCCCGCAAACACGCATCTACTTTTGGGTTGTCTGCTCGTTCTGTGAAACGAATCCTCCAGGAAGAATTGACATTTCATCCCTACAAATTGCTTATGGTGCAGGAACTTAATCCATGCAATTTTATTGCTTCTGAAAATGCATGTGAGGCGCTTTTGAGTTTGTTTAAGGACACATTTGTTTTTTTCAGTGATGAGAGGCTCACTTCCATCTTCCAGATTGTGTAAATAAGTAAAACATGCGCTATTGCAGTCCTGAAAGCCCAGAGAACTTCATCAACGCCTTCTACATGCACTGTTACATGCACTATTACATGCCAAAGTGTTTTGAAGAAAACGAACAGGCAGTATCAGTGACATCTGACCGTTATGTCAACATGATCAATGAGTGTTTCCTGCCAACACTGAACCAGATGGATGTGGAAAAAGTGTGGTCCAGCAGGACAGTGCCACGGTGCATACAGGGCATGCATCAATGACTGTTTGCGATCAAACTTCCCAGGACACCTCATCCCCTTGAGGGGCGATCTGCATCGGTCAACACGGTCCCCTGATTTATAACCATGTGACTATTTTTTTATGGAGATATCTGAAATCTATTGTTTACAACGATTGTCCTAGCACCTTGACTCATGTGAAAAAGCAACATTCGTCGAGCTGTCGTCAACATACCCATCGATATACTGAAAAGAGTTGACTGAGTTCAATCAACGCAACGTATAGAGAAGAATGGACGCTATCTTACTGATATATGCTAGTATATATATATATATATATATATATATATATATATATATATATATATATGGGTTTTCTTCGGTGGCCACCAGATTTGTATGCACACGTTATAAAACCCCTTTTTATATTTATTTAAAAACAATTAACAACCCTTTTTTATATTTATTTATAAAGAAAATACAACTTTCTTATATATGGTTCGTAGAATTGAATTTATTAGCAAAAGATCTAGCTAATTTGCATATTCTTTTAAACATTTTTGGTTTTTCTCATGGGATGATCATCTCTAGTTAGTCATGCAGATATTCTATATGATTTATACTTGCGTAATATTTATGTAAAAAGTTTATAGTAAACACAAAACTCTTTCCATATATGTATGTATACGCACATATTTTTACTTAAAAAAATTTGCCTACCAAAGTCCTCCTAGATTTTTTGGTCTACAGACATGAAACTTCATATATAAAGTATTCGAACCCATGCAAAACTTTATATTTGGTTTTTAGCCCGGGAAAATCGGTACAAAAGTGTGAAAATAAAAAAAAAAAACGAAATTTGCCAGGTAAAGATCCAACGCTGCCATTTTTTTTTTATATAGGAGTCACCACTTATCAAGACCCGGAAGCCACTCGAGGATAAGGGTTAATGAGTGTACAATATTTAATGGGATAATATAGTAGTAATCGTTAGTAGTGGAAATTTGGTAAATTGGATTACTTAAGAGGAACGGCTCATCAAGAATTTGGATTTTTGATTGGATTTGAAAACTACTAAATTGTAGACAACTGAAAAACAGGCAAACAGAAGAGAGTTCCACAGGCGTGCAGTTCTAAGAAAGAAGCTTTGTTCATGGAATCTATGTTTAGATTTAGGCACAGATAAAGAGTGGAGGAAATTATTGATAGTGGTTTTAACTAGACGAGTGTTTTTCGTGAAAGTTTGGTGAGGAGGAACTATAGACGAGCTCAGACGAGCACTTGCCATGAAAATGACGATAAAGCAGAGACAGGCTCGCAACGCCTCTTCTGTGGAAAAGAGGTTACAGGGAAGAGTAAAGGGCATTCCCCACTAAGCTACAAAGTCTATTTTTAACTCTGTCAAGGCAGGATAAGGTCTTTCTAACAGCTTCTGCCCAGATGTGGCAACAGTACTCTATCCTTGGATGTCCCTGGCTTTTATATAGATAGAGGATTGCATCAGCAGTGAGATATCTAATAGAACGGTAGAAGGTTCCTACCATTCTTTTTAGCAACCTTGGCAACAGATTTGATGTATGTGTTCCATTTCAGATCTGGAGTAAAGGTCAAGCCCAGAAGCTTGTTAAAACATTTCAATTGATGCCAGATGGGGATCAGAGTTTTGATGATGTAAAGATAGAAGCTTGGTTTTAGATGCATTAAAATTAACCAGCCATTTCTTTCCCCATTGTACCACATTTTCTAAATCAGAGTAGAGAGTATCAGAGAGAACATGGTTGTTTACAGCCTTTGATGTGCTGTCATAGATGGTAGTGTCGTCAGCATAAATATCTACGAATGAACTAAGGATGTGATTTAAGAGATCATTGATGTAGATCTGGAAGAGAGTTAGACCTCCAGCATTAATACTATAAGCTTCTGATTTCTGCCCGTGAACCACTACTCTCATGAACCTATCAGAGAGAAATGGTTTAATAATTGAGAAAACATTTCCAGCTATACCGTAGCTAAAAATCTTGTGAAGTAGACCTTTATGCCATATCCTATCAAAGGCCTTTGATATGTCAAGAGCAATTGCTCTAGAAGGTGAGGAGGGACTATAGACGAGCTCAGTATTTTCTGTCGAGAAATTCGTTAATCCTATGTGATATAACTGCAATCACATCAACTATGCATGCATAACGTAGTAGCTATTGGTTCATGTTTTAATTTTAGGCTTGCAGCAAATATGTTCTCTTAGCTCAGTCATTATCGACAGAGGAAAAACTAAATCGTAAGCTAAACGTTAAGGTTTTGATTCTCGGTGGTGGCGCACGAGTCATTTTTTTTAACATCTACAGAAATTGCAATATATTCAGCAGTCGTGCTGGGTTTACACTTCTTACCATGGGGTCCCGATTTCCAATCTCGCTAGATTCAGCCACTCTGATGAGTTGTAGACGATAAAACATGCCAGTGGATAACTATATTTGAAAAACAATACATGTGCCGCTCCCCATTTGGGGGTACCAAATTGGTCAAAGGGAAAATTATTCCCAACTCGCATTTAGGTAAAAATGCACTTTTGTATAAATAATTGAATTTGTTCAAAAAGTATTGCAAAACAAAAACTAACATCTACGTAAATCGCGATATATTCAACAGTCACGCAAGATAGCCATGTAGTAGAGGTTTACCTTTCTTACCATGAAGTCCCGATTTCGAATCTGATGAGTCATAGACGGCATAACATCTGTCAGTGGATAATAATATTTTATGAACTATATATATATATATATATATATATATATATATATATAAAAGTGAACGTGTCTGTCTGTCTGTGTGTCTGTCTGTCTGTGTACATTTCCCTACGCAATAACTCTGTCAATTTTTAGTCTATAGACTCGAAATTTGAAATACCGGGTACTGAGATTTGGGAAAATCGATGTGACGGGTGTCAGCCAGAAATTTGGCTGTTAAGGGGTCAAATTTCAACGATTTGACCTTTAAGAACTCTACCAAACTCCTCCGACAATTTTGGGTCTAGACACTTGAAATTTTAGATATAGGTTCCTTGAACCTGGATCTAACTTAATAAAGTGATTTGAGCCCGAAACTATAAATTTTAAGGGGTCATAATAGGGGTCAAAGTTTAAAAAAATTAACCATTGTTTTTGTTTTTTTGCTTTTTTTTTGCACAGCATACACCTCCAAACACCCGAGCAACGCCGGGCACCACTGCTAGTATATATATAAAGCTGAAAGTCTGTGTGTGTGTGTGTGTGTGTGTGTCTGGTCACGAATAGGCTCCTATATGATTGACTATTTTAAAAAACTGATTACATATGATAGAAGATGTATCGAGGATCAGGAATGGGTATGTTTGATCTGGCAGAACGGTGGTTCATAAAAATTGTGGGGTCTGCGTTCGCGCCTGGCCCCCAAAGTATGGAAATAAAAAATGAAAAAAAAAAAACGTTTACAAGGGTTTTTGTTATAGATGTACATAAGAATACTTCGATAATATGTTTCAACTTAAATAGGAATTGTATAATAAAATTGTTGGGTCTGCGTTCGCGCCTGTACTGCATGGAAATATGGCACAAACTTTAACAAAGACTTTTCATATCTATTTGCGTAAGTATACTGAAGCGACCTGTTATCGGTGATGGAGATAAAGTGGCAACAAGTCACTTACAAATATTTCTTGGAAAAATAAATAAAAAATACCGTCAGATTGGCGTAAAAAAATAATGATGTAGATTTATTTATCGGAGAGTTACATGGAGTAGAAGTTTATTATCTAGTGAGTTCTTAGGGTAGAAATCCTTCTGACTGAGGAAATTGTTTTTTTAATAGCTGGTTTAAGGAGTAAAGGTTATTAAAAAGAGGAGCTCATAGAATATTTAAAATCCACATGAGTTTAGAGTTCATGGTAAGAGCATGTGTTGAAAACACGCGTTTTTTAAAATAAGAGTTTATGGGAGGAGTTAAAAGTTTATGAATTGCAACAAGAAAATGCCGCGGGGCTTTCCTTACGTTGCCATTTTTTAGGGTCCTTTTTCTGGGCGTCTTAGTCCTGGAGAATTACATATTTTGTACACACATGATGAAGGCTTTGCTTAGTGCCGCGAAGGTAAAACCCGTCCTACCACGTCAAACTCTAGTCTTCTTTAGAAGGAGGGAGAAGTCTCTTATTTCCTGTCACGTAATTTTTTTGAGAACTGGAAACGGTGACTTCTGAAAAATGTTCCTTGTCAAGTTTGGTTCCGGCGTAGTTGCTACATATACTTTGATAGTTATGTTTCAGTTTGAAGAAATATGGTATAATAAAATTATTGGGTGTTTGTTCGCGCCTGACCTCCATAGAATGTAAATATGTCATAAAGTTTAACAAGGTTTTTTTTAAAGGGGTGAGGGTCCACAATAATATCTTTACTTTAATCTTAATTCACGTTAACTTTTATTTATTTTTTCTAGTTGAATCATATTGTGTCGAATAAATTCACCTCATAAATTCACGTTCTTATTAAAGTGAAAGCCAAAGGAAAAAAAGTCGGAACTTTAGAAAATTCTCGACACAAATTTTGCATAACTCTATTTTTTTCCTTCTCCACTTGCACGTGGCACTCTTTCGACAATAGATAAATAGATAAATAATAAAAAAAATAAGAACGTTACTTGTTATTGTGTCAAAAGAAGGAAAAAATCTTGCTCACGTGATTACGTGTTTTTTAAAAAACATTTACATAACCTTTTTATTTTATTTATATATCTGTTTAAGCTTTTTTTCAGTGTACTAGAAGAAATTCAGTTGATTACAACCCTTTCTGCATGTTCTTTACATTACAATAGTACAATCCTGAATCCGATGGCGCAATACTATACCGTTCAATACTGTAAAATTGAAACAAAGATGTTCTGCTTGAAAAGGGCGCCATTTTGGTCTTATTTATATTTATATTGATCCTTTGCCTTAAAAAACTAAAGTAATTACGTGTTTACCTTTTTAGTATCCCATTTTGCTGTTTCGGATTATTTTACTAAAGTAAGTAAAGCTTCATTATTTTTCAAAACTGTTTTTGTTTCTTTGTTTTTCGATATTTCGTCGATATTATTTAGTAAGAGTGTTTAGCAGAAAAGTCAACAAACGACTACATGAAAAAATAAATATACAAGAAATAAATGTTACCATAGTCAATATAAGTTCAGTTCATGTTTCTTTTTGTTTTGAAATAGGTTTTAATGCTCTTTACTTGAAATAATTTCAGCAAACCGAAATTAAAACGAAATTTGAGGCGATAACTACTTAAATGAATTTTTATATAAACTACACATGCCATAATCTAATATTCCTCAAGCACAAAATAACGGAAAACATTAAATATGTTCACAAATATTCCTTACGTTGACGGAGCTCTCTTAAATTGTTAACACAGAATGCTCAGATACCCCTCCTTCAAATTGAAAGCGAGGCTCTCAATTTCAAAGTCGCTGCCATTTTGATTTTTTTTAAATCGGTTCGTTAATTAAAAAAATAATTTTTTTTACAAATTATTTAAAAATACAAACCAATGAACTTTTCTACCATAAAAGTAACTATGAGTGACTATGGTAACATTTATTTCTTGTATATTTATATTATTATATATATAACATTTTCTCTTTGTAAGGAAACATCATTTTGTTGGTCACTCTTGGCTACGAATGGAAACAAAGTTAATATAAAAAAATATATTTCGCGAAAATTATCTTTACTTTCATCATATTTTGCTTAGGGTAAAAGTTTTGAGTATCAAAACTTATCTGTTTACAAACCCCTCCTTTTTATAACCTATCATACTTTCATCAATCACAGTCCATTTTCTGTAGGCTGTTTTTGAACTCAGTCAACGGCGGGTACTTTTGCTAGTATACACACACACACACACACACACACACACACACACACACACATATATATATATATATATATATATATATATATATATATATATATATATATATTACTATAATTGTTTTTTTGATAGTTTTCAGTGATAAGACAATTCTAAAGTTTTTCCCGATGTCGATAAAATTATCAATTCTGTTCTAAACTCCTAATTCCGATACAATTACCAATTCTGATTCTGATTCTTAAAATTTCTCAATACTTAATTAGAGATTTGTTGCTCAAAATGTTTTTTTTTAATCATTTTAAAACCTCGTGTAATGTTCATATTCTTTTGATTTACATTTGCGTCCTTAATGCTATTTAAAATTTTCATAATTAAAAATAGTCGACGATTTGCATACACAACAAGAAGACGGCATAGAAAGAGAATAGGTTACAAATTTATTCCCCTATAGTAAAAAATAATTTTCTAAATAATAATGTTACTATTCAGAAAACCATTCTTAATATGCCAATGAATATTCATATTTTTTATCCTAATTATACAGATTTGGTTGGTTATTAGATTGATTGGTTTTACTGTAAAAAGAAAAATATTAATATCGGAAATAATAATTGTACTACTGCTGCTACTACTACTACTACTAATAATAATAATAATTATAATACTGCTACTACTACTACTACTAATAATAATAATAATTATACTACTGCTACTGTTAATACTACTACTACTAATAATAATTGTACTACTTCTACTGCTACTACTACTACTACTAATAATAATAATAAATAATTGTACTGCTACTACTGCTACTACTACTACTAATACTAATACTAATAATAATGATAATAACAAAAAAGACTAGATTCTACTTTTTTATGTGATTATATTGAAAAAAAGTTTCAGGTGATTATGTTGAAAATTTTTTACAAATTATCGTGGCTTGTTTTCCTTTCTTTTCGCCAATTCACAATTATAACTTTTGGTTTTCAAAGAAATAAAATTATCATTAGAATTCTGCAACCTATGCACTAGAAAATAAGAACGTGATTCTTCATTTTTCAGGCGACTACATAAAACATGGATACATATAAACGACCTGAAAAACTCTGTGGTAAAAATAAAATAAAACAGCAAAAAGTTAGTTTTGCACATAAAGTTAACACAAACCAAACAGCAGTTTAGGATGTAGTCAATTTGTTTTGTTTTTTTAATATCTTGGTCGTGTTACTCTTCCTGATTAAACTTTAATATAAAATGTGTCATTATGCAGTTATACAAAAAACCCTTTCGTCCTAATACTAATCCCAAGTCTGAGTTGTAATACAAAAAATAAAGTGATTATGAGTGGTTTTATGACTTTGCCGGTCGGACTTAGGATTAGTGGTGAAATATATTGGTAGCCGCCCTAAAAGATAGAATGGCCCGGAAATAGGGGGACCATTTTACCTTAAATTTATATATGCAAATCACCCCACTCTAAATCATACAATAATTGTTTGTTTTGTGTGTTCACACATAATCGCCTACAAAAGTAAAATCTCATTTGAGGGTAACTTTAAATGTAGATATAAGTTCTTTCTTTATTAATTTGATGAATTTCTAAACGTTTTTCCTTTATATCCAAGATTTTAATGGAGTAATTATGAGATTTTCATCTATATTTTTCACTTGTGCCAAAAGCTAAAAAAAAAAAAAAATTGCAAAAAAACATGAGTTATTTCAGAAATGAACAAATAACAAGGGGGAGCAGGCCAGTGATAGAAAAATAAAAACATAAAACTTGTCAGGCTTAAATTTTTTAATAGTGAACTCTGAGAGGTATTGTATAGAGTTTTAGAAACAATGTGCTAAAATAAATTTGAACATTTACAAGGAACATAAACTCTTGAGTATTTATTTTTTAAAATAAATTACAAATTAGAAACAAATTAAATTAGATCCAGACAGTCAACGTTAAATTTGATAATGGAATTCCTGGTATTTAGTCTTATGTTATAAATAAACAATCTTCTAATAAATAAATAAATAAATAAATAAATAAATCTTTTTTATTATTAAGAAAAAATGTGTGTTTGCGTTTCTAATAAAATGATTAAGTATGATTTTCTGCCAATGGTATCAGATCTTAGAGAATGCCAAATTGCAGCTGTATATTAGATACTACTAAGAATGGAGTAAAGTATGTACTACTAAGAATGGAATAAAGTAAATTGCGACACAATTTTTGAAAAGTCCATGATGTAAAATGCATTAGCATGATGAAATCAGAAAAAACCCCAAAAAACTAGAATCATCCCAGACAACAGACAAAGTGATGGTTGTCTATGGCAAGGTTGCTATACCACAATGCCACATCATCATACAATCAACCAACACAATACCACTAGACAAAAATATCGTGATGCTCTATATCTCTTCTTTTTTTTTTTTTTTTTGGCTAGATGCCATAAGTTTATTATCTATATATATTTTCCCCCATGAACTCAGATGATGCATATAAGTCAAATGTCAATTACCAGGCGACTTTCATTAAATCTGAAAATTATCTTATTATTATTATTTTTATTCTTTTGTTTTTAAAATAATTCTCAAATTTTATGGTAACAGCATAGTAACTATTCATGGCAATTAAATAATAATTGTTTTGTTGGCGATTAGATAAGCTGCTCGCATAAGTGACATTCTGTGAATTGACATACTAATGCATTCTGATTGGCATGTCAATTAGGGGAAGAAGAGGGAAAAGAAAAGAAATACGATCGAGAAAATTTACAGTTTTTCACCGATCTTATCACTGACTTCCACTATTTGTCAAAACATTTGCCTCCAAGAAAATCAATAGGTTGTCAATGTATTATCTACTGTATTTTCAAAGCCAGACCTAAATATGAGTCTGTTCAACTTTTTTATTCAACAAGTCCATTTTTACATTTTAGTCCTCTCTTTATTAACAGGAATACTAAGAGAGAGGCAGGCAAAGAGAAACGCCCTTCACCGAAATAATTACCGAGAGAGCATTACATCAGCTCTAAGAAATTTGGATCAAACATAACAGTACACCACCTGATAACTCACTACAGTTTTTCTACCATAGAGTAAGAAGTTGTCTGAAAAATATTTAGAAGATATGTAATCCATA
The DNA here is from genome assembly GCF_053919585.1 of Euprymna scolopes. NCBI lineage: Eukaryota > Metazoa > Mollusca > Cephalopoda > Sepiida > Sepiolidae > Euprymna > Euprymna scolopes. The sequence goes on along the minus strand of NC_136497.1, from coordinate 104,826,927 downwards.
TAACATCAAACCAATATTCAAGAATAACTCAGCTATTTTGAAAACAGCTTGTCCGAGTCAAGCCTCCTTCATGAAAAAGTGATTACGAAGAACTGTGTGCATGCCATTCCCTGTAAGTGTAGGAAAATAGTCAAAGGTGAGACATGCGGCACACTAAAAGTAAGACTAGAATATTTAAATTGGTTGTAATATTGAAAAGGTATGGTTGAACAAGAATGGGGAAGAGGGGCTATTTAATTTTGTGTGTTAAAGTGAACATTATAGTAACATGTATATTAGGCGACAATGACTTCCTAAGCAAATTTTGTATAAAATTCAATACAATATGGCAAACAAATAATAGATGAGAACACCAAAAAATATATATCTTGATAAATAGTAATAACTAATAAAACTACATATCTTAAACAAAAATAGGATTAAAGCTTCTAATAATCCTGTTACAATTGTCCACATAGAACTGTGGTGTCACGGATAAAGTGCTAAGTATAATGAGATTTTGAGGTTGATAAAAAATAGTAAGAATATAATTAAAAAATACACACAGGTGATGGAACGAGAACAATCTACTTAGATGGATTAAGTAAATTCTGTATGAATTCTTCAATAAAACATAAGATTCCCGAATATGACAAGACATATCAAAAGTAGGTTGGGGGTTACAACGGTCAAAACGTTGTAAGAGAAACATTTGAAATGAAAAAATTATCTGAAAAATGAACATAATACAAATCTCCAAAAATCCCGAAACATTTTAAAAATTATTGAAAATCTTACTATTAAGAAAATTTATTCCGTTTCCAAATATTCCTCTAGAGTTTATGCACTTAGGAAACGCCGGACACATACAACTAGACTAATGAAAAAATTATTTAAGAATTAATAATATGACACAAATGAAAATAATATTTAAAAATTAAGAATAATAGATAATGAAATAATATTTACAAATTTAGAATAATAGACAAATGAAAATGATATTTAAAAATTAAGAAGGACAGACTAATGGAAAAAACATTAAGAATGACAGACTAATGAAAATAATGTTTAAAAATTAAAAAAAAAGAACAGACTAATAAAAATAATATTTAAAAAATAAATAATTATAGACCAATAGAAAATAATATTTAAAAATTAATACTGATAGACAAATGAAAATAATATTTAAAAATTAAGAATAATAAACCAACAAAAACAATGTTAATAAATTAATAATAACAGATAATGGAAATAATATTAAATTAATAATAATAATAGACTAAGAAAAATAATATTTAAAAATTAATAATAATAGACTACTGAAAATCATATTTTAAAATTAAAAATATTAATAGAATAATGAAAATAATATTTAAAAATCAATAATGATAAACAAATGAACACACTATTAAATTTCTTTTTAATTATAGAGCAATGAAAATATTATTTAAAAATAAAGAATGATAGACTAATAGAAATTATATTAAAAATAAATGAAAATAGACAAATGAAAATAATTATTTAAAAATTAATAATGACAGACAAATGAAAATAATATTAAACTATTAAGAATAATAGACCAATGAATATAATATTTAAATATTAATGCTAAAAAGACTAATGAAAAAATATTTAAAAATAAAAATGATAAAGCAATGAAAATAATATTTAAAAATAAAAAATGATAGATTACTTAAAATAATATTTAAAAATTAAAAATGATAGACTACTTAAAATAATATTTAAAAATTAAAAATGATAGACTACTTAAAATAATATTTAAAAATTAAAAATGATAGATTACTTAAAATAATATTTAAAAATTAAAAATGATAGATTACTTAAAATAATATTTAAAAATTAAAAATGATAGATTACTTAAAATAATATTTAAAAATCAAAAATGATAGACTACTTAAAATAATATTTAAAAATCAAAAATGATAGAGTACTTAAAATAATATTTAAAAATTAAAAACGGTAGAGAAATGAAAATAAAAAACAAACAAGGTCAAATTATGGAACAATAAAGTGTGAAGTTGATTATTTGGAGATATCTGGAGGATTGTTTAGAGTTTTAACCCGAGAGGTCAAGGATTGATCCGTGGTGTGTAAGAAAATAATCGATGAGAACCCTGTTCATTGGAAAATTACCTGATTTTGATGTAGGGTAGAGGTAACTGATTATCCAAACAGGACGAACCAAGGTGTGACGGATTGTATGATGATCGGTTATGTTCCAACCCACCCCAACCTGATGTACATAAACCAGTGCAGACCAAGAAAAATCAGTTCTGCAGTGAGTTTGCAGTAAGTTCTGAAGTTAATCTGGTGTGAGTTTGAACTCGGGGGAACTGTCCACCGCCTTCACATCCCACCATTTGATAAGCACTCATTTTTTGACCAACTAAAACTTATTTTTCTCTTTTGTGAATAATTAATTTCATACGAAAACTACAACTAGAGTCGATGTTGTTTATTGTTGCTAATACTTACAAGTGAACTTAAAAAAAAAGAAACGACCAAGTTGAATGATATTTCCTTTAGCGCAAGAAAGAGGACAGAGGAGATCATCAACTGCTGCGTCGAATGTCATGTCAACCCTGTCTTTGTGAAAGCGACTGAAACTGCGTCGCAGGACATTGGTGGATGTTCCAGCTGAACTACCTAGGACTGCACTCGTAACTGCGTTGACACTGCGGTCTTCTTTGTGTTTCATCCTAACCGAGGGAGGTCAGGTCGTCACCAAACATTATAATATCTAGAGAATACTAAATTTTCTTTCTATTTTGTTCTTCTTGCCAAGTCATTAATAAAGGTGCTAAAGGTACACGCTTTCTTGGGCTGATGTTATTCGCCTGATAGTCAGGGACTCAAATATTGGTGTAACTTTCAAAGAAGTTGCCCTATCACCATGTATAAAATACCACGGCTGCTGCATTGCCATTTGTTGAATAGATTGTGGACTATGCAGTAGCTTCTGGTGTGCCTTTTCGATGCAATATTAATGAGAAGTGCTACGGCCGTACCCTTTCAATGGTTGACAAAAGTCTTCCTTCTTCTCATTTTTTTGAGACACATAGGTTGGTTTCTTGAATGCTGTTTCTCACTGTTACTTATGACCCGTATGTACTAATTATGTACTAATTTTCTCAGTCCCTAAAATTAAACCAAATAATAAATCAATAAATAAACAAAGAAGGAACATGATACTACTAAGAATAATAATGATAATAAATAAGGAAACATTATGCATCAATATATAAAAATAACACTATAACTAAATACGAAACTAAAAACAAATCCCATTTTCTGCTTGACAGCTAAACTAATCTCACTTTCACTGCTATGTTTATGCTGTTTACCTATTGTTATGGGGTTAAATGGTGATAAGAACGAAGGAACACAGGATTTTAGGAAACGAACATGTATTCACAAATATTATAGGCAAAGTGAGTTGAGAAATACCATTCATCAATGGTTGGGCGTGTGCACCGACCTACTTGGTTGCACCGGTACTCGATACCGGAAATGACGTCACTAGAGGAAGAGACGTCATGAGATAGTCCATTAATCTCATAGAGGGGCGTCTCCAACACCCGCGCAAGCTTTTGTTCGTAAAAGCTGTCAGTACCTCTTCTTTTTAGGGTTTACCATTAATGGCTCGGTAAACTTTCTCCTACAGAACGACCGCCGTAGTTCAGGTTTTGGTTGAGGAGGTTCAAGATCAAAAGTTTCGAAGACAGTGTCAATCGGCTCATCTTCCAATGGTGGACTGTCGCTGGTTTCAACTGATCGACATCTTCTTAGTTGGTTCTGGTGACGTTTGTGGGTATATGTTGGTCCTTGGATGATATATACCATGTCACCGACTCTCTTTAGTAATTGTAATAACCTCCCAGAATGATTTCTGTTTTTATAACTTTCGAAAAACACTCTTTCCTTGGTATGAAATGTTTATTGAATACATAAGTGCTCACTAGTTGCCTTGACTTTTTGGGTAAGAACTTGTCGAAAAACGGATCTCACTTTCTGCGCAAACATCGTTTCTGCATGTTGGTGTGTTCTGGTTGGGTATAATCCTATATACGTGTAGAAATTGTTGCTTTGGCTTGGGGGAAATCTTTTGAAGTCAAATTCATTCCATTCTTTTTTTTTTTCTTTTGTAGAGTTAACCCATGTAAAAGTCGAATCCTTGTCGCCAGTTGTTATGGGGTTAAATGGTAATAAGAACGAAGGAACACAGGATTAAAGGAAACGAATATGTATTCACAAATATTACTGCCAAAGTGAGTTGAGTAATACCATTCATCAATGGTTGGGCTTTTGCATCGACCTGTTTGGTCGCGTGCCAATCTCAGACTGCCGGGCACCGGTACTCGATACCGGAAATGAGGTCACCAGAGGAAGTGACGTCATGAGATAGTCCATTAATCCCATGGAGGGGCGTCTTCATTATTTTGATTTCTTTTGTTTTGAAAATCTCAAAATATTATCCATCATCCCAGGAAACCTAATAGAACTTCATTCGTTGGTCTTGTTTTGTTCATACGTCACATCATTTTACCATTCAGTTCCGTGCATTGCTATATCTTCTGATACTTTTATATATATATATATATATATATATATATATATATATATATATATATATATATATATATATATATATATATATGGGTGCAAAAACAATATCGTTTTTTCACATATGTTATTACTTTTATATATGACTAGCGAGGGGTACCCGGCGTTGCCCCGGTGTTTTTCGGGGTATGTGAAAAAAAACAGGTGCCCGTGAAAAAAAAAAACGAAGCCTTCACGACGCGCAGTTGGAAAATACTAAAGTGTTAAAAAAAACAGGTGCGCGTTTTTGATTGACGTGACGGCGATAGGTATTCAGCAGTTACGATTTTGTGCGGGACAGTTTTGAATGAGGTGAATAAATCGGTTTGTTTGTTTTTAAAAACCCGCTCCCTGTTTATTAGGAGGAGCGAAATGAAAGCTACAGTCTGATATGATGACGTCGGCATTGAACAAACGTTACTTAGCTCTCTTGAGACAACTGCCTTTCCGACTGTTGGATTTATTTGCTTCCTCACTGAACAAATTAGGCACAAGGCCGTTTTTTAATGTGGAGATAGGGGGAGGGGGAGGGAAAGGGGGGACCAGCTCCCGAGAGGTGGGAAATGGGAGCTGGATTAGTAACTGTTGGCATGAAGGGTCGCCCCCTCAGTGATCAAGGTCAGATATGTGGGGTTACCCCCACATATGGTCTTTGCTAGTCATAGCTCTCAGCATCTGTTGGAACAGATACTACACTTTGATCTTGTCCCCCCCGTGCCACAGAGGGCGGGGGGCTGGCTTTTGGCCTGTTGGATTTATTTGCTTCCCCACTGAGCAAATTAGGCACAAGGCCGTTTTTTAATGTGTAGAGGGTGGGGGGGGAGGGAAAGGGGGATCCAGCTCTCGAGAGATGGGAAATGGGAGCTGGATAGTAACTGTGGTCTGTAGGGTGATCCCTACATTGACCAAGTTCAGATATGTGGGGTTACCCCCACATATGGTCTTTGCTAGTCATAGCTAGTCTTTGCTTGCAGCATCTGCCGGAGCAGATACTACACTTTGATCTTGTCCCCTGTGCCGCCGAAGCGGGGGGGGGGCTGGCTTTTGGCCTGTTGGATGTATTTGCTTCCCCACTGAGCAAATTAGGTACAAGGCCGTTTTTTAATGTGGAGATGGAGGGAGGGGGGAGGGAAAGGGGGATCCAGCTCCCGAGAGGTGGGAAATGGGAGCTATGTAGTAACTGTGGTCTGTAGGGTGATCCCTACATTGTCAAAGTTCAGATATGTGGGGCTACTCCCATATATGGTCTTTGCTAGTCATAGCTAGTCTTTGCTTGCAGCATCTGCCGGAACAGATACTACACCTTGATCTTGTCGCCCGGACACCCGAGGGGGCTTTGAGGCTGTTTGGATTTATTTGCTTTCCCACTGAGCAAATTAGGCACAAGGCCGTTTTTTAATGTGGAGATGGAGGGAGGGGGAAGGGAAAGGGGGGTACCAGCTCCCGAGAGGTGGGAAATGGGAGCTGGATTAGAAACTGTTGGTATGAAGTATCGCCCCTTCAGTGACCAAGTTCAGATATGTGGGGTGACCCCCACATATGGTCTTTGCTAGTCATAGCTTTGCAGTATCTGTCGGAACAGATTCTACACTTTTATCTTGTCGCCCAGACCCCCGAGGGGGTTGTTGGGCTGTTGTATTTATTTGCTTCCCCACTGAACAAATTAGGCACAAGGCCGTTTTTTAATGTGGAGAGAGAGGGTGGGGGGAGGGAAAGGGGGATCCAGCTCTCGAGAGATGGGAAATGGGAGCTGGATAGTAACTGTGGTCTGTAGGGTGATCCCTACATTGACCAAGTTCAGATATGTGGGGTTACCCCCACATATGGTCTTTGCTAGTCATAGCTAGTCTTTGCTTGCAGCATCTGCCGGAACAGATACTACACTTTGATCTTGTTTATATATTTTATTGCTATTAAAATTTTGTAAATACAATTAAATAAAAAAAAAAAAGATTTTCAAACAACACACTTTGATCTTGTCCCCCGTGCCGCTGAAGATAGAGTTCAAAATAGACTTCGTAGCCTCGTAGGAGATGTCCTTTTCTCTTCCTTGCAACCCCTATCTCACAGAAGAGATGTTGCGAGTTTGTCTCTGCTTTATCGTTATTTTCATGGAAAGTGTTCGACTGAGCTTCAATCTATGGTCCCCCCTCGCTAAACTTTCACAAGAAACACTCGTGTAGCTGTAAACACTATCAATAATTCCCCCCACTCTTTATCTGTGCCTAAACCTAAACGTAGATTCCATGAACAAAGCTTCTTTCTTAGAACTGCACGCCTGTGGAATTGTCTTCCGTTTTCCTGCTTTCCGGCTGACTACAATATAGTTGTCTTCAAGTCTAACGTAAATAATTTCTTGATGAGCCGTTCCATATAAGTTATCAAATTTACCAAATTTTCATTACTAATGATTACTATATAGTCCAATTTCTACTGTACACTCTTTAACCCTTATCATTGAGTGGCCTCTTGGCCTTGATAATGTGGTGATGCCTATGTAAAAAAAGAGCTTGCTGACGTCAAGATCACGTGGCATGACTCAGCGGGTTTTAAATACAAGTTGAACCAAAATAAACGGCCCCGTGTATACTTTATGTAGAAGAGTTGGCGCCCGTATTTTTTTGGGCAGTTATAAATCGATTTAAAAATATGTAATGTTTAACATTAAAATGTCACTTTTTTTGGACCCCCCCTGCAGAAAATCGATTAGTTGACGCACTCTTGATGGTCCTTTTGGGCTAATTTTTCGATATTTTTTGTCCGGAGGGTGGGGCTTTAATATGATACCAAGTTTGTGAATTTTTGTTCCGTCGGTCAAAAGTTTTTAGCAGACACACAAACATACATACATACATACATATATACATACATTTTCGCTTTTATATATATAGATTTCTGAATTAATTCATTTATATATATATCCATGTTAATATATTATTTTGGAGCGCGTTTACTGCTCTATCGAATCGGTTTATTCGTTACTGTTCTCAATCTCTTCCATTCATTTTTTGCAGGCTTTTTGACAGCCTGGACAAAATTTAAATCTGCACGATTTTCTTGTTCCAATTCAAACTAGGCCAAAAAGCTGTCGAGAAAGCTCGTAATATCAATGATGCGTTTTAGTTCAGAAACCACTAATAAACGTATGGTACAACGGTGGTTCAAGAAATTTCGCAATGGTGACGAGAGCAATGAAGATGAAGACGGTCATGGCCGGCCAACTGCGGTTGATAACGAACATTTGAAAGCTTTAATTCAAGCCGATCCTCGCAAAAACCACACAAGAAGTTGCTGTTGAACTCGAAGTCGACGATTCAACAGTCGTTTGCAATTTAAAGCAAATAGGGAAGTCAAAAAAGTTGGATAAATTGGTGCCACATGAATTGAACGATATTAAAAATAATCGTCGTTGTGAGGTGTCTTCTACGCTCTTTCTGCACAACAAAAACAACCCCTTTCTAGAGAGGATTGTGACGTGTGATGAGAAGTTGATCTTCTATGACAACCGGCAATATTCGGCACAGTGATTGAATGTCGAATAAGCTGCACAACACTTCCTAAAGCTGTAATTGCACCAAAATAGGCTATTGCGACTGCTTGGTGGCATAAGGCCGGTTTCATCCACCACAGTTCCTTGAATCCGGGGGAAAGTACTTCTGCACCAGCTGCTCCAACGTATGCATCCGAGATTGGTCAATATGAAGGGACCAATTCTCCTCCATGACAAAGATCGCCAGCATGTTGCTCAACTGACCCTGCAGAAGCTGAACGAATTGGGCTACAAGACTCTGCCTCATCCACCATATCTACTGGACTTCTCGCCCAGCGATTGCTACTTTTTCAAACATCTCAACAACTTACTGCACTAAAAATGCTTCAAAAACCGACATGATGCCAAATTGGCCTTCAATGTGTTCATCGATCCCAGAACGGATTTCTATGATAATGAGATAAATAAACTTGTTTCTCGTTGGCAAAAATGTTTCGATTCTAGTGGTTCTATTATTATTATGGGTTTTATGATCTTTAGAAGTTGAACGTCAAAAAACGACATTATTTTTGCACCAACCTCATATATATATATATATATATATATATATATATATATATATATATATACACCTTGAATAAGTTACCTTGTTTCCAGTAGGTCATTATCAATTGTTTGCCACTCTTACAGCTTAAAACCAAATCTAAGTGGCAATCCTGTGTTATTTTTATAGGCATACGTATTGTTATATATATATATATATATATATATATATATATATATATATATATATATATATATATATATATATATATATATATACCCATTGGATTGTAATTTTAAATTCGACCGTTTTGGATTTACCATTTTTGGATTTTTACCCTTCACCGGACTATCCATTCATGTGAAATCTTTTTATCATTTTTATTTTGCCTCCTGTTCCCCTTACCTCACCCTTTTTTTAAACCAAGTAAGATCTGTGACTTTCTTGTAGTTTCATTAAATACTTTTATATGCAAAATCCGATCCTGCATTTTGCTAATTCCTGCCCTCTGATGAGAAGGAGAGTATTTCTTCGAAACTCCGCGGATTAAGGACTATCCACTTATCTTGTGCTTCCTTTTTTAAAATTAAATATGTTTTTAACTCTTTTTCAAGATGTCTTTTAACATGTTTTATTAATCATTTGTTCATATATATATATATATATATATATATATATATATATATATATATATATATAAAGATATATAGGAAATTTATTACTGTGAGTCCAGAATGAGTTTACAAATTGTTTCAACTAGAGGAAAATCCTCAAAGAGAGGAAAAATCCAACTAGCATCATCAGAATTCATAGATGGACTAAGTTATAAAGTCAAATAAAAATGGAAAGATCGTAGATAAAGGGGAGTTAGAAAAGAAGGGGGAGTGGTGGGGAGAGGACGTTGGAGTTTAAAGTAGTAGGAGTGTATTAAAAAAAGAGAGAGGGGTTTATAATTAAATATTAATTATGTGTAAATTCTTATATACGTGTTTTTTAACAGTTTAAACTTAAAAGACGCTACTTTTGTTGATAACGGCATAAGTAACAGTTAATTTAAAGGATCACCATGGCAACAGGTTGGAAAGTTAATGTTAGTGAAGGAACGGGTTGAAAATGGGGTTTAAAGTAATTTAGCCGGGCGGAGAGAGATTGAAAGATATTTATTGTTTATAAAATGGAAAGAAAAAGAAAAGGAAAAATAAGTTAATGAATTATACTTTACAGGTTTATTTTAATAGTGTGATGATATATATAATTAAATATAATAAATAAATTAGCCGGGCAGGTAGAAATAATACGTTACAGGTTTATTTTAATAAAATAAAATAAAATAGGTGAAGGAACGGGTTGAAAATGGGGTTTAAAGTAATTTAGCCGGGCGGAGAGAGATTGAAAGATATTTATTGTTTATAAAATGGAAAGAAAAAGAAAAGGAAAAATAAGTTAATGAATTATACTTTACAGGTTTATTTTAATAGTGTGATGATATATATAATTAAATATAATAAATAAATTAGCCGGGCAGGTAGAAATAATACGTTACAGGTTTATTTTAATAAAATAAAATAAAATAGGTGAAGGAACGGGTTGAAAATGGGGTTTAAAGTAATTTAGCCGGGCGGGGAGAGATTGAAAGATATTTATTGTTTATAAAATGGAAAGAAAAAGAAAAGGAAAAATAAGTTAATGAATTATACTTTACAGGTTTATTTTAATAGTGTGATGATATATATAATTAAATATAATAAATAAATTAGCCGGGCAGGTAGAAATAATACGTTACAGGTTTATTTTAATAAAATAAAATAAAATAGGTGAAGGAACGGGTTGAAAATGGGGTTTAAAGTAATTTAGCCGGGCGGGGAGAGATTGAAAGATATTTATTGTTTATAAAATGGAAAGAAAAAGAAAAGGAAAAATAAGTTAATGAATTATACTTTACAGGTTTATTTTGATAGTGTAATGATATATATATAATTAAATATAATATATATATAAATAAATAGCCGGGCAGGTAGAAATTATACGTTACAGGTTTATTTTAGTGAAATAAAATAAAATAGGTGAAGGCTTAAGTAAGTAACTTAAATAATAGAAAAAAAAAACATTTTTAATAAGTAACACACAAATATAAGCACACGCATAAATATGTACAGCAAATGCACATACGTAAATGGGGGAAAAGCACATGCGTGATCACACATACATATATATATATATATATATATATATATACATATACATATATACACAAACATACATATACAAACACATATATATATATGTACACATACACAGATACGTAAAAAAACACGCATATATACATATATAAACATATATGCAAGTACACATACATCCAGATGCAAACACTTACACATACATATATATATACATATACATATACATACATATATATACATATAAATATAAATTAGCTGGGAGGGGGGGGGAATTGAAAAATATTTTATAAATAATTTTTAAATTTTCAGGCGTTGTAGTTGAAGGAAAGAGAGAAAGAGAAAAATATAAATTAATGAATTATAAGTTACAAGTTTATTTTACTAATATAGAAATAGGTAAGAATATCAGTAAGTTAATCAAATAATAAAATTCATAAAATTATTAGGGAGATATTTATAATAAGTGAATAAAACACATACACACAAAAAACACACACACACAAAAATACATGTAGAAGATACGTAACCAAATACAAATATATATAAAAAAAACACATACATATACACACATATAGAAGATACGCACAAACACAAATACATATATATACATACATATACACACACACATATATATACACACATATAAATACATACATACACACACATATACATGCATATACAAACACACACACATACACACGCACACACACACATATATATATACATGTGCACATATATATACACATATATATATATATATAAATTAGCTGGGCAGGGAGAAATTGAAAAAATTAATTTTTTGTTTTTAATTTATTATTTATAGTTTTTTGAATTGTCGGGCGTTAAGTTGGAAGAAAGAAATGAGAAATAGAAGGGTAAATAGGTGAATTATACGTTATAGGTTTATTTAATAAAGTAAAAAAACTAAGGATATAAGTAAGTTAATTAAATAATAAAAATTAATATAATTATTAATAAAATGTAGATAGTAAGTAGATAACAAAAACACACAAATACATACACATGAGTACACATGTAAAAAATACACACATCAATGGGGGAGAAGCATGTGCTTGAGTATATGTACAAACATATACTCGATAGTGTTTTTATTAAATATTTTGTGGAGGATGTTGTTGGGGAGTGGGAATGTAGCTTAATGAGATCTATGAATTTTTTATATATATATACTAGCAAAAGTACCTGTCGTTGACTGGGTTCAAAAACAGCCTACAGAAAATGGACTCTGATTTATGAAAGTATCATAGGTTATGAAAAGGAAGGGTTGTAAATTTGGGTTGAATTTGGGGGTATCAAAACCAAAGCAAAATATGATGAAAGTAAAAATAAAATAGATAAACCCCATAGTTTATTATACCATACCTGTTCACCCTGAAACACTTATCACAATATTTTGTGGATCTATATTAAAAAACCTTGTAAAATTTTGTGATATATTTCCATTCTATAGAGGTCAGGCGGGAACGAACACCCCATAATTTTATTATACCATATTTCTTCAAACTGAAACATAATTATCAAAGTAAACTTACGCAGATAGATATGAAAAGTCTTTATTAAAGTTTTTGCCTATTTCAATTCGAGCGTGTGTGTATGTCGTTTTTATTTGATTTTATTTACAATAATTTCTCCCCCCCCCACACACATATATATATATATATATATATATATATATATATATATATATATGTCGTTTTTATTTGATTTTATTTACGATAAAATTTCCCACTGCCAAGAGTAATGATAAAATGATAGATATTTATTGATTTTAAATTACTAGTAAAACTAAAATGTATACATCATCCCAATAATTGCATTTTTACGTTTGAGAAAATATCTGCAGATTTAACTTGTATTTTTACGTTAATCAGGAAAAAAAATACAACTTCATGGTTAAATATTTATAAGAATCAGAATCGAAATTGGTTTATTTAGTATGAATCGGTAATTGTATTGGAGTCAGGAAAATATTGGAATCGTCACATCAATAATATATATGTATATTCAATTTGTTTTTACATAAGATTACTTGGCCAAAACGTAGTTAAACGACAACAACTATGGATAGCAGTAATTGATGAGAATGCAGTTATGAGATTCGGAGTTCCTGTCCCGTCGCAGGTATCACCTGACGAAGGCCAGAGGAATAGTTGGGCAAAAAGTCGTGAAACAACACGTAAGAAAGATGAGGATAATCGTCTGCAATAAGTAAATTAAGATTAAGTGGGTGCGGATTTTTGTCTGTAACAATTATCCTACTTTACTGAAAGTTATATAGATTATTTTTTATAGTAATTCCCACGGATCTTGAGGCATAAACGTATGCATGCATACTACGCAAATATATATATATATATATATATATATATATATATATATATATATATATATATATATATATATATATATAACTTTCTTGAAGTTTTACATTTGGATTTTACCGTCACTGGATTTTTTATCTTCCACCAGACTATCATTTCATGTGTTATCACCTTTTTCTTTACCATATTCCCTCTGCTTAACTTATTTTGTTTTCAAGTAAGATCTTTGACTTACTTTTTGTTTCATCAAATACTTCTGCAAGCAAAATCCGATCCCGCATTTTGCTAATTCCTACCCTCTGATGAGAAGGAGAATATTTCTTCGAAACTCCGCGGATTAAGGACTATCCATTTATCTAGTGTTTCCTTTTCAGATTAAATATGTTTTTAACTCATTTCAAAGTGTTTTTAACATATTTTATTAACTGTTTGCTCATATATATATATATATATATATATATATATATATATATATATATATATATATACATATATATATATAATTTTTTACTATAATAATTGTTAAATACCTACAGACACTAGTGTTTCATCCTTTCAGGAATAATCAGTACAGAGTGTCACGATTAACACCAGTCGATAGGTTAGGACCCTGCAAAAGAAGTCATCTCTGGCTTAATTAGGCTACCGTTTACGATGAGAAATATTGTTCAAACATTTATATTTTTTAATGTTTTTTACGTCTTTCAGAGTGATCTTGGAGATATAGTTTTATTTTTTTTGGATTTAAGGCGGTACGATGAAAGGGTAGCGTAGACCAGGTATAGGGAGAATACAATTGCAAGGTTTTATTATTTTATTCTCCTTATTACATTCTGTGTCATTGTTTCAAATTTTGTTATTATAGTTTTTTATTAGTTTTTCCAAGTTATTTCCGCAACTATAGCTAAATTTGATAGTGTTTTTATTAAATATTTTGTGGAGGATGTTGTTGGGGAGTGGGAATGTAGCTTAATGAGATCTATGAATTTTCTCCCAACGTTGGTTTTAACTATTTGATTGAAGGGGGGGGGTAAACCAAATGATTTTTCTTTTACGGGCTTTTCTAGATGTGGGTGTTTTACTTAATGGCCCTTTATATTCTAACTTAGTTTCTTTATACCTTCTGTTTGCTAGGGCTTTGTTTTTAAAATCGTCATATTTTTCGAAAAATTCTTTGGGTGAGGAGTTTGAACTAATAGATTTGAGGATATGTTTAATGATAGATTTAGTATGATTCGAGAGAGGGTAGACATATAAAGGGTTGCTACTTTCTTTCTTATAGGGTTCATAATTTCCCTTATTGAGGTTAAGTGTAACATCTGGGACACAGACTATTTTTATGTTCGTGGTAATTTTAACTTAAAGATTATTTCTCCTGAATTCTTTTATGATAACGTCAGAATATATATATATATATATATATATATATATATATATATATATATATATATATATATATATATATATATATTATCAGGCCGTCCAGCGTTGCTCGGTTATAAAATATGCATAAATAATATATTTTAATTCATACAGACATGTTTTTCCTAAATAGTTCACTTATTATAAGTAAAAAAAAAAAAATACTCGAGCTGAGTTTAAAACCAAAACCTAAAGATGGTGAGTCATAACAACAACTATTAGACAGGTTGACACGATCTTTCAAAAGTGTTTTCAAACCTACTCTTAACATAATGAATTTATCATGAGGATGATTCTTGCATGCGCATTCATGAAACAGTTAGCAAATATCATAAAACGATTAAAAATTTGTCCACGTGTATAAATACCCTATATATCAAATTTCAAGTCTATAGATAAAGAATTCGTTGAGTATATAGTTTGAAGAGTGTCCTCACACACACACACACACACACACACACACACACATTCTCACTTTTATAGATATATAGATACATGGAAGAGAGAAATAAATAAAAAGAAATACAAGCAGAGAGAGAGAGAGAGAGAGAGAGAGAGAGAGAGAGAGAGAGAGAGAGAGAGAGAGAGGCGAGGTTATCCCAACAAGTATTATTATTAGAAGTATTCTCAACCAATAGAAGATAAAACACTAAGTTTACATCCGTTTTTGTTTTTTTGTTTCTTCAACAGATTTTCGTAACTGCTTCCAGTTTTGAACAAGTGTTCTATTTAACATCAAACATTTCAAATACATTGTTACGCCCTTAAAAAAGTTTATTTAATGTAAAATGGGTGTACAAATAGGAAATACAGTCACGTTCAAAGGTTATGCCTTTCCATAAAAATACGAATGAAGTCTAATGTCACTAAGAATTAGAAAATAGATTTCATACAAAACGAAAAGTGTATAAAAATTATATCCGACAATTATCAATCACTTCCATTCTAAAATTGTACAGTCCAAAACAAAATGAGATAAAGTTAAAATAATTTTGGAAAATCTCCAACAAGTTTAGACATTTCGCAAATCTAAAAAATAAAAAAAAAAATTAAATAGAACATGAACGAGAGAGAGAGAGAGAGAGAGAGAGAGAGAGAGAGTAAGAGGATATAGATATTGAGAAAGAACGAGAAATGATAGAAGAGCAGAGAGAGAGAGAGAGAGAGAGAGAGAGAGAGAGAGAGGGGAGTGGTGAGGAGATAACAGAAAGGGCGAGATTGAAATAATGCAAATTAAATTTATCAGAGGAAAATTAGAGAAAATCTGGAAAGAAATTGAAAACGTTAGAATCAGATAGAGGTGGGAAATCAGACGATGAGATATGCATATACAGCAAGAGAAGGAGAGAGGAGTAGGCAAAGAGAGAAGAAGCTATATAGATATTAAAAAATAGGTGGTGACTAAATAAGCACAGATGAGATAGGGAGAAACGATAAAAAATAATCGAAGAGATGTGAAGGACAGAAATAGATTATGCAGGAACATGATCGGGTACAATACAGTGACGCAAGAAAGACAAAAAGAGACAACAAAAAGACAGATGAGAAAGAGCAATAGAGAGAGAGAGAGAGAGAGAGAGAGAGAGAAAGAGAGAGAGAGAGAGTAAGAGACAGTATAGAACACATAAAAATATTGTGAATGATCTAAGAGCAAGAGAAATTGAGATTAACTATACAGATAAAAGGCACCGTAAACATCGAATAGTAGTACTATACACGAATAGGAGAGAGAAAGGGAGACTAATGATTATAGTGACAGAGAGACTATGAATAAGCATACGAGAGAATGGGAAAATATATCACACGAGGAGAAACCAAGGGAGACGAAAGGACAGAGACTGGGAAGAGACTATGGATATGAAAAAGATCGGGAGATATCACCCAAGAATAGGAAAGATAAAGATATCATACAAGAATAGGAAATATAAAGATAAACAAAATGATAAATTATATACGAAGAGGAAATAGTAAATATATCGAAATAGAGACTACCGAGCAAAAGGGCAGAGGGGAAACAAGGAAAAGAGAGAAAGAGAGAGACTTTGTAAGAACAGGATAGACAACTATATGAAATGACATAAAAATAAAGACCAATGAATTGTGGGAGAGAGAATGAGAGAGAATACAGAAGAGTGCAATGTAAGGTTGATAAGCCTTGATTGTAAGTTCCATCCAAATTGAATAAAGGGAATTCTTGCCAAAACATGACGAAAAGCAGAAAAGCAAAACTCAAAATGCAATTATTTCTAACAGAAAACAGAAAAGCTAAAACAGCAAATAACATTTTTCTTTCTTTGTGTTTTTGAAGGCCAATAACCTATTTCCTTCTATTTCACTGGATTTCCTTAGAGAATCTAAGCAGAACCATTTCCTCTCCTTTTCAATATTACAAATATTTGTTGTTGTTTTTCTCTTCTTCACCCGGTTATGAAGCCATGCCATAATGATTGCATACCCGGAAAAAAAGTCTGACACAAACATTTATTGTCTTATTATTTCAAAGTTCGATTGCTGCCTCTACAATCAAAGAGTAAAAGTAAAGAATGGAAAAAAGTAAATACTTTTGTTTGTTTATGTTGTTGTTTTTTCTTTGCTTTCCTCCATTACAATTTATTGCTTTGCTTAACTTTGTATGTTCTTTTGCAGAATGCATCTGAACGATGCAGACATCATAACTGCACAATTACGGTGCAGCCACTGCCATTTACTCCAAATATGCAAGAAAACCAATTGATGCTGCAGTAATTGAGATCGACTTTCATCTAAGATAATGTTAAAAGCTGCACTCTGCACAGATCAAAGTCTAGTAACTGTAGCATTCAGCGACACTGTTTACTTGGGATTGTTGTACTTTTTATCCTATTTTATTCCAATGAAATTATATATATAAATAAAAACATTCGAAATTTTATAAATAAATAAAACATTCGAAATTATATATATATATAAATAAAAACATTCGAAATTATATATATATAAATAATAACATTCGAAATTATATATATATATATATATATATATATATAAATAATAACATTCGAAATTATATATAAATAAAAACATTCTAAATTATATATATAAATAATAACATTCGAAATTATATATATATATAAATAAAAACATTCTAAATTATATATATATAAATAATAAAATTCGAAATTAAATATATATAAACAATAACATTCGAAATTATATATATATATATATATATATAATAACATTCGAAATTATATATATATATATATATAAACAATAACATTCGAAATTATATAAAAATAAAAACATTCTAAATTATATATATAAATAATAACATTCGAAATTATATATATAAATAATAATATTCGAAAGTATATATATATAAATAATAACATTCGAAATTATATATAAATAATAACATTCGAAATTATATATATATATAAATAAAAACATTCGAAATTATATATATAAATAATAACATTCGAAACTATATATATGTAAACAATAACATTCGAAATTATATATAAATAAAAACATTCGAAATTATATATAAATAATAACATTCGAAATTATATATATAAATAATTACATTCGAAATTATATATACATAAAAACATTCGAAATTATATATATATAAACAAAAACATTCGAAATTATATATATATATTAATAATAACATTCGAAATTATATATACATAAAACATTCGAAATTGTATAAATAAATAAAAACATTCGAAATTATATATATATAAATAATACCATTCGAAATTGTATATATATATAAATAATAACATTCGAAATTATATATATATATATAAATAATAATTCGAAATTATATATAAATAAAAACATTCGAAATTATATATATAAATAAAAAATTCGAAATAATATATATATATATATATATAAATAATACCATTCGAAATTATATATATAAAAATAATAACCTTCGAAATTATATATATATATATATATATATATATATATATATATATATAAATAACATTCGAAATTATATATGAATAAAAATATTCGAAATTATATAAATAAATAAAAACATTCGAAATTATATATATATATAAATAATAACATTCGAAATTATATATATATAAATAATAACATTCGAAATTGTATATATATATATATATATATATATATATATAAAAATAATAACATTCGGAATTATATATAATAAAAACATTCGAAATTATATATATAAATAAAAACATTCGAAATTATATATATATATATATATATATATAAATAATAACATTCGAAATTATATATATATAAATAATAACATTCGAAATTATATATATATATAATAACATTCGTTATATATCCACATGAATATTTAAAAATAGTAACTATTATCTAGTTTCTCTAATTCTAACGTTTTCACATTCTCTCCAGCTATCTCTTCAGTTGTTCTCTAATTTCACTTTCATATTTTGTATTTGCATTAATCTCGCTTTTTTTCCTCCCCCACACTATCTCTATCTTTCTGTCTCCCTCTATCTATCTCTATATCTATCTATTTACTGCTATTTCCTCCTCCCTCATTCTTTTCCAATATCTATCTCCTCTAACTTTATCTTTCATTTTCTATTTCATTTTTTGTTCTTTATTTATTTCTTAAATTGCTGCAGATCTTCCAAAATTATTTCAGCTTTTTTTTAACGATGGAAGATATTTGAAGTAACTTAGCTCATATAGTAACTTGGCTGTATTGCGTGATGACTTCCGAGATGACAATGAGAAAGAAACTGTATTGGAACAAATGGGTGAGAATACGTTTAGTTAAGAGTTGGATAGACACAGTCCCACATTTTTCGGGGCATTGTACCTAATTTAATTAAAATTGTATGAATATTATTTTGCACGTAAATAATTAAAAATACCGTATGTCTTCTTTCCTTGTTTTTAGCGGGAGAAAGAATCTTCTAGACTGAGACAATTTTTATTTTTGTCCAATACAGAGTATATCTTTTGGAGGAATAGGACCTTCCTCCACATCAAGAACCGACCTAACAGCTTTCATGAGGGAAGGGCAATTAAATAGGGAAATATATTCTTGCGATATTTTGGCATGTGATGGCCTAACATTGGAGATCTAATGCTAGTATATTCCAGGGTCACTGAGTTCAAAGTGCCTGCATGAGTAATTGCAGAAAACATTTTATTAATCGTTTTAATTAATTTTGGTTTCAAGGTAAAAATTATTTCGTTAATAAGAGGGAACATTAACGGATATTTAATTGAAACTTTTAAAATAATTGATGGCATTGCTAACTATGGCAGACAACTTTACAAACAGAAGCTGACATGTAACATCTGCAAAATCTGTAATAAATGAACAATTGCTTTAAGGTTTATGAAGAAGGATCAGTGCAGAGTAGATTCAAACATACTTTAAACGGCTCAAGAAAAGATAAACTCAATATTAACTATGCATATTCTTTATGAGAAAGTTTGTATGTCCTAAATATGCAGATAAGAAACTCATGTAGTGATGCATCTACAAAATCAATATTAAAATGAACAATGTAAAAGTTGAATACAGAGGAAAACAAAGCTGTTCATTTAATACTAGTAGAGGAGCGTGTCATAGATATTTACAATTTAGCACGTCATATCCAAGTGTGTTTGAAATACAGAGGTGCATAGTATTGAACAACGATAAAAGAAGGATTCAAACTTGATGAATTAATCGGTCATAAACGGGCGCCAATATTGTTGGATTACAGAAAAGATTGTGAATTTAATTAACGATTCCATTGTTTGAAGTTTTTGGAATTACCCTTAATAGAAATCATCTTACCCGTCTATTTGACCTGAAAATTTATTTTCAATTATAATTTTAAAAAATCTATTAATCAACTGAATCAAACTGTTATGCGTTTGGAAGAAGTTGTCGGGTGAGATTAAGAAGAACAATAAAATAGAAAAGGTTTAGACGCAATTGAATTGATTCAGAAATTATGAGAAAAACGAAATTAAAAGAGCATTTCGTGAATTATCAAATTTAATAGAAGTTTATCTGTATCAATTGATTCCAATATATTAATATGTCTGAAAGAATAGATCTTTCCTTCACACACATTTATCCCGTGTCTTTCCTTACCTGTCTCTTTCTTTTTCTTTCTCTTTCTTTTTCTTTATTTGAATGTGTGTTTGCATCAAGCTACTACTGAATACAATCATTGAGTTGTTTTTGCTGTAGAAAGTAGATGACTGAAATGTAATGTACAATTGTGCAAATAAACCAACGCGTATTAATGTATCAATACATTAAGCCTGTTTATCGCTTTATTGCAGGTCAATATCTTTTTAATTTTGAAATTGCTATGAAATACAGAGAACTTAAATTTGGTATAACACTGGAAGAGCATAACAAGGTGCTTTATTTCTCTGATTTTTGTGGAATTTCAACAAATATTTTGAAAGTTATGATAATTTTTCAATTTTCTGGTAATTTTAAGTGTGTATCACTTCATTGACAGTGTCTAAAAATGTATATTTTTGGTAATAAAACAATATTCTAACTTCATATTTCTATTTACATGAAATAAAGAACAAATTCAGTAACAATATTAACCAAAAACATGAACGAATTTCACATTATTTTGTTTAAGGAAACATTTATTTATCAACATAACTCCCACGCTTCAAAATCACTTTGAATATCCTCTTGTCAACTGATGATGTCAATCGGCGGATTTGAGATGATGTGATGATATAGAAAACTTCCAAAATCTTCCTCCAAATTTCATCCGTCGACTAAAATTGAACACCTCCTTCATAAACTTTCATCTTTATTATTGACCAAAGCTGCTCAATTGAGTTTATATCTGGAGAACAAGGTGGCCGTGTCATCAAATTTTCTCCACTAATGCCTAATTATTTAAGATAGGATCTTGTAACCTTGGCTGAGTGGGATGGTACATTGTCGTGCATAAAAATCAATTTGCGGTGATGCACCAATGGCAGGTCATCAAGCCATGGTGACAAATGCTCATTAAAAAAAATATAAGACTGGTTTGTCAGTTTGACACCGTCTGGCACTCGAAATGGCTCAATTAGTTCATCACCGATCATTCCAGCCCAAAATATGACACCTCCACCTGCTCATTGACGATGGAGTCGATGAGGGGTAGGGAATCCAAGAGGATTCAAAAGTTTGGCTCACCCACCTGGCCCATTAAGGGTAGTTCTGGCTTTATCAGTGAAAAAAACATTTTCAAAGCTGGTTTTCATGCATTTCTGAGCCCAAGTCAAACGTTTTTCGCTATGAGTTTAGTTTAAAACGGGTTTTGCTATGGATCTTATGCTTCTTGCAATTTCGGTTACGACATTACAGCGTGTTTGTATGAAAAAGGAAGGTATTCCAGTCTTGTCAAATATAGCAGCACTGTTGCTGCCTGGCTACTTGAAAAGTTGACGCGAATTTTTCTAACATCATGGGCAGAAACTGATATTTTTATATTTTTGTCCTTCCTTGGTTTGATGTTTGAATTTTCAACGAATGAAGACAATATTCTCCGATCTCTTCCAAGTTCCTTAGCTAGATCTATGTGAGATAAACCTTCTGCAAGGCTTGTAACAATACGTTCCTTTTCACTAAATGTCAACCTGTCCTTTCTAGGCATCTTGGGAGACTTGCAATAAAGTGATATACACTTACATAAGAGAAATAAGACACCTAGTAATGTTCTTCCAGTGTACCAAATTTCATTTCTCTGCGTTTCATAGAAATTTCAAAATTTTAAAAATATTGACCTGCGAAACACAGGTTTTATACAGTTAATGACGGAAAAAGAGCCTAACAACAAATTATCATTCCTTGATGTGCTGATAACCTACACTGATCAAGGGTTTATGTCATGTGTATACCGCAAGTCAACTCTCACTGGGCAGTACCTAAACTTCGACACACACCACCCATATCGTTCAATGTCTACTACACCGAGCAAATAAATATGTAGTAACAGCAATGCATATCAAAAGGAGATGGACAGTTTAAGAGAAACCCTCCACCGAAACAGCTCCAGAGCCCATGACATCAGCTCCAAGAAATCTGGACCAAACACAAAATTACATCACTCAGAAACTCACCACAGTTTTTATACCATACATAAAGGGCTTGTCTGAAAAACTTCAACGTATATGTAATTTATATGATAATAGAACAGTATTCAGGAGCGATTCAACTCTCCAAAAACAGCTTGTGAGAGTCAACACCCCTACAGAAAAAAATTATATCTAAGAACTGTGTATATGAGATCCATGTAAATGCGGAAAACTATACAAAGGTGAAACTTGTCGTCCATCAAAGTATGGTGAGAAGAATATCAAAAAGCCGTAAAACGTGGAGAGATTGAAAAATCGGATGACCATATCTGGAGGGAAACGGGAAACTATCTACCATTATGGCATGAAGTAAGGATTATAGACAGAGACGAACGGTGGAGAGTAATACGACTCAAAGAAGCTGGGAGACAACTAAATACTAAGTAAACCTAGTATAGAATTTAAAACGGTATGGGAATTGTTAATGATAAATAATAGATAATATCTACAGTAATAAGTAAAAACAGTAATATATATATATATATATATATATATATATATATATATATGTATATATACTATTAATAATTAGTAATAAATAGTGAAGTTTACTAGAAATAAAAAAAAGTTTAAGGCCCCTAAAATTCATACTAGAATCGTCCGTAGGGACCCATGGCACAGTAGTTAGAGTACTTGGAAAAACCGATTGTAAAAGTGATATTCTCTTGAAGGTTCGATCCTCAGTGTGGGCGACCGAAATATACATTTGCGAATTACTTAGGACCTCTATCCAGTCATGGCTGACGGAACAAGAGCATGCTGCCCCCCGTGAAGTAAATAAAAGGTTCCATTCAAAATTCCGTCCAAATTAATGAGTTCGACAGAAGCATTCCCGAGTTCGACAAGATACACTTAAAGAAGATCGAAGAATTTTTTTCGTTTTGTTTTTGTAATTTCTGTTTTTTTATTTTATTTTTACTGTTGATAACAATTCTGCTATTGAACTCTTTTTAGGTTTATTATGTTATGTAGAAAGAACTTTAATTCAATAAAGTTTTTCTGCAATATGTATTTGAAGAACCTATGTTGGAGTTGTTGCTTCATTTTAATCTTTTGTAACTAACGAGTTTGTAACAGTGATTAACAGTATTGTATTTCTCTTTGTCGGAAGAATTATGTTACAAATTGGCTGAAATGTGAGTTAATCAAAACCTTTGGCGGAGCAATACTAGTTACTGGCTACTTAGATCAAACAACAGAAGCAAATGTGCACACGATCTCCTACCATGAGATAACATTTCTTTTTAAAAACAGATTCATTCATAAAAGAAATACACTTAAAATAACTTTATACAGCTTAAAGACATTAATATATTTTGGTTTGTGAATATAACTCCACTATTGTAGGAAAATAGAGGAAATTACATTTTACAATTACATCGTTATACATAATTATTTACTCCTCTCTGTGTCATTAGCTTTATTGACAGCATACAAAAACTCTACGTCCACCACATGAATTCGTATGGGATCGCTTCATTTCAATAAAGATCTAAAGTTGGACGGATAGAGTTCACATGGTCTAGTAAAGTTTTGATATCTCCCAGAGTATGAATGTGTTATCCACATATCACGACAACATTGTTTGCTGTGTTGCTCATCCTAATGTTCATTGTGTTCATCCTAATTCCTTTTCCTTAAAGTATCCAATGTATGCATTGGCTAGTACTGGGGACAATGGTGATCCCATCGCCAGACCTTCTTCCGACTGATATATATCAGATCCCATCACGAAGTATGTAGTTTTTACACACAAGATCAACATCTATATTATATTGTTAATTGGGATTACAGTGCGTTCCTTCAGTGAGGTATCAGAAGTCAGCTTGTTCCATACCACTGTCAGAGACTCATCAGTAGGTACTTTCCTGAACAGATTCACTACATCTAGACTCACCATCTGGTTGAAATGAATGGGAGTATTGTTTATTAGTTTCACGAAGTGAGCTGAATTCTTGACGTATGATGGAGATTTTCGGATGATTCGAGTGATTATATCTGTCAGGAATCGGCTCAATGGATGACATGCAAAACCTTGGGCGCTGACAATGGGTCTTAATGGAATGCCGTCCTTATGAATCTTAGGGAAGTCATATAAATGTGCTTGCTGTTATGCTGTTCTCTTTGTCTGTATTTTGCAGGTGGTCCTTGTTCTTACTGAGGATCTGTGATAGCTTCCTTTCCGTTTTCAAGGTTGGATTCTTTTTCACTTTAAAGCAGCCACCAGATTCTATTAAATCTGCCAATTTCTTGGAATATTCTGCTCTATCCATTAACATTGTAGCATTGCCTTTGTCTGCTGGTATCACTCATAATATCACTGTCACTGTGCAGGGACTTGATAGCCAATGCTTCTTCCTTTGAGAAGTTCTGTTTTGGAGGCTTTGAATTCTCGAATGCTTGTCTCACTTTCCACCTTAGTTCATCTCCTTGTGCTTTGGGTTTATTCAAGGCTGCCTCCTCTATTGGAGTTATCATATCTAAGTATGGAATCAGCTTGATGGTTGTAGCAAAGTCGAGAGCTTTGTTTAGCACTGATTTCTTCAGAGAGAGTTGGTTATATTTACTTTTGTTGACAATGTCTCTTATTGGTGAATAGTGGTACTGGAGTCTTGTGTCCTTAGCTGTTAGATTTTCCAATTTCTTTATTTGGTGAGATTTAACCTCCGTAAATTCTTTCTTATAGGATATGTCCAAGTTTTCTTGGGTGTGGGGCTGTCATCAGTCCGAGATATACTCTCTAGGAAGGGGGCGAGGTCGTTTGAAACTTTGGTCTGTAATTAATGTTTCTTCCTGTTTCTTTCTGGCTGTTGTAGATTCCGCCTCAGAGGTGCTCATGCATTATTCATTTTGTAATCCTTTGTGTTCGCCTGGAGCTGCCTGGTAGTTTCAACGTTAAACCTGACGTCACTAACTTGAAGGTTGAAGATTCAATTCTCAGTGTGTAAATTACTTAGTGTGTGAATTACTTAGAATACTTTCTATCCAGTCATGGCAGACGGAACAAGAGCATGCTACCTCCGTGAAGTCAATAAAGAGTTCTGTTCGAAGTTCTGCCCAAATTACTGAGTTCGACAGAAACATTCCCAAGTTTGACAAGATACACTTGAAGAAGGTCGGATGTTACATCGACCGAAACGTTGTGAAAATCACACACAAATCCAAATAATACGAATTCTCATCTCAAAAATTCAAAAACGTAATCAACTATAATTGTCAAAATACTGAAGTTTCAATTGAAATTTTATCCGATATATCTTCATTGTTTACATTTACTGATTAACCTTGCATAATTACATAAGGTGCTCATTACTGGATGAGTATTTATATTACCAAAATATAAATCCAATTCATATTAAATGAATCTTCTTAGAAAGATACATTTCAGTTTTTGACTACTAACTTTTTATTACTTTTGTGGAATAGTGTGAGGAGTTAATCGATTCCCATAGAGTATTCATCAATTTCCTCATCAACAGAAGCAGTTTCTCTGAGATATAAGAATAGAAATAGACTCTTCTGTAAGAGGAGTATTACGAAACCGGTCAAGTCAGAAAAGTGTGCCCTAAGCAGCTCCGACAAGCTATAGCTACAATACTCCACCTTAAGACATGTATGGCTCTTATATAAGTAAAGGATTGCGTCAGGAATGAAACACCTTTTGGAAAGTTACATGCAAAGTTTGATAAGACAAATATAGTTTTCATTTTTATCTAATAATGGTGTGTTCCAGCGACGGAGACAAACCACTGACCAACATCATGGAAGGTTACATATGAAAAAAAAACAAAAAAAAAAACAGAAGAACATTGAAGGCTTGCATTAGAGTTTGGAGTACAACTTGATCAAGTCAGAAATTGACAAGTGTCGGGAAATGCAATCAGGCAGACAACAGAATTTTATATCAGAAACTCGTAGTTGCCACTACATCTTTCCGAAGTCTCAGCCTCTTTCCCCCTAATGATTGACAGGAATACTTCAAACTTTTCAAGAGGCGAACTTTAGTTTTAAGATTTAGTTAGTGCTGCCAACAGCTGGACATCAAAAGAATCAGAAATGTATAAGCACAAAAGCTTTTTGAAAATGTTCCGTAGATTTGGATGACGGGCGATGGGGGAGATTTTTGTCTGGCGGACTTTTTCCGTTTTCTTGATGCCCTTTCAGCATTCAAAGCAAACGTTTTTTTTTCTTTTCTCAATATTTATAGACGGCTGCATTATAAGAGAGACCATAAAAAAGAGTTACATGAAATTTGTTAGAAAGCAAAGCAAAACAAAAAGATATTTATAAAAGGGAGATAATTATAAAAACGTGTTTCATCTTTTGTCATTCAGAAAAATAAAAGCTAATGAATAAAAAATTAAATTTTTGATCTGGTGTTTCTCTCCTAACCTGTTATTTTATTACAGAGTGTTGTTCTGAAATTAGAAGGTATTTTTAAATGTATAACTTCAAGTGTTTGCTTTCCTATCGGAAATACATATATATATATATATATATATATATATATATATATATATATATATAAACAGATGAAAATTGAAGGCTTGCGTACAACTTCAAGTCAGAAATTTACAAATTCGTTTTTTGTGTGTGTATTGATATTCATATTAAAAACCCTCTTTTCTGTTTATTTAAAAAGAAAAGACAATTTTCTTATATCTTGGTTGTGGAATTGTATTCACTAGCAAAATATCTAGTCTATCTGCATATTCTTTTAAACATTCATTTTAATTAATTCCCTGTTAGTTGCTTCGTTTTTCTTATGTGATGATCATTTATTCACCCTCAACTGGGCGCTTATCTACAGGGTGGGGTCGCTTTTCTCGCCAATATTTTTCGAAAGTCGTCCCCTCTTTTCGATTGTTTAGCCTTAATTCAAACCTACGATTGTTTGGAGGTGGTCGTAACAGCAAAGATGTCACGTTCTTTTCCCCATTTTTCCCCCTTCACGGTAGGTAGCTTGCCTTCTTGCCTTCCTACTACCACTTTTTTTTTTTGCTCAACTCACACCTCCAAACACCCGGGAAACGCCTGGCACCCATGCTAGTATATATATATATATATATATATATATATATATATATATATATATATATATATGTGTGTGTGAAAATGTCTGTCTGTGTACATTTCCCTACACAATAACTCTGTCAATTTTCGGTCTAGAGATTCGAGATTTGACATAAGGAGTATTGTGCTTTAGAAAAATCTTTTTAATCGGTTTTCGGCTAGAAATTTGTATATGAAGCGGTCAAAGTCAAACGATCTAACCTTTGAAAACTTTATGAAACTCCTTCGCCAATTTGGGGTCTAAACATTTGAAATTTTAGATGTAGGTTACTTGGAAATGGGTCAAAGTTAAAAAAAAATTGACACCTGCGGTCTCTACGAAATTACTCAGACAAATTTTGGTCTAACCATTTGAAATCTTACACAAAGTGTATTCACACGTAGGGCAAGTTATGAACAGTACATAGGGCCCAAGCAAAGCTGGGCTAAATTGCTAGTATATATATATATATATATATATATATATATATATATATATATGATGAACAACCTATATATATATATATATATATATATATATATATATATATATATATATATATATATATATATATATATATATACTAGCAAAAGTACCCGTCGTTGACTGGGTTAAAAAAAAAGCCTACAGAAAATGGACTCTGAAAAGGAAGGGTTGTAAAGGGATAGCTTCGAATTTGGGGGTATCAAAACCAAAGCAAAATATGATGAAAGTAAAAATAAAATAGATAAACCCGATAATTTATTATACCATACCTGTTCACACTGAAACACTTATCACAATATTTTGTGGATCTATATAAAAAAAAATTGTTAAACTTTGTGGCATATTTCCATTCTATGCGGTCAGGCGCGAACGAACACCCCATAATTTTATTATACCATATTTCTTCAAACTGAAACATAATTATCAAAGTATACTTACGCAGATAGATATGAAAAGTCTTTATTAAAGGTTGTGCCTATTTCCATTCTATGGAGGCCAGGCACGAACGAAGGCGCGAACGCAGACGCCACAATTTTATTATACCATCCCTATTTAAGTTAAAATATAATTATCAAAGTATTCTTATGTACATCTATATCAAAAACCCTGGTAAACGTTTTTTTTTTTTCATTTTTTATTTTCATACTTTGGGGGGCAGGTGCGAACGCAGATCCCACAATTTTTATGAATCACCGTCCTGCCAGATCAAACATACCCATTCCTGATCCTCGATACATCTTCTATCATTATATGTAATCAGTTTTTTTTTAATAGTCAACCATATAGGAGCCTATTCGTGACCAGACACACACACACACACACACACACACACACATACACACACACACATACAGACGTTCAGCTTTATATATATATATAATATATATATATATATATATGTTAATTATACAAACATTATTGGTTATATATGTACATACATGTTTCAGTAGAATCTTAATTCACGGATAACACCCAAGTCAGAACAAAAAAAGAATAATGAATCCATATTGAAATGGCAGTCAAAATTATATTACTTTTATAAGATATTTGGGTATGCTAAACGTTCTGGAAGAAAGTGGGGTGTATACTTTGTGAATGTGAGCAATAGGGGTTTTTGGAGGGAGGTGTGTGAAGGAAGGTAGTAGGAGTGAAGAAAGAGGGGGAAGTATGATTTCGTGTTGTCAAGCTGTTGCAGTTGAGAGGTGTTGGTAGCCTTTTACTTGGCGGTTATTTATTGGTCTAAGCTTTCACTTTGATCTGAAGTAATATTATACTGTTATCGTGGCTACTTTCCTATCTTAAGATTTTATGGTTGTTTTTTTTTTCATTTCTGGTGAGGAATTCATTTTCCTATTGACCAGTTTTATTTATTGATTTATTTATTCATTTTTGCTTTTTTATTCTATTCCAAGCCTTTTTCCCCCCTCTCATTTGTTTTTAGTCTTCACATTCTTTCTTTATTTATTTGTTTTTTTTACGCCTCTTTTTAGGGATAGGTTCTTTAAATAATACGCAAGCAAACAGATGCATAACAGCATATATTTTTCTATTTTTGTGGAGTTTTTTCTTTCCTATAGTTCTCTGCTTAGTTATCGTTTGGGGTCAATTATGTGGTTGGTATTTGTCATGGGGTTAAATGGTAATAAACGGAGGAACACAGGATTTTAGGTAACGAACATGTATTCACAAATATTACTGGCAAAGTGAGTTGAGTAATACCATTCATCAATGGTTGGGCGTTTGCACCGACCGGCTTGGTCGCGTGCCAATCTCAGACTGCCGGCACCGGTACTCGATACGGGAAGTGACGTCACCAAAGGAAGTGACGTCACGAGATAGTCCAGTAATCCCATGGAGGAGCGTTTCCAACACCCCTCCCTAGCTTTTTGTTAGTAGAAGCTGTCAATACCTCTTTCTTTTAAGGTTTACCATCAATGGCTCGGTAAACTTTCTCTTATAGAATGACCGCCGTAGTTCAGGTGTTGGTTGAGGATGTTCAAGATCAAAAGTTTCGAAGACAGTGTCTGTCAGCTTATCTTCCAATGGTGGACTGTTGCTGGTTTCAAATGATCGAGATCTTCTTACGAGTAGTTGGTTCTGGTGACGTTTGTGGGTATATGTTGGTCCTTGGATGATATATACCATGTCACCGATGATAGTGATATGATTAATTTGGAACGTATCAGAAAAGCTTTTGAACTCAGCAGACGTAAACTGGGTTCCATTATCACTTACAATGCAATTGACTACACCAACACGTGCGAACAGTTCGTGTAAGAAATTTATAGTCGTTCCAGTTGTCGGTCTTCTGCACCTCAGGCTACTTGGTGAAACTATCGACTACGATTGAGTAATAATTATCGTCGAGCAGACCCGCAAAATCGATGTGCATCCTAGGCCATGGCTGGTCAGTCTTCGGCCAAGGTTTAAACGTAATCGCAAGTGATTTAGCCACAAGGGCACAGCCTGTGCACGAGTCTATTCTCTCATTCATGTCCTTGTCCATATTTGGCCAGTAGACAATAGCTCCTCATCAAACTCTTCATACGATTTTTCCCAGGATGTCCTGTGTGAAAATCCCGTAAAATTCGTTTTTGAAGACATTTGGGAATCACCACTCTTTCACCATAAAGTAAAACCTCATCGCAAAGCGAAAATACTCTCAGAACATTGCCCTTTGTGGTGATCTTATTTTTTATGTCACAGATGAAGTCATCCTTGTCTGTTTCCCTTTTAATCTCCTGTAGAGACACCGGGAGTTCTCTGATTGTGTTGCCCATCATCGTTTTTATTTCCCCGTCCATCCGGAGAGTGACAATGATGGGATCTTCAAACGGATCCCAGTTCAATGGTATCAGCCTAGATAGACTATCCGTATGGCTAATTTGTTTTGAAGACAAGTACTCCAGCGTGAAATCATAATTCAGTAATAATATACCCCATCTCAACAGTCGTATATGTCGGTAAGCCTTTTTTGGAACCCAAAATCGTGAGTAACAACTTATGATCCATCTGCAATGTAAATTTTCTGCAATGTAAATATCTATGAAACTTTGTCACAGTGAACATAATACTCAAGCGAACATAATACTCAAGCGAACATAATATTCAAGGCTTCTTTTTCAATTTGAGAGTACTGTCGTTCGGCGTTTAGTAGCGTTCCAGATGCATGTACGAGCGGTTTCTTGGTACCGTCAGGCATTATATGAAGTATGCAAGCTCCCACACCAAATGAGCTTGCGTCACACGCTACTATTATTCTCAACCTTGGATCATAGTGTGTCAAAAAGAAATCTGAAGTTAACGTATCTTTGATATTTTCAAACGCCTTCTGGCATTCTGGCGTCCAGTCCCAGGCTTTCTCTTTCTTCAGTAGTTCATTTAGTGGAGCGCGCAAATCATGCATATTCTTGATGTAGACTTGGTATAAATTAGCCAAGCACAGAAAGCTTTGTAGTGCTTGCACGTTATTGGGAGCCGGCATGTTCTTTATGGCTTCCGCCCTTTCAAGATCCGGGTGTCTACCATTTTCATCAATAATGTGACCTAAGTAACGTATTTCCTTCATCAGGAAGTCACATTTAGCTTTTACTTTCAAACCGAAGCTTTGAATTCTTTCAAAAACTTCATGTATGTGTTTTCGGTGCTTATCTATGGATTTACTGGCTATGACAATATCATCCAGGTAGGCGCAAGCGAAATCGAGGCCACCCAGCATGGTGTCCATGACCTGCTGGAAAATCGCAGGTGCGAACTTGACTCCGAAATTGAACCTTTCAAACTTGTAGAATCCCCTGTGTGTATTTTTACAGAGAAGTTTTGAACATTCCGCCACCGTTTAATTTGTTGAATATCTTCTCTGGTGTGGGGAGTGGATAGTGATAATCTTTGAGGATTGCGTTCAGACCCGTGGAGAGACCCGCACATACACGAATCCGGTTTGTTTTCTTGGTCACATACGAGGGGCGTGCAATAAGTAATGCCTTTGACCCGCTTCCCATAGCAGTAGAGCAACGAAACTTGGCACAGTTATTAGGCTTTCTCTGCATAGGAACCACCCAGAGTTATGCATTTCTCCCATCGTTTGATGCAGCTTTGGGACCGTTTTTGTAGAACACCCCAGGTTGGTCCTCCAACCACGACGTGACTTCAGAAATCAAGGCTGCATCATCTGGGAAACGCTTTCCTTTCAAAGACAACTTCATGGTTAAGACGAGGTGAAAGTCAAAGTGTGCAAGGTCAGGAGAATAGGGAGGATGAGAGAGGATTTCATAACCACACGCCGTGCTTCTGATCTGGCGACATGCGAGTTGTGGACCGGAGCATTGCCCTGCAGGAGGAGGGTACCTTTGCTGATCTTGCCCCGCCTCTTGATTTTGATAGCTTCCCTTAATTTCCTCAAAAGTGAAGCATAATAGGCTCCTGTAATTGTGGTACCCTTTGCCAGGAAATCTGTCATCACTACCCCGTCCTGATTCCAAAAGACTGTGAGCATGACCTGGCCAGCGGAGGGTTGAACCCTTGCCTTCTTTGGAGGCGGTGAGTCCAAGTGCTTCCACTGCATTGACTGGGCTTTCGTCTCTGGATCATAGTGATGGACCCAGGTTTCATCCTGTGTAATCAGTCTTTTGAAAAAATTTGACTCATCTTTTTGGCACATCTCCAAATTCATCCTCGAGCACTCGACGCGTTCTCGCTTCTGAAATGGTGTGAGCAACCTGGGAATCCATCTGGCAGAAACCTTATGCATATGCAAATAGTCATGAATGATAGTTTCCACAGGCCCTGTACTAATCTTGACCTCTTGGGCTAGTTGGCGAATAGTAATGTGCCGATCTTCCAAAATGGCAGCCTCAACTTGACGAACAGATGCCTTATCAATGGCAGAAGGGGGCGACCAGGTCTGGGAGCTGTTTCCACAGACTTCCGG
Source organism: Euprymna scolopes (assembly GCF_053919585.1). Classification (NCBI taxonomy): domain Eukaryota; kingdom Metazoa; phylum Mollusca; class Cephalopoda; order Sepiida; family Sepiolidae; genus Euprymna; species Euprymna scolopes. The sequence goes on along the minus strand of NC_136497.1, from coordinate 104,793,772 downwards.
CCATGTTTGAATTCACGATGCCAGCAATTTACAAGCTCATATGATGGGGCATTATCACCATAAATTTCTTTCATTTCATCAAAGTCTCCTGTGGTGTGCGTCCTTTAAAATACAAAAAACCGGATCACTGCTCGACATTCAACAGGCTCCATTTCACACCTGACTCAGTTCAAACACCTGTAAAACAGAAACCACAATTAGTTCAGAGCTGTAATTTGCCACATAACCTGTAGAGATATAAATCATTGCACAAACAAAATTTCAGCTAGATCAGACAACTGGAAGTGGGTCAGGGGCATTACTTATTGGAAGCCTCTCGTATACGGTAGGGACTGCCCAATCACTGCTGCATATTCTTGATAGTATTCCGGCCTCTTCTAGCCTTGTCGATTTTCTCTATTGCTGCGAATGGGACGTTTTGTTTCTTCTTGAAAACGGCCAGAGTGTTTTCTTTTAGTTCGTATCTTGCTATAGCCTTTGTACATTTTCCTAGTCCAGGTGAGAATACTTCTGGAAATTCTACTTTTAACTCGTCCTTCAGTTGTTGCGCTTTCGTAGACGAGTCTTCTATCATATGACAAAATTTATTCATAGGTTGGTCACATAATTCGAATCGCTCCATCCAATCAGTACCGAAGAGGTTTTCGAATGTCCTATGTACATACACCTTCACTTTTTTAGTAACACCATTTAAGGTCACCGGGAGTGTGAGCTCTCCTATAAATTCCACTTTATCGCCTGTCACAGCTCGAGCTGATTTGTTAGTCTTCTGCATGGTTGGTTTCCTTAGCCTTTTCCACGTCTTACGGTTAATGATTGACATGTCTGATCCGGAATCCAATTGTAGATGCACAGTTTTATTTGTGATTTTAACTGTGACATATTTACGCCGGTTCTTGTCCGAATCCACGTCGAATCTAGTTTGTCAGACGCTGTTCTTGATCTTGTTCTTCCTGCACTGGGTTGCTTTGTGGCCCTTCCTGCCACATTCATTGCAGTACTTATATTTGTAAAAACATTGACTCGACCAATGTTTCCCGCCGCAGCGATAGTAAGGGCTTGTAGGGGATCCGGGTCTTGTGACTAGGTCGTACTTATTAGGTGTAGCCTGAGTTTTCTTACTTCCAGCTTTGCTTTTCGGGGTGAGTATTTTTCCAGTCTGAAGTTCGTCCTTCAAATGAATGTTGCGCTTGAATCCTCGACGTGTCTCGAGTTGTTCCTTACGCAGACTACCCGTTGACAATCCTTGGCCAACTTCTGAAGGGTGGGGCCCTGTTCGCTCTCAAGTCTAGAGAGAACACGTTGTCTAATCTCAGCGTTTTTGGATGAGACTATACCCTGCGCAAAAATTAAACACTTGAAGTCATCTGCCGATAAGTCAGATAGACGGAAATCATCGCAATGTTTATTTACCACGGACACGAAGGTCAGGTAATCGTCGTCGTCATTTTTTTGCCGGTTCAAGCACTTCCATCTTCTATGAAAGAGCGTAGAATTATGGCTGAACAGTTTGGATAAAAGTTTGACCGTTTCAGATAATGCTAATTCACTTGTCTTCCTGTGGAGAATATAATCCACAAACTTGCTATGTTCTGTGGTCCCTAATTTCCTCAAAAGTAGGTAAACTTTCTTAGTGTTTCTCCATTCTTGACAATCCACGGTGAATAGGTCCTTATATCTCCGATAGAGAGCGTCAAATGTCCCCTCCAACTCCGGTTGGTAGTTGAACGTTTCTATAGCGTTCCATATTGTACTTTGGGAAAAAACAAAACTGTTGTCCCTGTGTTCCGTTCTATCGAATACTTTTAACAATAACTCTTCTTTTCTCTGTTGTTGAAGTAACATTCTCTTCTCCAACGCTTGTTATCTCTCGTGAAGTTGTAACTGGAGCTGTTCATCACGTTCTTTTAAATTTTTCTCAGTTTTCTACTGCTGGTTCATCTGAGCCTTTATTAGCTTTATTAATACTGCTTTAACGTCCTCAATCTTTTAATGGCTTTTCCAAACGCACGAAAAGAAAATTATTTCCGTTTTTAACTGAATAGAGATAAAGCAATAAAAAAAAGAAAATGCCCTTTCTTTGAGTGTGTGCGTATAAATGAGGGAGCAATGTGTCCCTTACTTATTGTAAGTTAGAGATAACCCAAAGTGAGGGTGGACAAAAATTTTTTTTTCTTTTTTACTTTCGAAACAAAAGAAAAAAGTACTGTGGTACACTACAGTTGCAAAAGAGTAAAAATACTTGTGGAATTATGTAGAAGTTAACCAAAATGGCTTTTTTTCTTATGTGTGTGTGTGTATGGGGGGGAGTTGTCCCCACGCGACAGAAAAAAAGTTTTTCACTTTAGGACCGACAGTAAAAATAGAATATTTCATAAAATTCCACTCAATGAAAAAAAACGTATTTCATTTAGTTGAAGTAAAACGAAAAGGGAGAAAACAAACATTTCTCTCGTTAAAATATTGCATAAATTAGCAGCAAAAACAAAGTAAAAAACTTTTCACTTCATTTGAAAAATTTTCAAATTTGCATGCGCATAAACAGTTGACAGTTTACAATGAAATTGGTCTCGCGGTAAAAATTGGGTCAACATTTTCTCTTTCTTTTTCCTTTTTTCTTCTTTTAATAGGCAACCAATTAATTTTAAAGCATTATAAAAATGCTTTTCGTATAGTTCTTTTCGATTTAAATATAGAGACAAAAAGATTACTTACAATATATACTTTGCCATGTGTTCGTTTTCCTCTTTTTTTCTTTTTTTTTCGAACTTAATTGCCCGCGGAGTTCTTAGCTTGTAAATTCGTCGTTCTTTTGAAGTCAATTAGAATTTTTTTTTGTGGAGTTAACCCGTGTGAAAGTCACATCCTTGTCGTCAGTTGTTATGGGGTAAATGGTAATAAACGGAGGAACATAGGTCTTTTAGGAAACGAACATGTATTCACAAATATTACAGGCAAAGTGAGCTGAGTAATACCATTCATCAATGGCTGGGCGTTTGCACCGACCGGCTTGGTCGCGTGCCAATCTCAGACTGCCGGCACCGATACTCGATACCGAAAATGACGTCACCAGAAGAAGGAATCCCATAGAGGGGCCTCCCCAACAGTATTCTAATGTAATGCTGCTTTACGATAATACATATATATTAACATTCCAATTACAAGCACAATAATAAAATAATAGAAAGACCTGCAACTGCGAAGGACGGACCGAATGCCCACTATGCAATATTTGCCTCACATCTTCGGTGGTATACCAGGCTAGAATGTGCACTCTATAAAACCCAGGAATAGAAAAATTCTACATAGGCAACACTTTAAAACAGATTCTATGGCCATACACTATCAATGAATAATAAAGCATATGCTATGGACACCTCAATACACTATTGGAAGTCAATCAAGACGAACAAAACACCTTTAGTTGAATAGAAAACATTAGGAAGGTTAAACATGTAGTTCTTTATCTTCACCCTGTTACATATGTTTAGCAGAGAAACATGAGATTATTAGTTTTAGGGGCCGTGGTAAATTATTAAATGTAAAAGTAGATTCGGCTTTAAATAAGTTGTAAAAAAAAGCGAATAGAAATCCCCCATAGTAGTAACACTACAATTCATAACCCCTCACTTCCAATATGTTAACTAATTAATAAATGAACCAAGGTAAGAGATCAAAGGATACACCAATTGATAGCTATACGTACTATAAACGGACACACCTCTAATTAATAACGACACTCACTGAAAAGTACCGAAGAAAAAGCTACCACAAATAACTTAATTTAGTTAAGGAAGGAGCCATCCTCTTGTTATCCTTTAACGCCATCTTAAGTGTCACCGTTTAATACTAAACTAAACGAACAGAAACACAATTTGACATGAACCGAGTGAGTACACTTGCATAATTAATATTAAACACCCGAATACGATTAAGTAAGATAATCTATGGATCTAGCACGTTTGTAATTGGAATGCTGATATATACCTACAAGAAGTATTCTCGTAAAGCAGCGTTACATTAGAATACTAACCACATAATTGACCCCAAACGATAATTAAGCATTCTAAATAGAGAACTATAGGAAAGAAAAAACCCACAAACATAGATAAATATATGCTGTTATGCACCTGTTTGCTTGTGTATTGGCTAAAGAACCTATCCCTAAAAAAGAAGCATATAAACCTTTCGATTATCTTTCTCTTTCTATCTATCTATCTATCTTCTATTTTCTATCTATCTTCTTCTATCTATTCTATCTTCTCTTCTATCTTCTATATATATATCTTCTTCTTCTATCTTCTTCTATCTATCTTTCTTCTATCCATCTTCTACCTTCTTCTATTCTATCTATCTTCTATCTATCTATCTATCTATCTATCTACCTATCTATATAAATAAAATTAACTCATTTTTCCCCACGTGAGTTTGACATTAATAGGATTAAAAATCACGACATTACATTCAAATGTAATATCCCCACACTTCAGCACAGAATCTGAGGTGTGTTATAGGCCTACTACCCTTATAGTTCCTTGATATCCGTACATTTCTATATTTTTCCGGTGAGAGTTCACTGCCACAATCGGTTAGAATCAATGGAAGTGGTAAAATCTTTTCTCTCTAATCGATTCATACTCCGCCCGCGACTACTTAACACCGCTTCGGATACGTCCACAGGGGAATATACGAGGAAGACCGGTTTGAGTACTTAGTTGCTTAAAAAATATGGATTGGCATTTTTCCGTCGGGTGAAATGCCACTTTACATTCCAGTTATTCTGTGGGTTACTTGTGCCATTTTATAAATTTCTTCTTCTTTTTTCTTCCCTTTATATTTTTTCTCTTTTTGTAGGGGATGTGGGTTGCGATTCAAAGGATTACTTAAACGAAACGAACTAACATTGGATTGCAGTTTGTACAAAAAACTTTAACAGTCAGCCGCCAGCGTTCTTCAAATCTTGCACCGATTAGTCGCTTTAATATTTTACTTACTGTCTTTATACTTCTATTATGTTTGCACTGATTTCATACGTGATACTAGGGGGGGAGCTGACTTCCTATTTTCGGATTAGTTACTTATTCATTATTTATTTCTATACATTGCATTTCTGAGAGTTTCATTAGCACACTTACTACTACGCTACCGATATTGGAATCAGACGACATTTACATTGGTTAACAGAGACAGCAAAGAAAGCAATACAAAAAAAGAAACGAAAAGACACCAAAACAAACCAACATTACAAAAAAACAAAAAACACGGTCATTTTCTGGTTTTATTTATTCATTTTTTTCTTTTTCATTGAAACTAAGACAAATAAATAAATAAATAAATAAAATCTAATAAACATATTTTCATTATACACGATAAGTTTTTTTTTTTTACTTTTGTTTTTCCATTTAAAAAACAAAAAAAATAGATTTAAATAAACATATTTGCATTCAGTTAGTTTTGTTTTTTATTCCTTTCAATTTTACGCGTCATATATTACCTAAACCAGGTCGGGGGCATCTATAAATATAAAAGCTAAAATGTATGTGTGTGTGTGTGTGTGTGTGTGTGTGTGTGTGTGTGTGTTTCTTAACCCAAAATCGGCCTCCTCCTGCTACTACGACAATGACGTCATGTTTGACCTAGAAAACTTTCATGTTAGTTTCAAGGATTAATTTTTTCCGTTTTCTATTGTATGTCTCTTTTACGTAGAGGTAACGGGTCAGGCATATTTTTTGCGCCTTAGCCTCCATGCTTCCTGTTCGAGCCTGTCTTCCTACCTAAACTTTTTTCCCTCTTTTACACCTTTTTCCCCCTTTTTTTATTTTTACATTTGTTAACGGTTTTGCTTTGTTTAGGTTTTTCCAATTTTTTATAACATCGTGTTATTTTTATAATAATAAAACAGGGCCCCCTCCTACATACACACCTCCAAACACGCGGGCAACGCCGGTTACCCCCGCTAGTATATTATATTGCAGAAAGGATAAACAACCCAAATGAAAAATGACAACAATCAAAATTAAATTTATATATAGATATATAAATATTTGTCACGATAATTACCCCAGACACCGAGGTATAGGAGAAAATATAACCACCGATATACCACCTTTATTTAGATCATCTAAATAAGCCCATATATCTATTCAACTGACTGTTGATTTAACCATATGAGCATATATATTATAAATAAACAAATAAATAAATAATGTGAAAACTAGAAAAAAATGAGCAGATAAAAAAGCGAGTACTAGAATAAAAAAGCAAAAAATAAATGAATAACAAAAAAATAAATGAATGAACAAAAAAATAAATGAATGAACAAATAAATGAATAAAACTTGTCAACAGAGAAAATGAAGTCTTCACCAGAAAAGAAAAAACAGCCATAAAAACAACCATAAAAACCTAAGATAGGGAAATAGTGACGATAAGAGTATGATATTACTTCAGATCCAAGCGAATGCTTAGGCCATTAAATAACCGCCAAGTTAAAAGAATACCAACACTTTCCACTGCAATAGATCGTACTTCCCCCTCATTCCTCATCTCCCTTTTTTAGAATAAATATACATTAATTTAAAATTAAACTTAGTTTCGACGGTTTCATTTTAGACGCATACTATCACAAAAAAATATGTATGGTCTTTCACCGAAAATATATATAATCCGAGAGTATTATGTAATTGATTAAATACATTGGAAATCCATTGTTTTTATGTAAATGAGAAGAATTAAAAAAATTTTGTGCTTCACTGGCTAGTCAGAATCCGATATAAAGTTATCAGATGCAGTCCTATTTAGATATAGTAATGAAAATTCCAACAAATGATGTTATCTGTTGGATAAAAAATTAAGAATTTCACAGGATACATTTATAAAGAACTGTGTGTGTGTGTGTGTGTGTGTGTGTGTGTGTGACTTTGTTTCTTATGAACATAAAAACGGCTTGGCCGATTTTTATGAGATATCATACGAAGGTATTTTATGTACCTGGCAGTTTTCGTAGATATGTTTTGTATAAGAATGTTTTCGATAAGTATCAATAATCGATAATTGAATAATTGAAATAATCCGATTAAAGAATAAACAGGTGATTTTACCAAAGTTAACACTATACATAGACTGACATCACAAGTGCAGTTGAGAAAACCCCGACATATAAAATCATCAGTAGGTTCTTTCATATGACAGGAGCGCGTTCGAAATAAATGTTCCTGTTTAAAACACAATTGAAACACGACTTGACTTTTTCATCTTAAAATTAAAGTCAAGCAATTATCACAGCACAGCAGTAATGCCAGGTATATAAAATCAACAGTAGGTTTTTGATATGACAGAGGCGTGTTCGAAATAAATGTTTGTTAAGAGCACAATTAAAGCATCGTAGTTAACTTTTGAATTTAAAACTTTATTCAAACCATTATATATAAAAATTGGTTTATAAAAGCAATAATAGGTTCTCCACAGTGCAATGTAGACTACAATGTATTGTGGACTAAGCCACTGCAAGAGGCATGTGAAGCTTCATCCCGATGCATTGCGACGGGTCCCCAAGTAGAGCAGGAATAAATCGATTTGATTGAAAATTGTCGATTTCACCGAATTCGATCATAAAAATATGGGAGTGTAAAACATTCGTTGATCATCATTTAATTCCGGCCATATATATATATATATATATATATATATATATATATATATATATATATATATATATATATATAGAGAGAGAGAGAGAGAGAGAGAGAGTGAAAAAGATAGATAAATCACACGATAAATTTGTTATATATATAATATACACACATATGTACATATATATATACACATATACATACATCTATATATGCACATATACGCATACATATATCTTTAAGCATAAAAATAATAAAAAAAAATAAAAACATCTTTTTATTTGTATTGGCTCAAAATAACAGTTAAAAACAATTTGAAATATGAAGAAAGGAATAAATATATTTAAAGATGAAAATGATATAAAAGATACTGAAAATAAATTAAATAATTATTTAAAAAATTTCCAATGAAAAAAAAACGCGTTAAAATGAAAAAAAAAAAAAACTTGCATTCTATTTTAGTTTATTTACAATAAATATTTGTTTCGTGTTAATTTGGCCCAAGGGAAACTGATTTAATTTCCAACACAACACAATTTTTAGAAAAATGTACAAGTGAGATGTCCATTATTCTCACCTGAGAAAATAACATTTAAACTGAAGAAAAGACGCTCAGTGTGTTCGTGTGTTTTCTTTTCTATGGTGTGTGTCATTAAGGATGTGTAAGTACAATGAACGAAACGCCAACGAAAGGATTTATACCATTTTCTTTTTAATGAATACTGCTGTGTGCCAATGTGTGCGGATGTACAGATTCTTAACATGTAAAGTTGCAGTGTCGACGTAGTGTTTGCGTGTGTGTGCGCACGCGCGTGTGTGTGAGAGAGAAAGAGAGAGAAAGAGAGAGTTTGATGTTGCCTTGTTCTTTACTTGATCTCTTTAATGCGAAAGCTGTTGTAGCAGGAATGAAAAAATCGAAAACATTAAAGGAATTTTATAATTTATACAGTTTAGAATTTACAATTTATTGCAACAAGAATGTCGATATTCTTTTAGCATACCCCGCTTTATTGTGCAGTCCCCAAAATGGGGGACGGTAAAAAGCGGAACGTCCGCTCACTTTGATAGTTAAGGTTTTACTGATATTTTTTCCGATTTATTTTTTAATCGGTGACATGAATCTGCAAGTGTTTTTAATACATTCCCCAATTGGCATACTTCAAAATATTTACAAACTCAATTTTAGTCAAAAACATAAAATTATGAAAATAATCACAATCACTTCTGAACGCGACATTTAATTATATTCTTGACCTACATTTCTTAAGAATTCAGGTTTTAATATTAATTTAATATTTATTTAATATTACCGTGGTAATCTTGTTGTTTGTGTATCTGACATGTATTCCAATCGAACCACATTGGTCCGAAATTATATCGGTTGTCTCATATGTTGTTTCTCGAGGCTTTTGCTTGAATCCGTCAGCAAGGCAATCTCTTCTAAGTTAATTTTTTTTAAATAAGTTATGATGAGCCATCGAAATTCATGAATTGCACAAAACGTATTCTGATTGGTTAATGAATATTAGATTACTTTTTCATCGTGAGTTAGTCACGTGATGTGATTTTGCGGACGTCGTTCTGGGCAATGCTCCTTCACACTTTTCATGTAATTATTTAAAAAAAAAAACAAGAAAGTGAAAGAAAAGAAAGTAAGACATAACAAATATAATAAACCTGATTTCTCTGTAGGTGAAAGAAGGTTCAAACTACGACTATTCGTATCTATCCTCTTTCTTATTTTCTTTTTCTTTCTCTCTTTCTTTAATAGTCTCTAATCTTTTTTCTTTCTCTTTCCTTTTCCATCTTTTTTTTTCTTTTTTTCATTCTTCTTTTAGCGCGCTTTTCTCTTTCAGTTTTGCTTTCATTCAATTCGTTTCGTTGACTCTTCCAATTTATATCTTTCGGGTTTTCATCTTTTCATTGTTTCTGTTTTACTTCTTGCTTTTCTTTCTCTATCATTTGAGTTTGTTTCTCCTTTACCACTCCTTCTCTATTTCTCTTTCATGCATTCTCTCTTTTTATTCTCTTTTGTCGCTGTTCTTCTCTTTCATTTTTATTCTCTTTTGTCGCTGTTCTTCTCTTTCATTTTTATTCTCTTTTGTCGCTGTTCTTCTCTTTCATTTTTATTCTCTTTTGTCGCTGTTCTTCTCTTTCATTTTTATTCTCTTTTGTCGCTGTTCTTCTCTTTCATTTTTATTCTCTTTTGTCGCTGTTCTTCTCTTTCATTTTTATTCTCTTTTGTCGCTGTTCTTCTCTTTCATTTTTATTTTCTTTTGTCGCTGTTCTTCTCTTTCATTTTTATTCTCTTTTGTCGCTGTTCTTCTCTTTCATTTTTATTCTCTTTTGTCGCTGTTCTTCTCTTTCATTTTTATTCTCTTTTGTCGCTGTTCTTCTCTTTCATTTTTATTCTCTTTTGTCGCTGTTCTTCTCTTTCATTTTTATTCTCTTTTGTCGCTGTTCTTCTCTTTCATTTTTATTCTCTTTTGTCGCTGTTCTTCTCTTTCATTTTTATTCTCTTTTGTCGCTGTTCTTCTCTTTCATTTTTATTCTCTTTTGTCGCTGTTCTTCTCTTTCATTTTTATTCTCTTTTGTCGCTGTTCTTCTCTTTCATTTTTATTCTCTTTTGTCGCTGTTCTTCTCTTTCATTTTTATTCTCTTTTGTCGCTGTTCTTCTCTTTCATTTTTATTCTCTTTTGTCGCTGTTCTTCTCTTTCATTTTTATTCTCTTTTGTCGCTGTTCTTCTCTTTCATTTTTATTCTCTTTTGTCGCTGTTCTTCTCTTTCATTTTTATTCTCTTTTGTCGCTGTTCTTCTCTTTCATTTTTATTCTCTTTTGTCGCTGTTCTTCTCTTTCATTTTTATTCTCTTTTGTCGCTGTTCTTCTCTTTCATTTTTATTCTCTTTTGTCGCTGTTCTTCTCTTTCATTTTTATTCTCTTTTGTCGCTGTTCTTCTCTTTCATTTTTATTCTCTTTTGTCGCTGTTCTTCTCTTTCATTTTTATTCTCTTTTGTCGCTGTTCTTCTCTTTCATTTTTATTCTCTTTTGTCGCTGTTCTTCTCTTTCATTTTTATTCTCTTTTGTCGCTGTTCTTCTCTTTCATTTTTATTCTCTTTTGTCGCTGTTTTTCTCTTTCATTTTTATTCTCTTTTGTCGCTGTTCTTCTCTTTCATTTTTATTCTCTTTTGTCGCTGTTCTTCTCTTTCATTTTTATTCTCTTTTGTCGCTGTTCTTCTCTTTCATTTTTATTCTCTTTTGTCGCTGTTCTTCTCTTTCATTTTTATTCTCTTTTGTCGCTGTTCTTCTCTTTCATTTTTATTCTCTTTTGTCGCTGTTCTTCTCTTTCATTTTTATTCTCTTTTGTCGCTGTTCTTCTCTTTCATTTTTATTCTCTTTTGTCGCTGTTCTTCTCTTTCATTTTTATTCTCTTTTGTCGCTGTTCTTCTCTTTCATTTTTATTCTCTTTTGTCGCTGTTCTTCTCTTTCATTTTTATTCTCTTTTGTCGCTGTTCTTCTCTTTCATTTTTATTCTCTTTTGTCGCTGTTCTTCTCTTTCATTTTTATTTTCTTTTATTCTGTATCTTTACTACACATGTCCCCCCCATCTCCGTTGGTCTGTGCTGTGTGTCATTACGGAACACACAGACACAATTCGAACATAAAAATGCAAAAATAATCTTGAATAAAAACAAAAATCATATTTCATCTGCCATAAAACATCGAATAATGGAGACTGAAACCAGAATAGATTTTCGTCAATATTTCACTCTCGCTTCCATCACAAGAAAATCAGTATTTATTATTTGGAAGGGGTTTCTAAACCCTAAAGTTGTATATTTTATTGCCATCCTAATTTTGTTCAGGATTTTATCCTCTGGTAAGAACCACAGATAAATTCTTCGATTGAATCCAAAACAGAATGAGACAAATGCTATGAAAACTTATAAATAAGATACACGCACACAGCAGGGTGTACATACAGAGAAACATTAAAACAAACAAAATGCACTCGATTACTCTCCTCTCTGCCCCCCCCTTCCTCCACCCTAATCTCTGGATAACATGCTGACCTGACCTTTTTCTTCGGAACAATGCGAGTAAGTCATACCATTGTAAGTATCATATACAATATGTTCTTAACTTTAATAACTTCGCAGAAAACAACTGCAAAAAAGACACTATTCTTGTTACTGACATGTATACTATGCATATAGTATGGATTTTACAAGTAGATATGAAATTCGGGATTGAATTATATGTTTTCTTTTTAAAAACTCCATGAAAATCAGCAAAAAAGTTTCATATGTTTTTGTTTAAATAAAAGATTAGAAATAGTTGTTGCATTGGAGATGCTTGTGATAAAAGCAAAAGAAAACCATTCACTGTTTTAATAGGCAATCTCATTGTATATGTTGTATCTCTTGTAAGAGTATGTTTGAATGTATTATTTCTAAAGCGATAATTTTATCGTTCCACCACGTACTTTTTTTTGTTTGCAGACCATTTACTAGTTCGCCAGTTGTGTACAAATCCTAAGAACGATAGAAGTCTTTTATCATGTCTGAAAGTGAAACAATGTTCAACAAGCAAGATCAAAAATGCGCCATTGTACAAGACATGCTCTCTACTGATCCAAGTTATAACAATAAGACCATTGCCAGTACCTTCAAAATGCAAACCTAGACGATTCAACGCTGGAAGTTTCCAGTTACGGTTACAGTCTTTAGTGTGGTTTCAAGTGAGGGCTACATCATGTTTTCTCACATTTTTGAAGTCGGCTTGAAAGTCAACACCAAAGTGTACCTGGACATGTTGAAGAGTGTGATCATCCCATGATGCAATCAGGTGGCCACTGGCAGAGTCTGGGTGTGGCAGCAGGACTCGGCACAGGCCCACGTCACAAGAGACCCAGCCTAGCTTCAGAAGGAGTGCTACGACTTTATACTTTTCACTCACTGGCGCCCCTCCTCCCCCGACCTGAACCTGTTGGACTACTTCGTTTGGTCATACATCGAGAAAATCACCAACATGACCTCCTACATCACCAAAGCCAGCCTGATCGATGCCATCTGCTGAGTATTCGCCGAGATTCTGCCAGCTCTTATGGAAAAGGCATGCCCCCAGTTCCGGATCCGTATCTAGGCGGTGATTGAGATTGAAGGCGGCTACATAATGTCAGCTTTACTACATAATAAACTTATCTGAATTGATTTTTTCAATAATTTTTTTTAAATAAAGCTATGGTGTTGTTTTCTTTAGGGCGACACTTTTATCGTTCCACCCTGTATTTATAATCTATGTTTAATAGCAAGGGGTTCTGCCAAAATTAACCAATAGAGCATTACCACGTTTGACCGGAAGAAGAATCTATCAGAAATGTGTACGCAGTGTGATGGGGTATGCAAGTGAAATCCGGCCACTAGGGTTGAGTACATACGTTGCATGGGGAGAAAATGATATAAGAATGATAAAATGGGTGTGTAATGAGAGTGTTAAATCTGATGACCTCAGAAAATGATTAAATCTAGACAGTACAAGGAGATGTATGCATAGCAAGAAATTTAAATGGAATGTTCGCGTTGAAAGAGTGACTAACAATGCTTAGGTTAGTAAATGTGGAACAACTGAGGTAGTAGGCACATATAACGGTAGAAGTCTAAGCAAAACCTGGAAGGAAATGATAAAAGACAAACAAGGATGATTAAAAATATATCAAGAGACAAATTAGTTCGGAAGTCGATTCCTACAGATTTTATTGATTTCTTAGAGATGCATATCGTTAATATCTACAAGAGAGAAGGTGATATATATATATATATATATTATATATATATGGGGGTGTTGTGTGTATATATATATTTGCATACATATATCTTGCACATATATATGTGCAAGATATATGTATGCAAATATATATGCATATATCTCGCTCATATATATATATATATGTGTGTGTGTGTGTGTGTGTGTGTGTGTGTGTACGCTTATCTCGGCATTGTTTCCAGTCGTCCTACTTGGCACTAGCCAACTAAGAAGAAGTATGGCTAGAGATTGCGGAATACTTGCCACAAAATCTTTCATGGGCAAGTCACTGCATCATAACTGATGTTCCATCGAAATTGATATACGGACATCATATATGCATACAAACATATATATATATGTTTGTATATATATATATATATATATATATATATATATATATATATATATATATATATACTGTCATATATGCCTCCCATGTTTAGGGATACGCATGGTGCACACTTGCCAAGGGTTAAAAAAGGAAAGGGGATATGAAAAAACAAACAAACGGAGGGATACTTTTAAAAGGGTTTTCTCTTGTAAAACATTTTTTATGTAGTTTTCTGCGTAGAGGTATGACTTCTACAATGCCCCATTTGGGTACTTATTTATTTTTATGGGACAAACGGGAGTGCGAAACAAAATGGGCGAACACAACGAATGCGAGAAATAACGAAGTCAACACATTTCAAACAATTTAGAATACATTTATTTACAGGTGGGGAAAGAAAAAAATTCAAAGAAAATTTAACATTCAAAATAATGGATGTGGGATATTTCTAAATATTACAAGCTGAGCAAAAGTCTTAAAAATGGAAGAAGAGAAAAATAACGTAACTAGAAGTTATGCAATGAAACAAAAGAATCGGTTCTATAGAGGTGTGTTATAGAGATGAGGAAAGTTCAAATATCAACTCACAGCTTTTGTTTTGTTCTTTTTTTTTTTTCACATCTTGTTCCCAACGTATCTGTCGTTGTGTGTATGTTTTTTGCCGTTATTCGTTTAATTTCCCAAGATAACATTTCCGTTTTAGAGAAACCAAGCAGGTAGGCTTTACATGGGCCAGCTCGCCTCTCGTCGGTATATTTTTTCCTTCGCCTTTCCGACGCATGGGAAAATGTTCATGGAAGAAATAAGAGTGAATCCTACTAAAAATGGGGAAAGGGGAGATTTTCGCTCCTCCTGCTTTTTTTCTCTGCCTTGAATTTTAATCAAAAATAGATTTGATGAAATCCCTTTTTCTTTTTCTTTGCTGATGAAATACTTTTGATAGTTGGATCCTTGTCTAAAAATAAATATGATGGCATGAACTCGTTCCTTTAGACCGACTTAGTAGCAGGATTAAAAAAGGAGTCGGTGGACCTTTGCTCAGATTAAACAAATATTAACATTTATTCTATCGCTAACAAAACTAGAGGAAAAATACCTAATGTCGAGGTACAATGCATATATATCCCCATATATATGCATACGTACACTACCATAAATTTGGAACCACTTAAATTTATTCTATAAGACAAAGAATAATAAATTTTATGTCTTAAGAATACGTTACATTGCTCTCACAATTGTACAATAATTTAAACCAACATTAACTGCAGTAATTTATAATTTAAAATTTCATTAAAGTTAATTCATATTTTCTTTTCATCAAATAAGCTATTCTTATCGCTGATCCAACTATTAGCATTCTTTCTTATAGCTTATAAAAAGTAAGTAGTGAAAGTGATTTCCAAGCAAACAGTTAAACAACATTTGTTCATTTTATGAAGTTAATTTCAGAATGTACGATCAATTTCATCCCAGACTAGTTCAGTTGGGAAGAGATTCGGGGGGTGACGGAGGGGGAGGAAGTCATAATTTTCAAAATTACATTGCTTTCCTTTGATTTCAGATAATGTTGGTATAATTTTGAATGCGCTTCAGATCGTTATTTTGTTGGAAAACAAAAGTTTGTCCAATAATGCGGCAACCAGAAGAGATCGCATGCCTCTGCAGTATTTTATTCTTCCTTTCGCATTATGCCTTTGATCTTTAGAAGGTCTCCAGCTATCTTTCCTCCAAAAACATCCCCAAACCATTACAGATCCACCTCTATGCTTTACGAAGCAATACAATTTCACTCATTCATTCATTCATTCATTCAGAAGCTCGTCTGACAAACAGTTTTCGTTTGCTTCCAAATAGTTCACATTTTGATCTATCTGTCCATAATACCTTTTTTCAATCATTTAAAGTCCATTGCTTGTGTTGTTCTGCCCAGTGCAGTCGTTTTAACTAATACTCCTTATTTTATAGTGGTTTCTTTATAACTGTGGACTATGGCAATAGGGTGGCTGGAAAGAGCAACCGGCATTGATCGTAGGCGATAGAACCTACACTTAGCAGATACCAGAGGAACCGTAAAGGATATCTGGTCTAAATAAAATAAGGGAGCGGCCAATGGGTGATGACTAAACAAACAGAAAAAATATAAAATAAAAATGGTGTCTGACCTTTTCTTAACCCGGCAGAGTGTAGAAAAATCTAGGGATTGTTGGTTGTCTTGAGATTTTGGGAAGAAAATGATTTGCATTTACAGGAACACGTCCAGAATGTTACATTTGCGATTACAAAAACAATATGTTCTTCCTTTGTCTGGTGCCGAGCAGACAAAGATGTTTATTTGTCCTGTAAAGGACCATTTACAAACTGTTATATGTCCCATGAGAACTGTATCGATACGTGTAATGTATGTATATGTGCAATGTATGTATACGTGTAATGTATGTATATGTGCAAGCAGTTACACACACACAACGAACATTATATACACTAAATGATCACACGTATTGACACGTGCATACATGCAATACACTAGAAATGATCACAGGCGAACATAAATATTTACATAGATTCACATTCGTTATATAGACCGATTATATAACAAAAATAATTAATGGGAAACTTGGTGATTTTTATTAATTGTACGTGTTCCCAAACACAATTTCTTTTTAATGACAACAATAATAGTTTAATGACAACAACAACAACAATTTCATGGTAACAATAATAATTTAATGGCAATAATAACAATTAAATTGTAAAAATAATAATTTAATGGCAACAAAAATAATTTAAAGATAACAATAATAATTTAATGGCAACAATAATAATTTAATGGCAGCAATATGATTATACGTTTTTTATAGCCGAGTTTTACCTTGAAGCAATACATTGAAATGAACGCTAAAATTGTGAGCCAATCAGAATCTCGGAAATGTGAACTATCCATAAGTTTAGTTTCGAGAAATATCGTCACCTCTTTATGTAAGGCAAGTACTCACTTTAACATGGATTCTCAGCGATTAGTCAGCTTAGCTTAGTTCGCTTAGTCAGCTTAGTCATCACAAACGCTGTGTATCGATTAATTGCTGGTCAATATCTTTTTTGTTTTTAAATTGCTATGAAACACAGAGAAGTAAAATTTGGTACACTTGAAGGTGCCTTATTTTTATGATTTTTGTGGAATTTGAACACACATTTTGAAAATCATGCTAATTTTTCTATTTTTGGGGAATTTTAAGTGTGTATCAATTTATTGCAGGTCTCTCAAAATGCCTACAAACGGTTGATTGACAGCTAGTGAAAAGGAATGTGTTGTTGCAGACCTTTCAGAAGGTTCATCTCTTGTAAATCTAGCCACGGAGCTTGGAAGAGAACAAAGAACAGTGTCTTCATTCATTAAAAATCCAAACATCAAACAAAGGAAGGACAAAAACACAAGACAGTCAGTTTCTGCTCCTGGTGTTAGAAAAACTCCTCGTCAACTTAGCAAACAGCCGTGCATATTTGACAAAGCTGGAATACCTTTCTTGTCCCGTAAGACACGCTGCAATGTCTTAAATAAAATTGCAAGAAGCATTAAGCCCATAGCAAGACCGGTTTTAAACCAAACGCATAAGGAAAAACGTTTGGCTTGGGCTCAGAAATACATGAAAATCAGCTTTGAAAATGTTCTTTTCACCGATGAGGCCAGAGCAACCCTTGATGGACCAGATGGGTGGACCAAAGTTTGGAGTCCTCTTGGATTCCCTACCCCTCATCGATTCCGTCATCAACAGTGAGGTGGAGGTGTCATGTTTTGGGCTGGAATAATCTGCGATGAACTAATCGGACCTTTTTGAGTGCCAGAAGATGTCAAACTGAGAAGCCAGTCTTATATTTTATTTTTTAAATGAATATTTGTTACCATGGCTTGATGACCTTCCATTGGTGCATCACTGCAAATTGATTTTTATGCATGACAATGTACCATCCCACTCAGCCATGGTTACGGCATCCTATCTTAAGTCATTAGGCATTAGTGGAGAAAATTTAATGACATGGCCACCTTGTTCTCTAGATATAAATCCAATTTAGCAGCTCCGGTCAATAATAAATATGAACGATTATGAAGGAGGTGTTCAATTTTCGTTGAAGGATGAACTTTGGAGGAAGATTTTGGAAGTTTCCTATAATCTCACATCTGCCGATTGACATCGTTAGTTGACAAGAGGCTATTTTTTTGACATAGGACTCACCACTTATCAAAGCCGGGAGGCCACTCGAGGACAAGGATTATTGAGTGTACAGTAGACAATGGGATAATGTTGTAATAATCGTTAGTAATGGAAATTTGGTAGATTGGATTACTTAAGTAGCGGTTAATCAAGAATTTGTTTATGTTGGACTTGAAGACAACGAAATTGTAGTCAGCTGAGAAACAGGCAAACGGAAGAGAGTTCCACAGGCGTGCAGTTCTAAGAAAGAAGCTTTGTTTATGGAATCTACGTTTTGGTTTAGGCACAGTCAAAGAGTGGAGGAAATTATTGACACTGGTTTCAGCTAGACGGGTGTTTTTTGCGAAAGATTGGTGAGGGGTGACCAGAGATTGGAGCTCAGACAAGCACTTTCCATGGAAATAATAATAAAACAAAGACAGACTCGCAACATCCTTTCTGTGGTAAGGAGGTTGCAGGAAAGAGAAAAGGGAATCTCCCACAAAGTTACAAAGTCTATTTTGTACTCTGTCAAGGCAGGATAAGCTGCTTCTAGCAGTTCTTGCCAAGATGTGACAACAATACTCCATCCTTGGACGGACTTGGATTTTATATGGGTAGAAAATTGCATCAGCAGTGAGATAAGTACTGGAGCAGTAGAAGAATCTCACCATTTTCCAGAGACCTTGGCAACAAATATGATGTATGTGTTCCATTTCAGATCAGGAGTAAATGTCGAGCCCAGAAGCTTGTCAAAACATGAGGCTTACCCAAGACGAGAGCACTCCATTTCATTGATCAATTGATGCCAGATGGGGATCAGAGCGTTGTTGATGTAAAGATAGGAGCTTGGTTTTAGATGTATTAAAAGTAACCAGCCACATCTTCCCCCATTGTACCATGCACTCAAGATCAGAGGAGAGATAATCAGAGAGAATTTGGTCATTTACGGCCTTTGATGTGTTTCCATAGTTGTAATGACGTCAGCATAAATGTCAACGAATGATCTAAGTATGTGTTTCGGGAGATCATTGATGTAGATCAGGAAGAGAGTTGGGCCCAGGATGAACCCTTGAGAGACTCCAGGATTAATACTGTGAGCTTCTTAACAGGATTTATACTGTGAGATTTCTGCCCATGAATCGCTACTCTTATAAGCCTATCAGAGAGAAATGATTTAATAATTGAGAAGACATTTCCAGCTATACCGTAGCTTGAAATCTTGTGAAGTAGGCCTTTATGCCATATCCTATCAAAGGCCTTTGTTATGTCAAGAGCATTGCCCTAGAAAGAAGCCTTTATCGAGAGATTCACTAATCCTATGAAATAAAACCGTTAGCACATCTATAGATCTAGCAGAACGGAAAACATATTGCATGTCATTAAGAAGGTTATTTCTGCTGAGGTGGTTGACTACTTATTTATTTAATATGGACTCAAGTAACTTACTCATGGCACACAGGAGACTTATTTAAAATTATTCTGAAGCATGGGAGTTATGTTGATAAATAAATATTTCCTTAAATAAAATAATGTGAAATTCGTTCTTGCTTTTGGTTAATATTGTTTACTGGATATGTTCTTTATTTCATATAAATAGAAATATGAAGTTAGAATAGTGTTTTATTATATTACCGAAAATATACATTTTTAGACACTTGCAATAAAGTGATACGCACTTAAAATTACCAGAAAATAGAAAAATTAGCATAACTTTAAAAATATTTGTTTAAATTTCACAAAAATCCGAGAAATAAGACACCTTGTTACGCTTTTCCAGTCTACTAAATTTCAAGTTTCTGCGTTTCATAACAATTTCCAAATAAAAATATTGACTTGTAATAAAACGATACACACGGTTTAAAGGTATTCAAGACCATCATATTTTGCCTGAGTATCTGATAAAATTGTTTGAAATATCTATGATTCAATCCAAGCGATAGAATCAAATTCACAGTTTTCACGACAACATTAATAATATTTTTAAACTCAAAGGACTTGACACACCATGTCTCCTGATGGATAATGCAATGAATTTTTACGAGTTTTTGAGTAATTCCAAGGCTTTCCATATGTTCGTGTAGTCTTGAATACATAAGTTGTGATTCCAAAAGCTTCGAAAAATCAAATTTTATTTCTGTCATCCTTTTAATAAAGCGTCAGTATTATCTGCTCCAGTCACAGTTTATTTCATGGGAACTAACTGAATATACTTTTCCAAAACATAAACCTAGAAGTCACCCCTCGCACAAAAGCAAGTCGTGCAGTGTCACTTGAATCTGTACTCTCATCGACAGCAATGGAAATATATTGCAATTCACTGCAGGTGTTCATTATTTGATGTTTAACATCTGCTGACATTTTTCTCAATGCACTGTATGGTCATCCCTGGAGAGAGGCTGATAGTTTCAAATAAAGAATATCCAAAACTGCTAGTAAACATTCATTTTGAAAAAAAAAAACACATGTAAATAGTTTCGTTATTTCAGCAATGTATTTGCCATATTTTCGCATTTTATTTAAAAAAAAAGAACTTTTCAACCGTTGAACTTCATCTTTCTTTGATTGGGCTGTGAATGCCTTGAAACTTGTGAGAGTCATGGCTGATTTTATAATGCCACGTAATATTTAATACTTTATTCACAGAAAATCTTTCTTGGCATATGAAACAGAACAACTTCCCACTGAGCTTAATGAAAACGTAATCTAATGTCCGATTATCTTTGAAAATTCGGCATTACCTTGACTCCATATCACACCCCCGGAAAATCGAGAAGTGATTTATGAGAACTTCCACATTTTCACCAGTCCCACCATCTAGCCCCCTTCTTCCCTTCAACACGCCTGATTGCAACTCCACCAGTTAATATGCGTGGGACACAGTTTAGAAAGACAGTAACTCTAATCCTTACTTGCCAATGACGAACTGATTGCTAGGATCAGACTTGAAGTTATAGGCAGCTTCTTCAATTCGGCAAATACATCAATTATTGGCCAAGATATACACATTTTTTCTTTCCTTTCCAAAAAGGATAAATTTAACCCGAACACAATGCATATATATATATATATATATATATATATATATATATATATATATATATATATATATATATATATATTAGAAATAGCCGTACTAAGAGAGTAAGTGTGCTGCTGGTCGTGATTGTAATATCAACGGTAGATATTGAGTAGAATTAAATCAATTACACGAGGAGGTAATTTTTAAGCTCTTTATTCTCGAGCCTGAAGAAGTTTTACATTGTTTCCGATAATTTTTGGCACAATCAAATTGTTGCTAGACAACATTTTCAGGTTGCATGAAAAGAAAATAACATTCTCAAGGCGTTAAGGAACAGAAAAAAAGAAAGCGAAATATCTTTGAAATCTTCGAACATAGACCTCAATTACACTTGTTTTGAAGTGTGTTTTTACCAGCATATTTAGCAGAATATATATATATATATATATATATATATATATATATATATATATATATATATAAAGAGATAGATAGATAGAATGTATGACAGGTATGCTCCACATTTATACCCCCTTCCAAAGATTAATGAAGATATAATTTTGCTAAATATTATGTTTAGAATCATTTTTCTAATTTGGATGCAAATCCATGATTTTAATTTTGACTCTGCAGAATATCTAACATTTAAAGCTTAAGATGAAATTGAATTTCAGGAAATTTTACTTCATTTGTGGCTGATGACCATGATTCAAATTCAATGCAAATCTTATATATTTGAATTTTCAAATGGGAAATTGTGATTCCTTAAAAATATTTTAAAATACTCCTTAGAAACTGAAATTTTAGGAATATTTATTAATTTCTGCTTGATCCCTATGTGTTTAATTTAACAAAATATAGCTGAGATTTTCATTGCTTACGCCCAGCAGCTATGCTTCAAAATCAATAATGATTGGTTAATTATTTAGGAAGGGAATGCTATACATATATACACATATAAACCCACATAACTTTATTTATATGCGATGGCTGCAAAATCATGTTCAAGTAGTGTCATTGCACGATTATAAAAAGTTTACAAGCAAACATTTTGCACAAAGCCAATCTCATTCTATAAAGAGAGCAAATGTACATCAGTAATAACAAAAGTCGCTGTTATATCAAAGTTTTTTTTTATAGCCCTTTGATACCTGCTTTTATGAAGGCTAAAAGGGGTATCTTTCTCGGTTGTTTTCTGCGCATTCGTACATCAATCAAGTCATTGCTATATTTCATCCAACACACACACACACACACGCACACACACAAATATATATATGAATAAATGCATAATTTTTTCATACATCACAAATGTATTGACATGAAAACCGCCTACTTTAGTTTAATTCATTATCGTCTTTTCAAATCCTGTAATAAGAAAATCTCTAAACATATATTAAAATCCAATTATAAATAATTAATTATATTATTATCCAAACATATTATATTAAAATCTCTAAACATATTATATTCAAATCTCTAAACATATATTAAAATCCAATTATAATTAATTAATTATATTATTATCCAAACATATTATATTAAAATCTCTAAACATATTATATTCAAAGCTCCAAACATATATTAAAATCTCCAAACGTATTATATTCAAATCTCTAAACATATATTAAAATCCAATTATAATTAACTAATTATATTAAAATCTCCAAACATATCATATTCAAATTTTCGAACATATTATATTAAAATCTCCAAGCATATTATATTAAAATTTCCGAACATATTATATTCAAATTACTAAACATATGATATTAAAATCTCCAAATATATTATATTCAAATCTCCAACAATTATATTCAAATCTCCAAACATATTATATTAAAATCTCCAAACATATTATATTAAAATATCCAAACATATTATATTAAAATATCCAAACATATTATATTAAAATATCCAAACATATTATATTAAAATATCCAAACATATTATATTAAACTATCCAAACATATTATATTAAAATATCCAAACATATTATATTAAAATATCCAAACATATTATATTAAAATATCCAAACATATTATATTAAAATATCCAAACATATTATATTAAAATATCCAAACATATTCCGTTACTTCATTTGCATTACTATATTTAAGCAGCCTAAAATAAACTAATGTTTGAGGTTATTCGGTTGTACTTATATATATATATATATATGTAAATATATATATATATATATATATATATATATATATATATATATATATATATATATATATATGGTATAGTTTTCTTGGTATTAAAACTCATTAATTAAAGTGATTAATAAGAAAGCTAAATTACAAAAATCATGGCCATTCATGTTCAAAGGTGGTGCACAAAAGTTACTTAATTTGTATTTTTAAACATGTTTGGTTTTATAAGTTAAGCGTCACCATATACACAATAGTTTTATCGATAATTGTATTGTATTTCAAGTAATTTAAAAACACACATGTATAGAAAACATGATCATTGAACCAAACAAGTTTCATCCAGCGTCTGAAGGTTTTGTTTTTAATGTGGTTTAACAACGCTTTTCTTAAGTAAAACCTAAGATAGGTTAAACGACTTAATCGTCAATGACTTAACTAGATTACAGCTAATACTTAGTTGTATGATACCAGTCGCAAAGTGACAGGAATGTTCTACTTGTTCACCTCTGAGAATTGAATCTTCAAAACCTGTTGCTGTTGCTTCAAAAAAATTACAGTGACCTGGAAAGAGGTTACTGGATTGGCACACCAAGATCTCCAGTTCCAATCTTAACCTCTACGGTGAGTGGGGGAGTATTTCAGATGTATGAAATGCAAGTATATCTGTAATTAGCCACTCAGAATTTTCCAGAATTTTTCAGCCTTCCTCCACTACTTTCACGTCTCCACCAAATGAAGCTGCAAAATGGTTCCTGATAAAGTATCGACCAAAACTCTTGCAGGAAACGGTAAGCGGGTTGGCTCTCGGCTGAGGAAGAAAAGAAAGAGAAGAAAGATTTTCCGGATTTTCCGCCTACCGTAAAGATAAATGAATAGAAGCTTATTACCACTTACTTTGCTTTGTAAAGAACAACTAGTTTTAACAGAGTTCGGGGGGTAACAATTTGCCTTAATTTTACAGCAGCAAGAATGTTGAGAGAAAGGGGAAAATAGAGGTTAGAGCGAGTAAGGAAGGGAAAGATAGTAGGAAGACTCAGAGAGAGAGAGAGAAAGAGAGAGAGAGCGAAAGAAATAGAGAGAGAGAGAAAGGTGAGGACAAGGAAAATTAAAAAAGATTATTCTTTGAAGATTTGTAACAAATGAGAAATTCAACGAAAGGCTAAAAGTTGAACTTCAATTTTCTCTTGACTCTTTTTTATATTCAAAAGTTATAAGTGATCTGCTTCTATTCACGAAATATTTAGAACAGTTAATGGATAATATATATATATATATATATATATATATATATATATATATATATATAGGGAAATGAAAAGAATTAACCTAAAAATTGAAATCAAATCTAATATTAAAACTGTTAGCTTCCTTGGTGTCACTTTAAACGTCGCAAATGATACATATGAACTTAATACGAAAGACAGTACCCATTATCTAATCACCCAAAACATTATTAACCACACCCCCAAATCCATTGAAAAAAAGAATTAGCACTAACACATCGAAACTGGAAATCTTCAATAAACACAAACTCTTTTATGAAGCAGCACTAAAAGAAAGTGGATACACTAATACCACTATCAACTATATCGACCCCTCTCCCAGCAAGAGCAGTAAGAAAAACAGATCTATAAAAATTATTTGGTTTAACCCACTTTTTCATAAAATGATTAAAACTAAACTGGGAAAACATTCTTCAAATTTACACCCACTTCTCCCCATAACATATTACACAAGATCTTTAATAAAAACACCATAAAACACAGCTACAGTTTTAGTGACAACCTAGAAAAAATAATTAAGAAACATCATAATAGAATACTTAACAACAACAATAATCATAATAATAACCGTAACACAAAAAACTGTTACTGCACAGAATGCCCACTAAAACATCAATGCCTACAGACAGTCTACAAAGCTACAATCGCTCCTATAGAAAACCCTAATGATAAAAAGTACCACATCGGACTTACTGAAAGTTCATTTAAATACCGATTTAGAGTTCATACATGCTCCTTTAATAACCCCAACCACCTAAACTAAACCTCATTAACTACCCACTACCTAAACTTGATTCAAAATAATCTTACACCTACTATTAACAGGGAGATTCTTAAAAAATATAGTACTTGTAAATCTTTAAACTCCTTCTGTTTCCTCTGTCTCTATGAAAATTTTTTATTATTAATTTCAAAGATAGGGATAAATTGTTAAACATTAGAAGTGAAACGTCAATTAGATGTATACACTACAGATCCCATATTCCCAGCAACTTCACACCCTACTAAAGTTCATCTAATATAACTCCCTCAATCTAATAATTGCACACTTTAATATTATTACCCTACCCATTGTAGCTTATTGCTAAAAAAACTTTACAACCATTAACAATTAGATTCTTTATATCGCTCTATATCCATATATATTTATATTGCAGTATAACCAAACACCCATACTTCTAATTATCTGTATTGCTATTTAATCCTCAATAAACTTCATATCATTTTACTACATTATTTTATCTTTTAATTCTTTGGAGACTTGTTTTCCTTATACCTTTAATCTCACACTTACTTATTATTAATTGAGAAATTCTAATAAATTTTGTAACTGTTAATATTTAAACTTCTCCTATTTTCTATATTTATACGAAAATTCTTTATTAATAACTTCAAAGATAAGATAAATAATTACATTTTTGTAGTTGAAACATTACTTATTTGCAAATACTATCATCCCACATCCTTAGCAATTTCAAACTCTTTAAAAGTTCATCTAATATAACTCTCTTAATTTACTAATTACACACTTTAACATTACCTTACCCACTCTAGCTTATGACTAGCGAATAATTTACAACCATTTACCGCCCATCATTAATTGCTCCTACTTTCCTCATCTTTTACATCTTTTATATTGTTTTATACCGTTCCATATCTAATTATTCATATTGTGTTGTAATCAAACACCCCTATTTGTAATTCCTATTAAGCTCCACACCATTTTATACTTTTTTTTACTTCAGTTAGTTTTTATAAATATCCCCATTTCTTTAAATTTTCAAACCTAAAAATACCCTCATTTTCCCTAATTATTAACCCTATATTCTTCAAACTATTCCTAATTTTTACTTGGATCATGCAATTGTCGCAAACCTAATACAAATAATAGGACATATATTAAATGTAATTCACTGGACGTATGCTAAATATCTACCATATAATTGCTTTCCTATTAAAAACTAGAGCTTTTACAAATAGTTATACAGGACGTATGTTAAAATGCAAGCAAATAAACGTATGTTTACATTGCCGCTTGATAAGTATCCCAGAAAAACTTTTCACTCTATATAAACCTCTCACACCCAAACACTGTCTGCCTTATTACCATCTTAAAACTCATTCCAAATACGTTAACCAACACCCATCACTTTTTGAATTCAACTGATTTTGTCCATGGCACATATCTATGCTTCTTTCTTTCCTTCTCTTTCCTTTTCCTTCTTTCTATCTCTTCTTTCTTTCTATAAATATTTTTCTATAATTATATTTTTCTATCTCTCTATATTTCTCTTATTTTCTTAATATCCACACGTGTCCCCCAAAAGCATATCCTCTCCCTTTTTCATTTTTTACTTTTACCATCTGAAGAAACAAACAGGGAATTTCTCTGTCTGCGAAAACAATTGTAATGGTCTTAGTTAATATTTTAAGGTTGTAATATATATATATATATATATATATATATATATATATATATATATATATATATATATATATATATATAAAGAATAAAACATGTATAAATACATTTCAAGCCAAAACTGCAACGCGAAAATTTTTATAAAATAAACGGGTGTTTATTTTTAAAGAAATATATTTCGGAGTAAGACTCCTTTGTCCATCTTTTTTTTTTCCTCTTCTTCCTCGACATAATGTAATGGAAGGTAGTTCAATGAAGAATCAATGTGATGTTGTTAACTGCGGGTTTTTATGGAGCCGGATAGGTGACGCGTAGTCGCGCATTTTGAAAATCTGGGTAGTTTTTTTTTTTTTATATTCGTTAGAAGTGCTGAGTGAAATTTGAAGAATAAAACATGTATAAATTCGATGAAGTTCGATGAAGAGTCCACGTGAACTATCTTCCATTGATATAGATACAGATATAATTTATTGCTCCAGAGGTTGTTTCAGATTACTGACCGATGCCATAAATAACAAATAGGTATTAAAAATGTGCTTTTATCCCAATCCTAGAAGATAAATTATTTAAGTGAACCATAAAAAATAAAACTTAGAGGGTCTTCACACCGTTACAGAAAGCACGAAATGAAATCAAAGAAGCATCCAGAGCACTACTAAAACCAAGTTCTCTTACCTCCACCAGAAAATATTTTTAAGTGAGCACTTGAAAAAATAATTAGACCTTCAGAGCACTACTAAAACAAAGGTTTTATCCTTCCCCTCTAGCAAAGAAATTATTTATGATTAGTGGCTAAACAAAAAACAAACTCAGGACAGCTCTAGAACACTACTGAAAGCACTAATTAAAATTAAAGGGGACCTCACTGCATTACTAAAATTATTTTAAGTACCTTATTTCTTAGTTAAAAATTAAACTACTCAATGACTTTACGTTATGTTTTTGTAGTACGACTTTCTCTTTCCATCACGGTAGGATTTTGTTTATTTTTTTTCATATGAACAGAATTCTGTATAGATACCTTATTTTTTTGTAACTACTCGATGATTTTCTGTGATTTTTTTAATTGTACACCATTTGTTTGCATCATGGGCGAAAATTTGTTTTCATATGGCTAAAATTCTGTACAATCATCATATTTCTTATTAAAAAATAAAACTAGTCAATGATTTTATGTGATTTTTCGTACATTTTCTTTTCGTCACAAGTAGGATTTTTTGTATGGGTAGAATTATGTACAAATAGCTTTTTTTATTATTTATAATTAAAACTACTAGATGTTTTACATGCTTTTTTGTTGTACACTCTTTTCTTCCCTGAACAGGTAAGCATTTGTTTGTTTTACATGAGTTTTTATTGTACAAGTTTTTCTGTTTGTCACAAGATTTTGTTTTTTTCGCGTACAATTCTGTACTAGTACCTTTTTTCTTATTTAAAAATGAACTCCTCGATTATTTTACATGACTTTATGTTGTAGATACTTTTCTTCTCGTCAGAGGGAAATTTTTTGTATAGGTAGAATTCTGTACAAGTACCTTTCTTTTTTGAAGTAAAATTACTCAAAGATGTTGTATAGCTGTGTGTTGTACGATTATTTTAGTGATGGGAAAGATTAGTTTGTTTTTGTGTATGCGTAGAATTCTGTTATTTCTCATTTAAAAGTAACTTCTGTACAGGTTTTTCTCATTTGATAACAGTAATGTGTTGTACTCTACTTTTATTTGTAAGAAAACACTTTAAAATAAGTTAAAACACAGAGATTATCCATGTGACTAGAAATTAACTTGCTCTTAACACCTAAGTATGCAATGCTTTCACCTGAAATGCATTGATTTAAAACATCACCAAGGAGGCCTCCAAAGCACTAATATAACCAAGCTTTTACCTCCTTCCATCTGGTTCATTAGTATTAAATATACCTTTAAATAATGTGCCACACAAAACAACATCGTAAAAGCAGACACAGTTTTAGTAATTAGTAGAATAGATATTTTTATCACTAGTTTGGTATATACATGCCCTCTCTCTCTCTCTCTCTCTCTCTCTCTCTCTCACTATATGCCATTATATTATTGTATGTAAGGTCTTACAAATAAAATAAATATTAAAATTCCAAAACAGAAACTTTTAAATAACTTTTTCAGAGGTAATTTTTTTAAACCCTCTAAAGGACAAGAGTGTATAATGAAATAAGGAACAGATTTTGTAGGCTTCATTCAAATATTTAGTACATAACGAGGAAAATCAAAATAAAAATGTGAAACATCAAGCAACAAAAGAAATTTAAGATAAATTATAATCTCTAAAAGCGAATGCGCCTATTAGTTAGACAGAAAAAAAGTTGAGTGTCCAGAAATAGAAAACATTTGCGTCCTTGCATATATATATATATATATATATATATATATATATATATATATATATATATATATATATTTATATATATTATATTATATATGTATATGTATATATATATATATATATATATATATATATATATATATATATATATATAGAGAGAGAGAGAGAGAGAGAGAGAGAGACCTGATGAATACCAATCCCAGAACTGATAAAATTAATTTCCTGAACAGAACAGATTTGTACCTCTTTAAAATCAAAATATAATAATATTAAACATAATATTTATGATCCTTATTTTAATTTTGATCAAAATCCACAACATAATTTTGAGTATAGAAAGCGTTTAAAAATAAAAGTTTAAGTTTAAGCTCTTAATAAGAAATTAAGGGAATTTTTACTTAATTGATGCTCAATGAATATGTATCAAGTAGAATTTCCACCTGAGAGGTTATGCCTATATTGTGCCACATAATTTTACATTTTAAACTGAACTTTTAATTTTAAACTGAGATTTGGGAAATATTTATTGATTGATGTCTCATGCTTATGATGAAAATTTCACAAAAATCGAAAAGTACTTGATTATTCCTCATTTTACTCCTTTTGCATAAACTAAAGTAGCCCATAATTTCATATTTTGACTCCTATGGTTAGCAGCCGTGTTCCAAAAGTCGTAATGATCAGTTTAATAGTTTAGGAGTGAATCCTGTACATACAATATATGAACACATAAATACACCTAATTTGTAAAAATACAGATAGGAATCTTCAAAAATAAACTCTGTTACGGGGGAAAAAGTTGCTGATGGCGCAAGGCGTACCATCGCAATATTAGTTTCTATATATGCGTGTAACCTGTAGATAGTGGCCGATGAGGGTAGTGTATCGCACGCGATATCACATGCTCTATATAAATTAGATAAACGTAACTATCACTGACAGTATTAGTAATGTATGCTCACACCCTCGTCAACGTTATTACATCATTCTTTTTCTTTATACTATGTTTCTCTCTCTTTATATCACTCTTTATGTATAACTGATGCATTCTCAGACGCTAACCTGAATAGTAATATGTCCATATATATATATATATATATATATATACTTTTTATTTATTTTGTGTAAATATTTAGGCATCGCTACACATTGATGAATATGTTTCAGTTAACTAGTTATAACTAACTATAGACATAAACAGGCGATGTTTGCTTTACAAAAGTCCAGTCCTTAATGGATATTGGTGAAAGTTCACAGAAATTATAGTCCAGAGAGCAATCACGTTGCTCGGATCGAACAAATTTATAATGCAAAGGGGAGTAACTCTTTGCTTCTTTTGGGCAAATTCGCCTCCCTTTGTCTGTAGTCCTAAACTTTAATTTCTCGCGATTTCTCGTGAGATGAACGACCGGAAGTGGACAGTGGAGGGAAAAACAGTGACTTTGAAAATGGCGAGATGAACATCATTCCCGTTCATCCATTTATCATATTTGGACTTCTAACTTTCATCTATTATATTTGAATTGTAGTTACGTGTGTGCCTGTGTGTGTGTGTGAGTGTGTGTGTGTTTGTGTGTGTGTGTGTGTGTGTGTTTGTGTATGTATGCGTGTCTCTTAATAAATGTATATCGTTATGTAACAGTGAAATGTTTCCTTATTTGTTCATGTCATGTTCTTTCCTTATGAGCTGCTACATACCAAACGTGAAGACTTGGACTCCCTGTGGTAAGATACTTTATGTTATATTGATCTAACGCATTCCACGATATAACACATATGATATTCAAAATTAAAATAAATTAAAAGTTTTAAATAAATTAAAAATTAAGATAACTTCGCTTAATTATTGACAAAGAAAAACAAATACAAGACAATAAATTGAGAAAAACAAAACAAAACAAAAAAAAATAAAATCACTGACGGAGAAACATAGGCGAGGGGAGGCAAAAGAGAAAGGGAAATAAGATGGAACAGATGAGACGACGGGTTTACATTTTAATTACGCATAGAGGTATATAAGTCACAATAGATATATAACATAAACAGTCCGTTTGACTTTGAATAAGAGGAAGAAGAAATGCTGAGCACTTTAATAAATTAATCTGTTTTCGGCCATAAATTTCGCTGTTAATGGTTCAAAGTTCAACGATTTGACATTTTAAAACCCTACCAAACTCCTCTGCCAATTTTGGGTCTAAACACTTGAAATTTTAGCTGTAGGGTACTTGGACATGGATCAAACTTTTAAATTTGAGTTGAGCTCCAAAAAATAAATGTTAATGGGTCAAAATTGGGGTCAAAGTTTTAAAAAATTGACCTCTGTGGTCTTAACTTTTGAAAAGCGTATTCAGACATAGGACAAGCTTTTTAATTGGTTTGGGTCGAAAATTTGAGCTGCCAAGGGGTCAAAGTTCAAAAGATTTAACCTTTGCCGTCTCTAGCAAACTATTCACCCAATTTTGGATTTAAACATTTGAAATTTGTTTATAACCGGTATTCAGACCTGCGGCAAGCATTTTAATCAGTTTTGGGGCTGCCAAAAAGTCAAAGTTGAAAGTGTTGACCTTTTCAGATTCTACCAAATTCCTACGCCAATTTTGGGTCTAAACACTTGAAATTTTAGATGTAGGTAACTTGAACATGGGTAAAAATTTATTTTGATTTGAGACCAAAATAATAAATGCTAAGAGGTCAAAATTGGGGTCAAAATTAAAAAAAATTACCTCTGCGGTCTCTATGAAATTACTCAGACAAATGTTGGTCTAAACATTTGAAATCTTATATAAAGTGTATTCACACGTAGAGCAAGTTATGAACAGTACAAAGGGCCGTGCAAAGCCGGGCTGAATTGCTAGTATATCTATAAAAATTAAATTGTCTGTGTGTGTTATTGTCTGTGTGTACATTTCCCTATCAAATTACTCTGTCAATTTTCAGTCTACAGTCTCAAGATTTGACAGAAGGGGTATTGAGATTTGGGAAAATGTTTTAATTGGTTTTCAGCCAGAAATTTGTCTGTCAAGGGGTCAAAGTTCAACAATTTGACCGTTGAAAACTCCGCCAATTTTGGGTTTAAACACCTGAAATTTTAGATGTAGGTTCCGTGGACATTAATCAACTTCGTAATTTGATTTAAGCCGAACACAATTATAATATTAATGAGAGGTCGAAATTGGGGTCAGAATTTAAAAAAAAATACTCATCAGTTAATTTTTGGTCAAAACATTTGAAATTTTACAGCAAGCTTTTTAATCGTTTTTTGGCCGAAAATTTGGCTGCCAAGAGATCAAAATTGAAAGAGTTGACTTTTGCAGAGTCTACCCAATTTAATGTAAAGGATATTCAGACATGCGGTAGCTTTTTAATCATCTTTTTTTATTAAAATTTTTCTGCC
This sequence comes from Euprymna scolopes, assembly GCF_053919585.1. Classification (NCBI taxonomy): domain Eukaryota; kingdom Metazoa; phylum Mollusca; class Cephalopoda; order Sepiida; family Sepiolidae; genus Euprymna; species Euprymna scolopes. The sequence continues at coordinate 104,761,174 of NC_136497.1, read as the reverse complement.
AAAAGGTCAAAGTTTAAAAAATTGGCCTTGCAGATTCTACCAAACTCTTCCGCCAATTTTGGGTCTAAATACTTGAAATTTTAGATGTAGGTTACCTGGACATGAGTCAAACTTTTTAATATATATATATATATATATATATACATATGCACATAACGTACGTAGGACCTGAGCAAAGCCGGGCTGAACTGCTTGTTATAAATGAAATGGGAAATCCATTAGGTCAAATCAGAAAAAATAATATTCTGACCTATATTATAATAAATGCAATTTTAAATATATATGGTAAGGATTAAGAATTTAGATATCAGAAGTTAAGATTTTAAAAATTAAATTAGAATTTAGAATTAAATTAGAATGTTTTATAAGTGCTTCATTTTCTAAAGGACAAAAAGTGGAGGCAAAATTATATGACGATAGCTCACCCAATATGTAGAAAACAAGAACAAAATATACATGTTTATATAGATATCAATATAAATTCACAAGTATATCAATATATTAAACAACACACACACATACAAATCCATAAATACCCATACAAATAAAAATAAAAACCGAATATATATATATATATATATATATATATATATATTGTAAGTTTAGTGAAAATTTTCAAGAGATTAGACAGGCCTACAAAACTTAATACACTTGGTTTTTGATTTGTTCTGGTACTCCCTTATACTAGAACGATGATTAACGTTCATCAGATTCTTTCAAGTTCACCAGGATCAGGAAAGGACCTTAAATAACTTTGGCACTTATGCAGAACACGAACCGCGCTGGAACAACGGTGTTATGTAGCAATCCATTCTTTACTGTTCTGTACCTTCATCGTTAATAAGTGCTTTCTTTCTCTCTAATGTAGGATATACCGGGCCAACTTACCAGAGTAAAGCTGCCCGGGGGGGGGCGATGCTCTTCTAATTTCCAAAACGAACGATTGCTTTCTAGCTATGCTAACAAGTGGCAGTTCTTTTATTTCCTTTTTTATGGCGGCTTCAAATAACCAAAAGTTCTAAACCAATCAGAAAAAAGGTTAATTATTCTTTTTTTTTCTTTTTTTTAAGTTTTAGACTAATCAGAAAAAGGTTATTTATTTTTTTAAAAGGTTAATTATTCTGCTTTTTTCTTTAAAGCTTATTATCACCTACACATAGATACATTTTTATTCCCAGTTCATATTTAATAAAAACATCAGAAATACGACACCATAGATTCTCCCATCGATTTCGACGAACAACTAAGTTGCTCAGAAATCCACACAGATGATTTGTTTATAGTGGTGAAGGCTTTTTGTAGAACCAACCACACGTTTCGGTATTACTGCTTACAGCCGTCGGTGTAGATAACTGCCACAGCACAGAGTATGCAGTAGACCACAGGTTTTTACATCAGAGTTTTTTTCTTCTAGATGCATGTCTTAATGAAGACTGGGGATGCATTTCTATCAGTGAATAATTAATGCGCTTGCAGATACCTACCTGGAAATTTCTATGACTCGGCGCAATACATACAACGCCTAACCTTCCCAAATGGTCACACATCTGGTACTGGTCAGGCTCAACGTGTATATATATATATATATATATATATATATATATATATATATATATATATACCATCGTCATCTAAATAATCAAAGATTGTAATTGGCGATCAGGTTTGATAACTTTTTCAAGAGTCTGTCTGTTCATCTCCTTCCCACAAAAAAGTGAGTTATGGAGAACTACAAGAAAATAAAACATCACATTAGTCATTGAGCCAAAAAAAAAATGTTGAAGTTATTTTTTGTTATCCATTGTTGCAGCTACTAGGCAAGAGACAATGAGACAAAAACTTTGGCTGGCCCATCACCACTGCAACTTCAGAGTGACAGTTCTTTCTATAGATGAAGTGGGTGAGAGACAAATTGTGATTAGACACAGAAAAATAAAATAAAAGACAAAATCATTCAAGGTGTTGATTGTTACAGTAAATCTATAATTCATTTTCATACTCAGTCTTCCCTATCTCTCTCATCTGAATTTTAACCTTGAAGGTATTGGAAAAGAATAATAAACCTAGCAGAATGCCATCAGTTGAAATCCCAAACTCCAATCAACCTTGACTGAACGCATGAACTTTAAAGTTATAAACCGCCATTTTGTTTTTGGCTTATATATATATATATATATATAAAAACAATAAAAAATTATGCTTCTTTTTTGAGTGGTGGTTACAGGGTTGAATGTAATGGTGTCAGCTATTGGTAATCAATGTCTTTGTTCTGCACGCACTTGGCAGCCTTCGAGGCTGACGAATTGCAGCCATAAATTATTGCTTCATTGGTTACATAATTCTGAAAAATTATAAAAGGAATGCACTCGGTTTTTCTTATCTTAAAGACAAGAATGGTGGATAGAAGGAACGGATCATTTTGTCACATCCACCTTTTAATATGATATACATAATAGAAAACATAGGCATATATGTTTGCATATAATGTACATCACAAAAACATGCACATATATGTTTTTCATATAATTAACATCACAAAAACCGCTCACATGTTTACATATAATATACATCATAAAAAGGTTCACATTCTTTTAATATGATATACATAACAAAAACATACACATATGTTTTCACATAATGTACATCACAAAATACACGTATTATAACGTACGAGCCAGGAGAACTTAGTTTGGAGGAAGTCTAGGGTTATAATCAGGATTCGGTTCTGGGTTCGGGAAGGAGTGAGTCACTCTCTCGACAACAGCATGTTTCCGCCCTCTTCTTTTCCAGTCGACCACACCTGGCCTCTCGCCACCAATGTCATACCGCACAATCCGAATGTCAGCAATACGAAATTCTTTTCAAGAGAAGATGTTCACGACTCTTTTCTCTCTGCCCCCCCCCCCTCCCGGGAATTTTTCCCAGCTTTTAAAAAGGAAGAGACAGGGGAAAAATAGCTTCTCCCATCATGCTCTGCCTTCCCAAGATGCCTTTCGCGTATACAAATGCGCTGGCCATCCTTTCCTTCTTCTTTCCCAAAGAGCGATGTAGATACGCCCGGTACGTTTCTTTTTTTTCCTTCTTCTTTTCTAACCATATACCCACAGGAAGTCCCCCTCGTCAAATCTCGTGACTCTACGAGATTAGCAGCATTTCCCCTACTTTATCGTAATATATCAATAAAATATAAATGAGAAATGAAATGCTAGCCGTCTTATATGAAACGTTGTCTTAGATTCCAATCATCATCGGCAGGAAATAATCATGCGAGGCATATGGACGGCAAAAATAATGTAACATAACGACTAATGATTTATATATATGTAAAATTATTTTATTACATCATATGATTCAATTCCCCACCACCCCCAAAAAATTTTCAATGAGCCCAAAAATGAGGCGGACAAAAAGAAGTCAGCCAAACAAAATATCTTTTCCTTTTTTATATCATGTGAAATGATTATTTTAGTCCAAATACAAATATAAAACATTTAAACATATACATCTTATGTAAATAACTTGTCTGTTCGTTAGATATGGAATAAGTTTGGGTGACACATGAGAATAATAGACACAAAATATTTACATATATATTTCCATATCCAGATAAAATAAAATGTCCCAAAAATATAATTTTCAGTTTTCTAGTCCTTCTGAAAACTCAATACGATCCAATCTTTAGTTTTACGTCCCTTTCAGCATGATCGATATTATAATGATAGATATTATAATGATCGATATTATAATGCCCAAATGAGTATTTCCATTGATTCCTCTTTGATGAGTAACTCCTCGTGCTTTAGCGGTTCTTTTACATTCCATGCGCGGTAATAATATCTTTTGCATTTCAGTACATCACAAATGCAACAACTTCTTGTTTGCATCTTCGTGCAGTGCAGCAATATTTCTTCTACATCTCTTTTGCATCCTCGTGCAATACATAAATATATACATACACTTTTACATGTGCTAGGAACTAAGCACAGTTTTTAGAGGCCAGTCCTTTATTTTTCTACAGGGGTAGATATGCAGATGACTTTGGGCCTTTCCTTTATAGTGTTATACATATAAGTTTATATGTATCTCGGCTTGTGTTCAGCGTAGTTTTTAAAGGTCTGCCCTTTTCTGCTACATAGGAAAATCAGGAAGGTGCCTCGCTTTTTTTCATGAAATTAAATCTATATGAGCTGAGTCTGACCGCATAGCAGCTTTGGTTTCTCTTTAACTGCCGTGGACTTATAACAAAGCACTGTTGGCAAGACATTCTGGGTTTCACCGGAGATGGTCTGATTTCTAACTAAAATTGATTCTCTTGATTTTCTTTATCTCCGCTCACTTTACTTTTTGGAAGATGGGAATAGGGTAAGCAGAGAATGGTATACATAACACGACAGAAAAGTGGATGGAGATTAACTGTCTGACTTCCATGCGTTCAAGTTCTAAAGCGAGGGCGTTCGGCGGTGGCGCGCTATTTATCTGGTAACTATAAAAACGGGGTGAGAAAATTCGTCAGGCCTCATCTGTATTATAACTACGCTATTAACTCCAGTTACACACACACACACACACACACACACACACACACATATATATATACATCACAAAACATACACATATTTTTCTATAAAATATATCACAAAGCACATATACATATATTTTCATATAATATACATCACAAAAAAATAGACACGTTTTTATCATAAAACGTACACATATTTTTACATATACAATATATCACAACGAATATACATATATCTGTTTTCATATAATATACATCACAGACAAAACGTACACACATTTTCATATAATAATCACAAAAACATAAACATATATGTACTCATATAATATACAACAACAAAACGTACAGATATATGTTTTCATATAGAATACATCACAAAAACATAAACATCTATATATATATATATATATATATATATATATATATATATCACAAATAACATACACCTATCTTTACATACAATATACATAACAAAAAACATACACATGTTTTAATATAGTATACATCACGAACACATATGGGTTCATATAATATACCTCACAAGATATACACATATGTGTTCATATAACATATATTACAAAAACGTACATATATATGTTACTAGCAGTTCAGCCCGGCTTTGCTCGGACCCTATGTACTGTTCATAACTTTATGCGCATATGTATATATATATTAAAAACTTTGACCTTTTGGCAGCCAAATTTTCGCCCAAAAACTGATTAAAAAACTTCGAATGTTTAGACCTAAAGTTGGCTTAATAGTTTGCTAGAGACCGCAAAGGTCAAATCTTTTAAACTTTGACCCCTTGGCAGCCAAATTCTCGGTCAAAAACCGATTAAAAAGCTTTCCCTATGTCTGAATGCATTTTATGTAAAATTTCAAATATTTAGACGAAAAATTGGCTGAGAAGTAAAATGTTTTTAAAACTTTGACCCCAATCTTGACCTCCTTAACATTTATTGTTTTAGGCTCAAAATAAATTAAAAAGTCTGATCCATGTTCAAGTAACCTACATCTAAAATCTCAAGAGTTTAGACCCAAAATTGGCGAAGGATTTTGATAGAGTTTTCAAATGTCAAATTGTTGAAATTTGACCCCTTGACAGCCAAATTTTTTACCAAAAACGGATTAAAAAGATTCTCCCAAATATTAATACCACTTCTGTCAAATATCGAGTCTTCAGACTGAAAATTGACAGAGTTATCTGGTAGGGAAATGTACATACACACATTTATATATATATATATATATATATATATATATATATATATATATAGAGAGAGAGAGAGAGAGAGAGAGAGAGATGAAACGAAATTTCGACTTCAATTTTAATAAATAAATAAATATGTTTATTTATTTAAAAAAACATGTACTTGTTTTCGGTCTTTAAAACCGTTAAACTCTGAATTTTGCGTTCCATAGGAACAGTGCTTTAAATAGTAGACTTTTTGTATATGCATATATGTTTTCATATAGTATACATAACAAAAATATACACGTGTTTTCATATAATATACATAACAAAAATATACACGTGTTTTCATATAGTATACCTCATAAAACCATGCACATATGTTTTCATATAATATACATAACAAAAAAAACATACACATACGTTTTCTGATACTATACCGCATACATAAACATATTTTTTTCATATAAGATACATAACGGAAACATAGATAGATGTTTTAGATAATATACATCACATACATGTATATGTTTTCATATAATATAAATCACAAAAACATATACGTATATGTTTTCTTATAATATACATATCAAAAACACGCACATATGTTTTCATATGATCTCCTATATAATATTTTGATTACAGAAATTCCCCTCTGGACCAAAGGTTTCAACAACAGATGCCAAATACAAATTTATTATGTCTAGACTATTATCCACTATCTAATGTAACTTTAGAACGACATTATAGAGACATTAATTCGTTATAATAAATTCCTACATTTCATCCTAGGAGAAGCACCATCACAATCGCCGCATCTTTAGAGGGACTAGTTTCGATTTTCCCTCTAAATCTGAAGTCCCCCTATCATTCTCATTCATCACCTGGAGAAAATATACGCATTATACATATATTGTTATGGCACTCTTCGTAACTGGATCATAAACTCAAAGAGGTAACATTTTCTTACATTTCCCAATTCAAAAATAATAAATTCTCCCATCTTGAAGTCCATTAATTCTCATTCACTGAGAGCTGACGAATCCATTATTTCCGATTACATATCTTATTTCTTAAATGAACACTCAGCACCTTTTCAAATATGGCGTATCTTGCTACACGATACATTTTTTTTATAAATATTAAACCAAATACAAAAATATTAACCGCACATAATCAGAAATTTAGGTACTGATACCCTTACAGTTACTTACAAGTTGGGAAACTGCGCTTCACTCCTCTGCCAAATCATACCAAAGGCTTAAAAAAATGCTAACTGATGTCCTCTGGCTTAACAATCAACATTATAAAAGTGAGGATTAAGGTTAAATAGAGAAATATAGAGAAATAAGTGCCACTCTCCTCTACATCTTAGTGTAATAGGCAATGAGAAAGGAGCCTCCAGTCATTATCGAGTATGGTCGACCACTTTGTTTTACTTGATGTTGAAAAATGATGCCTATTGTAAAAGTTTCATTGTATACGATCAATTAAAAACACTTACACGTGTAATGTTGGGAAATAGTCGGTTAATACCTTTAACAATAGTATTAATAAACGAATAACCACACGGGATCAGATTTAAACTTCCATAAGTTACTACACTATCCATTAGTCCTATCGCCACCCTTTCTGGAATTGGATCTACTTGAAACTGTTCCTTTTTCTGCAAAGAAGACGTGGCAGATTCTATTGTGCTATCTGATGTAACAGACAAATACTGGCATTGCTGTCCACTTTTTCATCTCTATGGGTTCATACTTTTAAATATATAAAGGGGAATACAAGAGTACTCGATATTTATTTTCTCAAGGCTTCAAATTTAGCATGACCCATCCATGAGATGCCGAGCGTGTCGTAGAAAAATAAAATATTGATACTATTTATACTGATACTAAAAACAATAAAAATATATATGTTCAAAATCTATCGGGCACAATTACATGAAACACAGCACAAAAAACATAAGATACAGAGTTCGTTAATGCAGCTCAAAATGATTGTACTACTGCTATCTAAAATGATACTACTATTAAATAAGATTTATACAGACGAAAATATCGCACAAAATTGCAAGTAATTTTGCATGAAGATTTCTTTGGATGCCTGATATATCATAGGAGTCAACATCTATTTTGCAATGTTAACCAAAAGTATGTAATAATAACTTCAACGTCAACATGCAAATATAAAACGTTTTCTTATTGTAAATCAACAATACAATAGTTACAAGTTCGGTAATTGGTTTGTAATGGACATGGAAAACGATCTGGCTATGGTAAAAAGCTTGTCGTCATTGATATGCTATTTGGGATAGTTCATTGTATAAGGAGAGGGTGTAAGTACGCCTTTACAACAATTAACATATTATTTACAATAATTAACATATTATTACTATTGGTATTACTACTGCTAATGATAATAATAAGTACTATAATGATATAAAAATCTATAAGCTCTAAATATATTAAATATATTAAGTATTGATAATTGCATGAATCTTTAACAACATTAGCTTGACTAAAAGTACTAATAAATATTCAGAAAGTAATATTGTGCTATATAGTTCAATACAAATAATAAAATCACATTTTAAAGACACAATCTTTAATTTTTTTTTCAGTCCACCACTTCTTGCCAGAAAATGTTCTCCGTTTTTCCCCCTTTCTTCTGAATGCTCTCTTTTATGTAACATTTCATTGACTTTTATTCTTCTGTGAAAATATGCTGAAGATCGAAATTACTATGAGTTCGTTTTTCGCATCATTACAACAATGATTATATATTATTATAATGATATTCAGAAAAGGAGACTACTTTCATATTCTTATCCAGGATTAACAGATTGGCCTTTTTAAAGCCAGATTTTCATATCCAGGATTAACAGATTGGCCTTTTTAAAGCCAGATTTTCTGAATTTGGCTTTTATTGAAACTGTTTTGCCTTCAAAAATTGTATTGACATTTTTCAAAGCGTAACATACAGACTAACTATAAAAGGACCAAGAAGAATATAATATAGATGATACTAGTCATAGATAAGCTTCGCTATACTTATAATTATGCCAATAGGGTCTCTAGTTAAGTAAATCCTTCCTTTATGGCATCACCATAAACACACGATTAAGTGGTTACGTGCATTTTCCTCTGAGTATTGTGTAGAAGACTGTATTGAGCTACATGACGACAAGCGCGCGAAAAGCATCCATTTTTTTAACCATAACTTGATGGAAAAGAAAATTGATATTTTTTGGAGGCTACAAGTGAACACTGCAGGCCGGACAAACTTGATTTACTGACTCCCCAATTGATTTCAATAAGCATCATTTGAAAGCTCCTAATCACTGAAGACATACCCTTTAATTGATGGCAATCTCATTCAGCTATCTAAATATGACATGAGATATTTATCTTCAGCCAAATGTTATGAGAAGGGAGAGGTGAGTACATGCCTTTGGCAAGAGGTATTAGACCATCAATAAATCATATAAAGCAGAAAGCATTATTAGACAGAGATTGGCAAATGTAAAGTCCGTCAAAGCCAACAACTGTCGGGACTGATCAAACACTACGAGATAAAGCAATTATCAAAGCTGTCATCTGCAGTCGATCTCATCCTTGGGGGAAAAGGAACTGCTTTCCAAATGAATGGCTGACAAGCAAACTGACAAGAAGTGGATTATAATCTGACTACAGGCAGCTTTGCTAGCAGAATACTTTATATTTGACATTCCATGAACAATGCGGTTCTGTCTAAGAGTCCAACGGCAGAAAGTTACCAATTGGGTTTTGCTTTATTTGAGATTAATCATCATTACATAGGGTCATTGAAAGGCAGACAGCATATTTTGATTTTGGCGTTTAAGGCATTTAAACTAGAATTAGTGAGTTTATATTGCTTTATAGCACAACATAGATTGTTTGACTTGCAGTATAAGAGCATAATAATTGTATTATTTAATCCTTAAACATTAATATTAATTGTAAATTGTTTATTGCTTCATCGCTTTTATGGCATATCAAATCTTTGTGGGTTATCTAAATACAACTATTGTAAATAATTCATTAATAGTGTATCTGCATTATGGTATTAGAAACTCAATACTGTTTTATGATATACGTGCAGGAATATCCGGTTCAATGTGAAACTTTATGTCCGTTTGTGCACAGCCCATAACACCATATCATATATTTGAAAATCTTATTTCTTATACTTTATAGCATTCAATATTGTGGGATGGGGCCTATAGATACACTCAGCATTGATTAGGTGAGATAATGTTTAAGAAAGTAGCATTAATTAAAATAAATTTATAGTCTTTAAGTTTTTCAAAACACACCTAACGTTTTCCAGCAATCAGGTAGGACATCTGTGCACTCCTGCTACACGCCTTGAACAGTTTATTAACATTTCTAATCATATATGTAATAATCTTAATTTCTGTCATTTGTAAGTTGTAAATAAAGTGATATGAAGTTACATTTCCTTTTCAATCAAGTGTATGTATATATGTATATAGACGTCACAATTATGTTGTACCTTCTTTAATCAAAATAGAATATACTTAAGTGCTCTGCAATATATATATATATATAAATATATATATATATACATATATATATATATATATATATATATTGTTTTAAGTAATGCTGAAAACGATATCAACTTTGTGGGTGCGCCTTAACACAGACAACTTAAACAAAAATGCATCAGTAGCTTCTAACAACTTTTCATATTTAATCTCGTTACAAAATTGATTAAACAATTGTCAATAGCAGTTTCGTTATAACTCATATTTGTATGAGCAAGGCACATTTTAGAACTTGTTCTTTTGAAAAATGAAATGAAGACAGTCGTCCAGCTATACCAGCCAAATCGTTATATAATAAACAATTAAAATGAGGTAATTAAGAAATAGCTGCTTATTCTAAGGTGAGGGTATTTTTTTCTTTTTTAAACTTTAAAACAATTGTAAAGGCGTTTTTTTTTATTTTAGAATCTATTACACACAATTTAAAGATAGAAAAGGTTAGGAGTTAAAAGACAAGTAGAAAGAGTTTTTTGTGGTCTTCACTTTGCATGGCTTCCATCATCCTTGATAAAGCAATATCCTTGAATATGGGTAAACAAAGAAATTCTATTTGAGGAAAAAGGAAATGCAACAAGGTGGGAAAACACAGCAGAAAAGTTTGGCATTCTATTTTTCTTTCTGAGATTGATTAATGTAGAATTTTATTGTGCGGAACATAAATTCACGCTGAAAGGACCGATTTCGGTTATCTTTTTAAAACTTTTCGGGTTGAGTGGGCCTATGTGTGTAGGGGGATTCTGCTGATGAAGAATAGACGAATTGAAGAAAATTTTACTTCTATCAACAAGACAGCTGCTTGATCTCACAAAAGCGGAAAAACAGGAAAACAACGTTGCCAATGCCGGAAACAGTAAAATGGAGAAGAAAATCCAAAAAAGTGGTGATAAATAATGGAATAAATGGCCAAAAAGGGGGAAAAGATTAAAAAAAAAAGAAGTAAACTGAAATCAAAATTTAAAAAATACAATGAAAACAAAAAAAAATAAAGTTTTGTTTAAGAAGAAAACAAAATGTCTGAATACGAAAGTAACACGTTGTATTTGATTGTTTGATGTGCGACGTGAAGGGAACATGCGCTTCCACTCGAAAATGGCGAAATGGTAGAAATTTGAAATGGAAAGAATTTACTAAGTTTTTGTTTTCTGTTGCATATCACAAGCATACATATTGTTCGCCGACAGACAGGATTGAACTAGCCCAGGGCGCCCAGTCGTAAAATACGCTTAAATATATTTTAATTCACGCAGTTTCATATTTATTATTACAAAGCCAATTCTCTATTGAATATTATATTGTACCTAATATATAGTAGTGATTAAAATGCTATCACCTAGAATCGAAACTAAAACGTTTAACACATCTCCTACTAATGCAACTATCAGAAGATAGGTATGAAAGATTTAAATGATTTGAAGAAAGAAGTAAAATTATGTCGGCAAGTTGAAATGAACAGTTTGCATTTTAACTTGCTATTATATATTTGTACGCATTATTCATCAATCCAAACGAAGGTTTTACTCATTATGAATTATATCGTTATTTGACCATTAGTTTAGGAGTTAATCATTTAAATATTTACACACGGACATACACACACATACATCAACTGTTTCATTTATATTAATAAAAACAAAGTCCACTACGAGAAATGGACAAGATTAATAACAATTAAATAAAAGAAAACAGATCATTGAATTTGTACAGTATAGTTAACAGCCAATAAAAGGAAAAACAAAATAACCGTTACCAAACGCAATAAAATGGAAATTCCTACTGACATGTGTTCGTTAACGATTTGAAACTGTCAAAAATTTTTCTTTTAAATTTCAAAAGAAGATTTCGTCATTATCTTTGTTTCAGACTGTGTTTAAGATTCTTTTATTTGTTTTGGTCGTCTCCTACTTCTCCCCTTTTCCCTTTCCTAAAATGAATGCATGCTAGAATCTGTCTGACTTTGAAACAAATACAGCTCACGCAAGAAAATTCACCAGCTTTTATGTATCTGGAGGCACACACGTGTGCGAATTAGCCAGGCAGTGTGATATACCCAATGTCATCTGAGGTCTACTTATCTGCTGTCAGACAGAATAGCATTTGTCCTTAACATATTAATCACCTCTGTTATTATTCCTTCTCGGAATCTGGACACTCAGATGGTACTAGTTTTGTGTTTAGTCTGCCGATGTAGGCACTGGGTCGATATTCCTTATACTAACCTCATATCTGTAGATCCCATTGACAGGTGCACTCAACATTGTACCAATGCACTGCTTCCTGAACAGAGCACTTCTTTCTAGCTGCAATCTGCTTAATACTCTGGTGGCACGATTCTACAGTGTTGTTACCTGCTGGTGCACTTCCCAGCTGGTGGAAACTTCTTTGAATTTCCCATAAGAGAACACAGTATCAGTGTCAGTAAGCAGTTCCTGCAATATGCAGCGCTCAAAGAATATTAATTTGAGATGCTGAATGATATTTCTGGAGTCCTGATACAACAACAGTCACCAAATCGTAAAATGTGTTGGACCACAATCAGTGATTGTCAGGAAGTGTTTGCCATTATAGTGGGTTATATCTATTCCTAGCTTTTGCCATTTAGCTTTTACTACTAATCCTTTTTTTGTTCACAACGGCTTTTACTTTGGTTGAGCATGCTTTATATTTGGATATTGTCAATGTCGGCAGATGCACACATTTTCTGGGTATGGGCAGGCAGTCTGGCCATGAATCCATACTTTTGTCTGGCTAGGGACTCCTTCGAACAAGCTGAAAAGTTTTGTCAATGCAGCGTAGAACTCATCTACTGACTTTTCTGTGTATAAGGTGCATCTTGAAAACTGCTTGTAACCCTCACATAGGTCAAGCGCAAAAGCCCTGCACAGTGCATGTTTTACGCGTGTCACATTGATCTTATTTGTATCCGTGAAGTTGCTGATAAACGTTAAAAGCTCCTCTGGCTAGTTGCAAGGGGGATACTTGCTCGATCCTGTCAAGATTGACTGTCGAGGTTGAAAATCAGATCTACTCTCTCCAACACGTTAAAAAACGACCTTGGTGTCTAACTCTGTCCCGTGGAGAGGCATAGTAAATAGGTACATTAGACGTTGCTCTATTATATCCCAGTACGAATTTTAGGTCGGACCTTCCTTCAAACATAATGCCGAGATAGCTTGTGCTTGAGTTTTTTCTTTTGGTTGTTTCATACTTCTTTCTCTTCTTCTTCTTTAGAAACGAACGAAATACAGGAATCTGTCTGATACTTAAATAAATACTACTCACACAAGAAAAGGCACGTATGCAAATGAGTACGGGCCTCTTCTTTATCATTTTTGTGTCACCTGCCATGGCGTTCACCTCGTCACTCCTTGTCTACACAGACAGTAAACATTCCAAATGACTGCATGCATTTTTCATTCAGCCTTGAGATCTTACAGTTAACAACCAAAAATCAAACAATTATTAATATTATAACATATAAAAAAGTTCAAACTATTTTGTCGAAAAAGACAAAGAGAAAATTAGCAAGGAAAAAAAGCTCACTGCTTGATGAAACAACCGATTCGGATCAGATAAAAGTTCGGGTTTGTTTTGATGGTGCGTTCTGGGTTTGAATCAGTCAAAGATGACAAATGCCAGCCAATTTATGATTCAGAAAAAAGGAAAAATAAAAATTACAAAAAAAGCATATATAAAATCAAGCAGCAAGCAGATAGGGATGTTCTGATTAATGATTAACAATTGTTGCTGTCTGGTATTCAACCAAAGTATAGGAGATAAACTGTGTTTTAAAATATTATTTTATTTAATTGTATTTCTATTTCAATATTTAATTTGATTAAAAAATATAAAAACTAAACTATGCAGCAAACTTTGATGCCAAAGATTAGTTTTAAGAGTTTTTGTTTTTTTTACATTTTCATGTACTTTTGTCTAAAAACTTATTGATCTACACCTTTGTTTTTGAAGGAATTGACTCTGCATTTTGTTTTGAAATTCAACTGTATAAGGTAACTAGGAGTGAAAGAAAATAAACCATCGTGTATCAATAGTAAATGTAAATCACAAATGGAAAAAAAAACTACAGCTTATTAAAAACTTAGAAAGAAAACGTGAATTTCCACGTCAGATGATCGGTAAAACAGTTGCATGTTTGATCTCGATTTGTTTTTTATATAAAGAAAATTCAGTTTATTGAAAGGAATTTGTCCAGGTGTTATTTTTAAAATGTGTTGTATTGTGTTTGAAGGTGAGTTGGCAATAAATGAACGGCTGGTCAGATCTAAAGGTGATCAACACTCAAATTGCCAACCCACTGTGGCAACAAAACTATCACATCACATGCTAGTCCCATATCTACCCTCTTTGTTCACACATATTTTGTCAGTAACCTGATATATATATATATATATATATATATAATGTGTGTGTATGTATAAGCGCTAAATATGGTAAATTCCCAATAATAGCTTTCTATGCTCTCAAGAAGATGACTTTAAGGATGATTAATTTATTTTAAGCATTTTTTTCTCTTCGCTTTGGGCTCCATAATTTCCTGTTTAGTTTCAGAAAGTCAATTTCTCTGTTATTTTCCTTGCAATTATCTCATATACACCCGCTCCCCAAACCCTGAATTATTGTTTTTTGTTGTCCTTCCTTCCAATTATTTCTATTTTATGTGTTTATTTTTGCTTACAAAACACGAAACCTAATATATTTTGAACGAAAATTTATACCTATAGTCTACTTTCCATTCTAAGCAATCTTCTGTATTGATTGTGAAAGGGCAACAGAAGCACTCCACCAAAGAAAAGAAAATACAAAATCTGGTGCTTCATACAATCATACCGCTAAAAAAAACGGCCTTATTAGTTTTAAAAGAGTTCAATAGTTCTACAGAAAATTGGTGGATTTTGATGATAACAAGTAGGTTCAATTTTATTTTAGTTTAATCCATATCAAAGCTGACTTCAGTGCGGAATTCAGATCCCGCACCTGGTGTACAGTTATATCTAGCAATACTAATGAGTCTTATTTAAGATAAGCATGTATGTAGAAGAAAGAGTACTCTATAAAGGAATTATGAAAAGCTTTTAATTAAATCAATGTTACAAAATTTCCTCTTTTTGGTTGGTTGACCTCAGAAAATGCCCCAGTTAAAGAGAACTAGTTGGAATGAAACACATTTTTAGTCGAAAGATTAATCGTTCTACAAATAATGCATTCAATTGCTAGAGAAGCGTTGTATTAGTGTATTACTCTCGGAGAAAACTAAGTTGATGAGTGAAGCTAAATTTTTGTTTTTTTTAATTTTACTGTACAGAAGTTTTAGACTGATGTGTTACACTTCTGATGATGAAAGTTTTGCAAAATTATGGTAATTATTTATCTGGAAGATTTTCAAGTTCTTTGTACGTGCAAGGTCTGTGGTATTGGTTTGGTTCTAAAGTCGATTTTCATACTTAGTCTGCGGTTCGAACCCTGAGGCTACTGGTACAGTTATATCTAGCTACACTGATGTGTCTTTTTCTACATGAAACACATATGTATTTGGATATTAACAATATTTATTAAAATTAATTATTCAAAACTTCATTCAAGGAAGAACACTCTGTAAGGGAAATATGAGACACTGTTAACAAAAGCAATAAAATTCCATTCCTTTAATTGGTTGAACACTCTGAAAAAAAGAATAACTGTGTACGTTTAATGAATAATCAATATGTATTTTTTCCTTTATCGTACGGTTGTTTCAGTGGCAACGTGTGTGGGTGGAAGACGTCGGATAGATCTCAAGGTTACTTCAATCCGAGAGGTTTGAATCCTGCGACTGCTAGTAGCACTGATGATTCTTGTTTTAGATGAAACATGTGTAGATATAAAAGATATTTATCATAAGTAATTCTATCTATCAATATGAAGAAAGAAATACCTACATCAAACAGCAAACTGGAATAAACGTCATCATTCCCACTATACAGACATTAATGGAGAGATCACTTGACAGAATCTACAGGCAACAGATGCACATCTAGAGTATTGGACCCCAAGGCAATGGAAAAAATCAAGTAGAAGTACTCGGTGACAGGCTTGAAAGCTTACTGAGTCTTACGTAATCATGCCTAGCCAGGGATGAAACAAGATCAAAAGAAACCAAGTAGAGGTTCCTCCTCCAGGAATGATAAAAGCTACTCTAATCATGATGATCAACAATTCGTGTGAATCGAGAAAGAATAGTGGAACGATGTTAAAAAGAAACCACCGAAATAATTGCATGATAACATACGTTTCTGACCTTTCAGATTCACCAGTCATCTAAACAAAGTAGTGAGAAACATGGACAGGTGTTGAAAATAATTCTGCAGGATGTGGGAAAGCGTTTGATGATGCTGCTGCTGCTGCTGCTGCTGCTGCTGCTGCTGCTGATGATGATGATGATGATGATGATGATGAACAACAACAACAACACAACCTCATCATTATCCAAATCTAGACTTTTTTTATTTTTTATATACCTTAATTTTGGAAATATCCATTCATATAAAGTTTTAAAATTTCTTTGACAAAACTTTCGCCTGAAGATGTTGAATAAATATGTTTGGCAAATTATTCTAGTGTTGAGTTTTGTAGGCACACACATGAATGCCTTGTATTATTATATAGCTGATAATAGTACTTACAATATTGACGAATATTTTAATGCATAGGAATATTGTTGCATATTCAACATATCTTCAAAGTATGCAAATCAGTTCGCTTTAATTTGTATAATAGGTGATGCCCATCTTCATTACATAATTTGTTACTTTTTTGTTTTTGTTTTTCAATTATGATAATGATGTAAGTTCGTTTCCAAACTTAAAACTTTTCATGCATATAAGTATCAGAGATTATATATATATATATATATATATATATATATATATATATATATATATATATATATATATATATATATATATATACAGTGATGATCATATTTATTGGCACGGTAAAATAAAAGTTAAATTTTGTCTAATAAATTCTAAAAAAGGGATTAAATTAAAGAAAATAACAAAGTATATTATGTATTTTTAACTGGCCTTTCCGATGCAGCAATCGGATTTTAGAAAAAATAAATAACAAAGGAACAACAAACATAAATGCGAAATTTACAATTTTTTATTAGACTTTTAATCAGACTAACAGAGAACAGTCTCTGTCAGTCTTTGAGATAGGATAAAAGTGTAGTATCTGTTCAGTCAGAGAAAAGGATAAATCTTTCTAGTCTAGGGGAAATATTTAATCCCAATCTGGAATGCCATTTTTTGGAAGATGTGGCTTTACTCTGCATTAAAATCCAACCTAACTGCAAAGACACAGTTGTGTCTGACTGCAAAATTAGACACAAGGTTGGTTTACTCGCCTCACTACGAGGGCAACCTCGCAGTGAGGCGAGGAAATAGGAACTGACATAATTAAGTCTAATGTCATAAGCCAGTCTAAAAGTAAATAACAAATATTTAAAAAGTTTACTCGTTATGAAATAGAAATAAAAAGAAAAACAAAAACGGTTTACCTGCATATAACCAACAGGAAAATTAATTTTTACTTACCTGAAAAATAAAAATAAATAAAACAATGAATATTTAAACAGCATATAATAAAAAGTTTACAATTAGATGAAAAAATAAACAATTCATTTAATTAAAATTTTCAGAATAATTAATGTCAATGTGTCCGACATTTTTTTTTAATTCTCGGACACATTGACAACAATTCAGAACACATCTTTAAACTGATAAACATATATTAATTAGAACACATCTTTAAAACTGATAAACATATATTAATCGAATTTGCAAAATAAGAATAATACTGATTAATGCTACATATTTCCTTTTCTAATACATAATCCTATAAAAAAAAATTAAACTCCATTTGTTTTTATGGATGGTAATTGGATGTTTTTACTATAAAACGAATAGTCATTCTGTTATTAAAGTCTTAATAATAGGACGATTTTGTTTTATCATTGTAACAGGTGATATTCTCCTGAAGGTTGAAGGTTCAATTCTCAGTGTGGGCGACCGAAAAATATAATTGCAATTGTCTTAAAACCTCTATCAAGTCATGGCTGACGGAGTGAGACCATGCTAGCTCAGTGGCAGTAAATAAGGTTACATCGACTGAAATGTGAAAATAACACTCAAGATGAGAACAGTAGTCCGAAGAATACAAATAACACGAATAAGCACATATTTATCAAACTATAGAACGCATGATATCCTCCAAAAGTTTTCCACAGAAACCAAAAAGCCAGCTGTGACACTCCAGAATATCCTGCTGCCATTTTATATGGAAACCAGTGTTTTAATTGCTTTCAACTAAATAGATGCTCTGCGACCAAAACAACCAGCAATCACTGAAAAACAATTATACAAAGCGTGAGAGTCATATGCTTAATCTGTTAAGTCTAAAGTAGCTGAACAGAGGCTTAGTCCCCATGGTGACATACTTTCTGGAGTTTGGTGAAAACGAACAGGTTTCTAAAGATATGCTTGGCCTCTTCTTTCCCAATCAGCATCAAGGATTCCCTCAACATCTAATAAAGTCAGACATTTTACTAAGAACTTTACATCAAACTTTGTGATCAACTATTTCCTGAATTCCCCCACGACTGAAAATATTCTAAACTAGCATTTCAGCCCAGCGTTGCCCGGGTGTTTGGAGGTGTGTGTTGAGCAAAAAAAAAAAGTGGTAGTAGGAAGGAAGAAAAGAATGAGGGGTAAAACGTGACGTTTTTGCTCTTACGACCACCGTCAAACCTAAAGTGATGTAGGCTTAAATTAAGGCTAGACAATCGAAAAGAGGGGATGACTTTGGGCAATATTGGCGAAAAAAGCGACCCCTCCCTTTAGAAAAGTGTCCAATTCAAGGTGAGAAAATTAATGTTTTTAGCCAATTTTTCGATATTTGTCGTCTGAAGGGTTTAGCTTTAAAACGATATTGACTTTGTGAAAATCCGTCGCCTCTATCGAAAGTTTTAAGCAGACATGCAAACATATATACATAGATTTGTATATTTCTAACTGAAATTTTCGACCCAAATCGATTAAAAAGCTTGCCATATCTCTGAATACTCTTTATGTCAAATTTCAAATGTTTAGACCAGAAATTGTCTTTAGTAGTTTGGTAGAGACCGCAGAGGTCATTTTTTTTTAACGTTGGCCCCTATTATGACCCCTTAACATTTATTGTTTCAGGCTCAACTCAAGTTATTAAGTTAGATCCATGTCCAAGGAATTTATATCTAAAATATCAAGTGTTTAGACCCAAAGTTGTCGGAGGAGTTTGGTAGAGTTTTCAAAGACCAAATAGTTGAATATTGACCCCTTAACAGCTAACTTTCTGGCCGAAAACCGATTAAAAAGATTTTCACAAATCTCAGTACCCTGTATATCAAAATTTCGAGTCTGTAGACTAACAATTGGCAGAGATATTGTGTAAGGAAATGTACACAGACAGGCAGACAGACAGACACTTTCACTTTTATAGATATATAGATGACATCTATATAGCTGTACAAGATGTTGCCAAACTTATCCAGAACCTTTACAACAAAAAACAATCAGCCCTTTGAACAGTCCAATCATAGTGCTTAAAACATTGCAGTTAAAACTAACTACTATGATTACAAATCTGTTCAATCATTGCTTAACAGAGAAATACTTCCCAATGCATTGGACCCCCCCCCCAAAAAAAAATAGATCAGTATCCGCATTTCAGTACAGACTAATCAGTCTCCTATGTGTCATGCGCAAGTTGCTTGAAGTTGTAATAAATTGAAAAGTTGTTACCTCAACAAAAACAGTGACCAGCAATATAGATTTCGTCCCATCCTGCCAGATCAACAGCTGATATGCTGATTGACAGGATCAGTGAATCTATTTACAAGGGCTTCGTTTCTGGAAAAAAAGCTCTTATCAAAGGCTTTAGATATGATTTAGCATAAAGATTCACAAGATTTCTAGTTATGAAATATCTGGAGACTTCCTCTAAAATCCATCAAGTTTTTTCTCTCTGATAACTTTATAAAAATAGTCGTTGATAAGCAGAAGTCTGAAGCTCATAGTATCAACGTTGGTGTACCTAAAATATTGATTCTAGGTCTAAATCTCTTCCTGATCTTCATTAATGATTTACCACATAACATTTTAAGACCATTTGCCGAGATTTATGCAGATGGTACGACTGTCTATGGCAGCATTACACAAAGCGTTATTGTTCAAGATCTTCTGATTCTCTCTCTCTCCGTGCATACGTAGTGCAATGTAGGAAAAAGATGGCTAATTACTTTTAATGCATCTAAAATCAAGCTTCTTTTCATCACCCGTGCTCCAATCTTCACTTTGATCTAATTTAAAGGACTTTTCTCTTGAGTAAACCCCTGCTTTCATAAGCTTCCGGGACTGACCTTCATTCCAGATCTGAAATGGAAGACATATTAAATCTGCTGTTAGAGTCACTAGAATAATTGTTGGATCATTCTACTACTACTGACACAAACCTCTACTTCTATAAAAGCGAAATATGTCCTAAGATTGATTATTGTTTTCAAATATAGGGAGTTGCTGTTTAGAGTCTCCTTTCCTGCCTTGACAGAGTACAAAACCGACTTCAAACTCTAGTGGGCGATGTCCTCTTCTCTCTTTCTTTCTTTTTCACAGAAAAGACGTTGCTAGTCTTTCCTTATTCTTATCTCGTGTTTGACTCTGCTTCAATCTAGGTAACCCTAAACAAATTCTACTTTAGCTGCCCTCTTTAATAAGTAATTCTGACCAGTTTACAGCCATTGTGACTAATCCTCTCAATCTTTCATCGTTCACTCGTCAAACGCAATAATGTTTATCCTCGAGTAGACTTGACCTTTGATAAGCGCTGACTCGTTTGTGAAAGCAAAAAAAAAAAAAATGGAAATCAAAAACAACAATGTCTTACTTATTTCCATTAAAAAAACAAAAACAAGAGAAATAAAAACAGAAAAGAAGCCAAAAATTAACATTCCTAAATTGCATCTTTCCAATTCACATGTTTACCGACGTAAATGCTATTTCAACTAAAACATGACAAAAGAAAATGTTAAGCATGACAGACATTAAGGCACTCTCCGCGAATCTGTCTTAAATAAAATGTCTAGATTCAATTTGCACATTTACTGATGGAAACTAAAGCCCGACAAACTAAGCACCTCGTGAAGATGCAAGGATGCATCTATAAAGCACAAAATAAATAAAACAAAACAATGAAAAAACAAGAAAAGGAAAAGAAGTAACAAAAAAATAAGCAAATAAAAGAAAACAAAGATAAATATTACATCTTTAATAAAATATTAGTAAAACATAGGTTAACAAGGAAATTATATGCAGAATCTGATTTCCAAGTTTCTTAGACCCAAAACCTACAATCGTTGTTTTTCGAGTATGCAATGGTTTTTGGGTTTTAAACGGCCTTTTTTTATATCAATATCTCTTTATTTTTTTGTTCGTTTTCGTTTCCAAGATATTCCGAGTCTATTATAGAAAACACAAATGCTACAACTTTAGTGTTCTTAAGAACAACAGTGAACATGCCAGTTTTAACATGTTTGATACTTTCTTTTTTTCCATTCCGTATCCCAGCAAGAACTTCCGGAATAGAATCATGCAAGAAAAAAAAAGAGGCAGAAATTTTATTTGCACAAACAGGAAGCTGAAAATATGTAAAGACATTTCGAACATCACTCGGGAGACTTTTCTAAGAAGTGACGACAGATTCTTTTTGGCAGATTTTTGTAGTGTGTGAGGTGGGTAACACGTTGAAAAAAGAAACACTTTATCTGCTTTAGAAAATTTCTCACGTTCTACAAAAAAATATGACAAACGAAAGAAAAAATAATTTTTTTCATCTCTTTTTTCTAAATGTAAAATATAACCAAATTTTCCAATGCCATAAATACATTAAACTATTGCCTTAAGCAAAATAAAGTGTGTCTCTATGAATGAAAGCAAATATTTAGACAGCTATTGTTCATAAACTCTTTATCAGATCGGGAGGGTGTGTGGGGTGGAGCCATATTTGATAGCTTCCTCACTTCCCAAAAGATTTCCACATCGTAAAAACGGATGGATTTCTCCTAGCAAATATTTTAATATAAGACTACACCACAACTAATGCCGTCCTAGCATCAGTCCTCTAATGAGTAACTCAATAACAAGAGCTTCAGACTATACAAAACACTACAATGATTTTTTTTGTTTTTACACACTCATGCTATTAAGCGCCAGTTATATTTATAATATTCTAACTTCATGATTCTATTTATATGAAATAAAAAACATATCCAGTAAAAATATTAATCAAAAACAAGAACGAATTTCACATTATTTTGTTTAAGGAAATATTTATTTACCAACATAACTCCCATGCTTCAACATCACTTTGAATAACCTCTTGTCAACTGATGACGTCAATCGGCTAATTTGAGATGATATGATGCTATAGAAAACTTCCAAAATCTTCCTCCAAAATTCATCCTTCGATAAAATTTGAACACCTCCTTCATAAACTTTCATCGTTATTATTGACCAGAGCTGCTCAATTGGGTTTATATCTGGAGAACAAGGTGACCATGTCATCAAATTTCTCCACTAATGCTTAATGACTTAAGATAGGATGTCGTAGCTTTGGCTGAGTGGGATGGTGCATTGTTGTGCATAAAACTCAATTTGCAGTGACATGCCAATGGAAATCATCTAACTATGGTGACAAATGCTCATTTAAAAATAAAATATAAGACTGACTTGTCAGTTTTACATCTTCTGGAACTCGAGATGGTCCAGTTAGTTCATCTTAGATTATTCCAGCCTAAAACATGACACCTCCACATTCCTGTGTACGACGGAATCCAAGAGAGGTAAGGAGTTCAAAAAATCACATTGCCAAAATATTACATTTCTGAGTGTTACAACATAATTATCTTTCAATTCAATGATAATAAACACTTGTCATAAGTTTCCCTTATAAAATGTGCAGGTGTAATCATTTCAATCACCTCATAATACTGATCTTCATTCAACTGAAAATCTATCCATCTCATTAATTTCTATCATCGAGTGGCTTTTCACCTTGATAGGTGTTGGATCATTGTCAAGGAAAACTATAACAGATTGCTCTGTTTTTTTTTCAATGTTTTCTTAGAATAAAGAAACACACCTTTTACCATTTCAATGTTGAGATTGTTTTGAAGTATTTTAAATGTCTTGTTTCTTGAACTTATTAAAGGTTTCAACGTGTATTTTGTTACAAAAACGCTTTTTGTGACAATATTTCAACTGCTCCTGATCATAAGATATAAGATATGGCTAAATTTTAAACTATCATTTTCTTTCTTTGCTGTTCCAACGAAAACATCTTCTGGATGTTCGTTTTCTTGTCCACTTATCTCCCCATTTCTACTACTTTCCTTCTTTTTCACTGTATATATGTCTGAAACGCGTTAATATTCTTTGTTATAATTGTACTGTTTTGATACCTCTTTTATTCTTTCTTTAACGAACGTACGCATATATTCCTCGAATCTTTGTAATATCGTTTTGAAAATTAAATATTTTTGTGTTATTGATACTTTATGCAGTTTATATTATATTTATCTATACTTTAATTTTTCTTATATATATATATATATATATATATATATATATATATATATATATATATATATATATATATATATATATATATATACAGTGATGATCATATTTATTGGCACGGTAAAATAAAAGTTAAATTTTGTCTAATAAATTCTAAAAAAGGGATTAAATTAAAGAAAATAACAAAGTATATTATGTATTTTTAACTGGCCTTTCCGATGCAGCAATCGGATTTTAGAAAAAATAAATAACAAAGGAACAACAAACATAATTGCAAAAAACCCTTGTTCAAAATTATTGGCACGATTTATTTAATAATCAATTGTATAGCCTTTGGCCTTGATTACCTTCCTCAGTCGCTTTTCATAGTTTACAACCAAGTTGTTGCACACTTCAGTAGTAATTTTAGCCCACTCTTCCTGACAATAATCCTCCAATTGAATAAGATTCTTAGGCTTCCTTTGCATTACCCTCAATTTTAATGTTCTCCATAAATTTTCAATTGGATTAAGGTCTGGGCTTTGTGATGGCCACTCCAAAACATTAATATGATTGTCCTCAAACCATTTCTTAGTCAGTTTAGCCGAATGCTTTGGGTCATTATCTTGCATGAACCACCAACGACGACCAAGTGAGAGCTCTTTAGCAGAGTCTTTCAGGTTTTCATCCAATATTTTAACATAATCTTCCTTTTTTATGCGACCTGTGACCTTAACAAGTCGCCCTGGTCCAGAGGCAGCAAAGGATCCCCAAAACATCAAACTGCCTCCACCGTGCTTCACTGTGGGTATGGTGTTCTTAGGCAGGAAAGCTTCGCCAGATTTTCTGTAAATATAAGACACTTTATTATGGCCAAATAACTCTATTTTCGTTTCGTCAGTCCATAGAACACGTTTCCAGAATGCAACATCTTTATCAATATGACGTTTTGCAAAGGCTAGCCTTGCTTTCAGGTGCATAGGCTTCAATAAGGGAGTCTTTCTCGGACGACATGCTTTTAAACCAGCTCTCTTCAAAACTCTACCAACTGTATGTCGAGATACATTCACTCCAGAGGTGCTCTGTTCATCAACAATCTCCCCAACAGAGATCCTTGGGTTTTGTTTTACTTGTCGAACAATTTTCCGTTCATCTCTTGGGGAAGAATCCTTTTTCTCCCTCTACCCTCTAAACTCATAACGTGGCCTTGCGATTTGAACTTGTTTATTATGGCTCTAACAGTGGATTTGGGAAGGTTTAGCTTCTTTGAAATAATATCATAGCCCTCCCCATTGGTATGGCATGCTACAACAAGCTTCCTGACGTCTTCGCTGTGTTCCTTAGTTTTAACCATGGCGATTGAAAATTATAATTTAGTCACTTATAATAGTTTAAATAAATCGCTATCTAAAAATTATCTGAAAAAAATTATTCACTGAATTAGCGTTAAACAAGCATAATATGGCTATAAAAAAGTTCAGAAAGCACGTAAACCGGAAATTGATTGATATTATACTGATACTAAAAGAAAAACAAAGCCGTGCCAATAATTTTGAACAAGGGTTTTTTGCAATTATGTTTGTTGTTCCTTTGTTATTTATTTTTTCTAAAATCCGATTGCTGCATCGGAAAGGCCAGTTAAAAATACATAATATATTTTGTTATTTTCTTTAATTTAATCCCTTTTTTAGAATTTATTATATAAATAATAATATAATAATATTATTATAATAATAATAATAATAATAAACTCATATAATTATTTAATCTTGAATAATAACGCTCATGAGATAGAATTGTCCTTTTACAGAATTTGAAAGACTCTCTTCTCTGCTAATTTTTATTTTAGTGGAATTCAAATAAAACTTAGCCAGAGGTCATTAGAGTTGAGCTAATAGATATAACTATGAGGTTGAGAAGAAAGTTCTTGTGGAATTTTTACATTTGGATTTCAAATAAGTTCTCGTTATAATACCTTTACTTTATACATTATTTTGAAGTGTTTTTATCTAATCGTTTAAATTACAATCGTTTTAAATTAAAACCGTTTAAATTACAATCGTTTAAATTACAATCGTTTAAATTACAATCGTTTTAAATTACCATCGTTTAAATTACAATCGTTTAAAATTACAATCGTTTTAAATTACAATCGTTTAAAATACAATCGTTTAAATTACAATCGTTTAAATTACAATCGTTTTAATTACAATCGTTTAAATTACAATCGTTTTAAGTTACAGTCGTTTTAAATTACAATCGTTTTAATTACAATCATTTTAATTACAATCGTTTTAAATTACAATCGTTTTAAATTACAATCGTTTTAAATTACAATCGTTTAAATTACAATCGTTTTAAATTACAATCGTTTAAATTACAATCGTTTTAATTACAATCGTTTTAAATTACAATCGTTTTAAATTACAATCGTTTAAATTACAATCGTTTAAATTACAATCGTTTTAAATTACAATCGTTTAAATTACAATCGTTTTAATTACAATCGTTTTAATTACAATCGTTTTAATTACAATCGTTTTAAGTTACAATCGTTTTAAATTACAATCGTTTTAATTACAATCGTTTTAATTACAATCGTTTTAAATTACAATCGTTTTAAATTACAATCGTTTAAATTACAATCGCTTAAACTACAATCGTTTTAATTACAATGGTTTTAAATTACAATCGTTTTAAATTACAATCGTTTTAATTACAATCGTTTTAATTACAATCGTTTTAAATTACAATCGTTTAAATTACAATGGTTTTAAATTACAATCGTTTTAAATTACAATCGTTTTAAATTACAATCATTTTAAATTACAATCGTTTTAAATTACAATCGTTTAAATTACAATCGTTTTAAATTACAATCGTATTAAATTATAATCGTTTTAATTACAATCGTTTTAAATTACAATCGTTTTAAAATACAATCGTTTTAATTACAATCGTTTTAATTACAATCGTTTTAAATTACAATCGTTTAAATTACAATGGTTTAAATTACAGTCATTTTAAATTACAATCGTTTAAATTACAATCGTTTTAAAACCATGATATCTCCTTTTTAGAACATTGAATAAAAGAGGGAAAAAAAGCGAATTCGCACCATTTTCTTATTCCAATTCAAGCTAGGTATAAAAATTGCTGAAACAGCTCGCGATATCAATGGGACATTTGGCCCATGAACTACTACTGAACGCACAGCGCAATTGTGGTTTAAGAAATTTTGTGGTGGCGATAAAACTCTTGAAGATGATGAGCATAGTTGTTGACGTTCGGATGCTGACAACGATAAATTAAGAGATTTTGTCGAAGTCAATCCGCGCACAACTGTTCAGGAACATGCTTTTGAATTAGACGTAAGATATATACGATGATTTTCAACCACTTTAGAGAGATTGGAAAGACAAAAAACATTGATAAATGGATGGATGCCTCATGAATTGAAGGACAACCAAAAGAAATGCTGTTATGAAGTGTCATCTTTGCTTCTTTTACACAACAAGAACAACTCGTTTCTAAACTGGGTTTGAACTTGTGATAAAAAGTAAGTTCTTTACGACATCCAGCGATTCTCAGCTCAGTAGTTAGACACCGACGACATTTCCTGAAGCCCAAGTTGCACCAAAAGAAGGTCATGCTGATTGCTTGGTGGTCTGTGTTTCATCCATTACAGTTTTGTTTAATGCAGATGAAACCATTACAGCAAAGAATTACTGTCAACAAATGGATAAAATGCATGAGAAACTTCGATAACAACATCCAGTATTAGTCAACACAAAAGGCCAATTCTCCTCACAATAATGTCCAACCCCACGTTGCTCAACTGACACTGCAGTAATTGAACGAATTGGGCTACAAAACTCTGCCTCATCCGTCATACTTTCCAAACCTCTCACCTACCGACTACCACTTTTTCAAGCATCTTGACAACTTTCTGCATGAGAAATACTTCAAAAACCTAAACAATATCAAAAACGCCTTTAGCGACTTCATCACCATCAAAATGCAAGATTTTTATGTTAATGGCATAAATATACTTGTTTTGTGTTGGTCAATTCTGATGGTGCTTATTTCGATAATTACATTTTTGTTTGAGTCGAGAAACCGCAAATATTTTTTATCAACCTGATAGGAGGGCGCCAGCCATTACCTGAGCGTAAAATATACTTTAATATGATATTTTAATGCAGATTTTGTATCTATTATTATAAAGCCAATTCTCTATTGATTATTATACTGTGTCCAATATAAACTATTTCAAAAGTAAAAAAAAAGAATATAACTTGAATGCTATCAGCTAAACAACCTTTAACATTCCAGCCTTTGTCACTACCATTTGAACCATCATTAGATGGATAAGGCATAGGTAAAAATAAAACCAACTGTAACGTATAAATGTATATATATTTGCACTTGCATACAAGAACACTTTAAGTTGACTTGTGCGTGCCGAATCCTAATTTTTTGCAATTTTTACCACTTAGTAGCTATTTTTACTGGCTAAAGACCGATAAAGAAGCGGTCTATAAAAAATGCAATCATTTGATTTGCGCCGCTTTGTGACCTTGTGTCCCAGAGGAGATGCAGTTTGAAAAAATGGAGACAGACAGATACACACACAGACATACTTAGTTTTATATATTAGATTACTGAATCTTAGAGAAATGGAATACTCTCGTTGGCCAAAGAAATTGAAGGCCTAACAGAGAACAGAGTAATGATGAAAATTAAAACCATACATTGTATTGCTAACCGAATGAGATTCATTTTTCTGTGGTATCTTCCAATGTTGCAATTACCAACTTCATTGATTGTGTTTGAAATGTTAACTCAAATAATAAAAGATGTTAATTGTTAAGAGCACAGTGTTAGCCCTTTTTTCAATTTCATCTAATGAGAGTTATTTTCAAGTCCACACACAAGCACTTATCATTTAAGATAGGATGCATTAAATTAGACCCTATGATAGCTATTCATCCACTATAATATTAGAATCTGGGCCAAAACCTATTCCTTAAAAGATCGAGCACTCTAAAGCAAAATTAGTAAAAGGTTCAACGTTTCTGATAATTAAAGATGTTAAACCAGATGGTTATCAAAGGGAGGAATCACCCACGTAATATCTGGGAAGAGGTCATGAGAAATGGCTGGAATCTGGATTTAAATCTACCTTTTGAATGAACATCCTGATGTTTACTTGAAAGAGGTTACCAAAATGTTAAATGCTTGAGACAAGAAAATGTTATTACACATGATGATTATAATGATGATGATCATCATGGTCATCATAAATATTCTTGACATGACTTGAACTCGAATCCATAGTTTAAGTTTGCAATCATTCTAAATTCTTGCAGCATTGTAGTTTAATCTAGGACCACTTTCATGATGATCGTCGTGGCTTTATCAAGTATCGCGAGAAACAAAAGCACACACAAAATGTTGCAACCACCACTTTATTTATACAAACGAGATGGGGTGGGGTGGACACAATGTCTGGGTTTGATTATCTCTTTAACTGATTGTCATCTGCTATGTCTGGACAAGTCTTGTTGACTTCCGGACAACAGCAGTCTTTTTATGAAGATGTGTCTTTTGTTCTGTCAGTCCGGAAGTCTACGGCTGGATTAAGTCAAGTCAACTGGGTTTGCTTGGATCAACTCACTCAGTGACCGAAGGCCAGTCATGATGAAGCTACGAGATAGCATCGTTACATTCATAACCATTCTGCCTCGGGCGAATAAAAGCAGAAATAATAACTTAGTTGAAAAAAAAAGAATAATAATTTGATGACATGTCTAATGTAAAAAAGTAAATTAAAATAATTTCTATTTATTTTTTCTAAACAGTTAAAACTATAATAAGTAAAAAAATATATATATATAAAAATGGATTTGTTACTCAGGAAGGCAAAAATAAAAGTCATTTTCATTTTTGATTGAAAGCAGCAGCAACAAAATAAAAACACACAAAAAAGTAACATTTATTTTAAAAATAATAAGTTGCTTAAAGATGGAACTGATCAAGCTTTTTTCTTTCAAAAACCAATTAAAAAATGAACATTTGTCAATTTTGTTTAGAGAGAAAAAAAAGAAGAAAGAAAGACAGAGGGAACCGATATTGCATCATGGGAAATATCTGTTCAAACCTTCTTTCCAAATTAATTAACAAACGTGTAGCACAAAGTAATTAACATTTGAATCGCACATTCTTTTGGGTTGTGAAATATCCAATATTATGCTTTAGTTCTTGGTTGATGCATTTAATAAATTTCTCTTGCCATTTCTAAAGTTTAAACTTTTTTTTTCTCAAAATATCCCATGCAACCAACTGCAGAACTCTGTCAGTCAGAGGTTTGTGTATTCGATAAAAATAGCTTGATAACAAGAAGGAGGCACATGATAAGCGAAATTATACGAAAATCCATTTCTTTTTCTTTTACTCATATTCTCCAAAACAAGGATGATAGACAGTTGGATGGACGTATTTGGAATCATGCTGGTTTACATCCCATTCACACTTCAGCATGTCAATGCAGTTAAGGAAGCAAGGAAAGGAATTCCAAAGTTTAACAGTCTGGGGGAAGAAACTATTAAAGTAGAATGACATTTACAGACTTCCGCAGTGAAGGGGTGTGATCATGTTGTTAAGCAGATTTATCAGGGATATGTACGTCGAAGAGGAACAGGTGCGATGATTTCATCAGAGTACATACCATTAAAATACTTGTAAAACAAGGATGAAACACTGCGGCGATGGGACAGGTGTTGGAGCTTAGTTGGCATTGCAAGACCTAATGGATTGGAGACTCTTCTTTTAACCTTGTCCATAGAGAGACTAACGGTAGAAACACCAGCTCAGATGTGGCAACAATACTCAATGCATAGGGAATTGTGGCTTTGTAGGGGTACAGAATATTCTGAGGTGTAAGCTTCTAACATGACAGCTTACGCAATGTCCTGAATGTATTTGTTCCAATTCATATTACATGTAGATGTTAAGACGAGGAGTTTAAAGGAGGAACGTTCAATGTTATCAGTTATGGCTTTAGGTAATTAGGAAGGCTTTTTTGTAAAAAGAAAGCAGCTTAGTCTTAGTAGCATTCAAAGTGATAGAATAAGAATGATGGAATCAGAATGATGGAATAAGAATGATGGAATAAGAATAATAGAACAGGAATGACAGAATAAGAATGATGGAATAAGAATGATAGAATAAGAATGATGTAATAAGAATTGGAATATATGATAGAATAAGAATGATGGAATAAGAATGATAGAATAATTGATGGAATAAGAATGATGAAATAAGAATGATGGAATAATAATGATGGAATAAGAATGATAGAATAAGAATGATGGAATAAGAATGATGAAAGAGGAATGATAGAATAAGAATGATGGAATGAGAATGATGGAATAAGAATGATAGAATGCATGATGGAATAAGAATAATGGAATAAGAATGATGGAATAAGAATGATAGAATAAGAATGACAGAATAATACTGATGGAATGGATATAAGAATGATGGGATAAGAATAATGGAATAAGAATGATAGAATAAGAATAATAGAATAAGAATGATAGAATGAATGATGGAATAAGAATGATAATGATGTAATAAGAATGATGGAATAAGAATGATGGAATGAGAATTGAATAAGAATAATAGAATAAGAATGATGGAAAAGAATGATAGACTAAGAATGATGGAATGAGAATTGATGTAATAAGAATTGATGGAATAAGAATGATGGAATAAGAATGGTGAAATCAGAATGATGGATAAGAATGATAGAATAAGAATGATGAACTAAGAATTGATGGAATAAGAATGATAGAATAAGAATGATTGAATAAGAATGATAGAATAAGAATGATGGAACAAGAATGAGAATATGATAGAATAAGAATGAGGGAATAAGAATGATAGAATAAGAATGATGGTATAAGAATAATAGAATAAGAATGATAGTAAGAATGATGGAATAAGAAGGATGGAATAAGAATGATTGGATAAGAATGGTGGAAAAAATGATGGAATAAGAATAATAAAATAAGAATAATAGAATAAAATGATGTAATAAGAATGATGGAATAAGAATGATAGAATGAATGATGGAATACGAATGATGGGATAAGATGATAGAATGAGATGATAGAATAAGAATGATAGAATAAGAATGATGGAATAAGAATGATGGGATAAGAATGATGGAATAAGAATGATTGAATAAGAATGATAGAATGAATGATGGAATAAGAATGAAAGAATGAATGATGGAATAAGGATGATGGTATCAGAATGATGCAATAAGAATGATAGAATAAGAATGATGGAATAAGAATGATTGAATGAGAATTGATGGAATAAGAATGAGAATTAAATTGATGGAATAAGAATGATGAAATAAGAATGATGGAATAAGACTGATAGAATAAGAATGATGGAATAAGTATGATATGATTCTTATTCTGTATTCTTATTTAATCATTCTTATTCTATCATTCTTATTGCATCAATTCTTATTTCAGAATTCTTATTCCATCATTATTATTGTATCATTCTTATTCCATTATTCTTAAATAATGGAATAAGAATGATGCAATAAGAATGATGGAATAAGAATGATAGAATAAGAATGATGGAATAAGAATGGTGGAATAAGAATAATAGAATAAGAATGATAGAATAAGAAAGATGGAATAAGAATGATAGAATAAGAATTATAGAATAAGAAAGATGGAATAAGAATTCATGTCGATCAGAGTTTAGTTCGCAATTGCATAATATGCAAACTCACGAACCTATATGCAATGCATATAGGTTCGTGAGTTTGAAATAAAAATTCCCAAGTTTGAAAGATTCATCGGAAGAGGTTACACTCATGAAACGTTAAGAACGTATCAACTAATATCAGAATAATAAACACTAAATAATACAAATAATACAAAGCTGGATTTTTTTTTTATTTTAAAATTTTATCAACTTTCAAAACAAGTTTTTAAAGGTAACCATTTGATGCTGTGTCACGTTTGAATTATGAGATGAAATTGAATTTAATGTCCTAATGAATGTTTTGTCCTCATGAACTTTTCACTTTGGTTGAGGATTAACTATTCCAATTAAAAAATATTTCTTTCTTTATTAGCTTTGACAGTAATAGAAAGAGTGATAGAAAATATAAGTGATAGAAAGCAGATAAAATAAGTGAGAAATCAGACAATATATATTGTGAGAGAGGGTGAAAATGATAAATACAAACCTAGTAAGAGATGTTCATTTGACCAGTTAATTTCAAATCATAGCTATTTAGATGAATTAAAATGGAAGTTTTTTCCAAAAATAATTCAATCCTTAATCTATGGAATATTTTAGTACCAATTTGGAATGATTAGCTCATTTTTAGTGTAAATATAGATATATAATGAAATCATGTGTCTATACTAATTAAATTTATATAAATATCGATTACCAATAATGTATGCATTAAACATATAAATGAGACAAATTATTTATAACATGACGAGGCGTAGATATCCACTATGGCCAACAATACTTAATATGGTTAGAGTCAATTTTCACGTGTTTATCCTAGTTTTCACAACATTGGTTGGCCTGAATCACAAACATGTGTAGTGCAGCTGTAGAATAATGGCGTTCAAATTTATATGTAAACTAGGCCAGACATTTTGATTGAAAAGTTTATACGGCGTATAAATGAGCTTAACAGCTATTGCTTGAGGAGAGTTAAATTCAATCGCTGTAGGCGAACTCGATCGACAAACCATACAAAACCAGAGTAACACGTTGCAAGCAAAGTGTCCAGAGTAGGAGTAACAAAACTGTCACATAACTTTTACATTGAATACTGGACAATGATAAAATATATACATTGAAAGATAGTTGAATTCAGTGGCAAATAAAATCATATTCCCTAAAGATTACAAAAGAAAACATGAGATTGTGTCAACAGTGAAACATATGTCTAGTGCAACAGCAAAATACGTAACAACAGTTTTCTTTATGTCTTAATTTAAAACCGGTTAATGATAGGATTTATACTTTGTACACCCATAAACTGTCAAATAAAATATCCCCAGGTGAACTCTGAATATACTGCGTTCAAATAAAGAAAGAGTTATTGCTTTACTAAGTACCAATAAATAATACATGGTGTCAGAAGTAGGATATATAGTTTAGCAGCAAAGCAATATTGCCAACTGTTAAAATATTGTTAATGTTTCTTTATCGTCTAAATTGAATATGGACAGTTGCAGTCTTCTAAACAATTTAAAAAACTTATAAAAGCTTTTAATGACATTTTTAAAATCATCCAATCACTATCTCACTATCGCTTCACAATTTAATTTCCTATTCAGTACTTTAAATCATTAAAACGAAACAAATCGATGAGACAAAACCTTCTCTCTTTCTCTCTTTTCAACTCTATAGCAATAAGAAAAGAAGACAAAACTGGTAAATAATACGAAAAAACTAATTGAGAAGAAGTCAAAACTAATTGATAAAAGAAGACAAACTCTCTCTCCTGTTTTCTGTTTTAATAATAATAATAATAATAATAATAATAATAATAATAATAATAATAATAATAATAAAACATTTTTGTGTTTATATTAAAAATGAAAGAAATTCTTCTTTTCTTTTGTCCATTATTATCTGTTGTTATTGCGATTAAGCTACTCCTGATAAATGCATTGATTGAATCTTCTTTTTCAGAACCTTATCTACTTTTGAATAACTACAATCAACTTTCAAAAACTCTAATCATTCTTTTTAGTTAGTTCTAACCAGATCGCACCCAAATCACCTGGAACACCCAGTGTTCACATTTGAGAAGACACATAAAAGTGCGGACCTCCACCAAAGGCTTAATGATACTCTCACGCAATCAAGAGTCAACTATCGAATTATTCTGCCAATTTTTACACCATTCGTTTCATTGACTCAAAAATATACTTTTTCTACTGCTGCTCAATCATTTCTACAATAATTATTGATGAACTAGTCCAATAGATTTCAGAATTCTGGATCAAGATATTCACATCGTCCATAATTTGTTTAGGACTAATTTATCCAAAGGCAACACCTCTGATTGTCAAACACCGAACAGATGGAAGACTATTTAATTTTAATAACCCTTGGGAATAATTTGAATATAAATGGTAACGGTTAATTCTTGGTAAGAGCCACAGGTATAAAAAAACTGATTTTGTCAGTGGAAACCAGTTTGTTTTATGGGATTGAGACACAGATATTCCAAGACAATTATCAAAGTAAGTGTAGAGAAAATGTAAACCCTGTGTATTGCTTTATTGCAAGTCAATATTTTTGAATTTTGAAATTGCTATGAAGAGAAGTGAAATTTGAAATTGCTATGAAGAGAAGTGAAATTACACTGGAAGAACATAACAAGGTGCCTTATTTCTCTGATTTTTGTGCAATTTGAACAAATATTTTAAAAATTATTCTATTTTTGTAAATTCTGGTAATTTTAAGTGTGTACGACTTTACTGC
This sequence comes from Euprymna scolopes, assembly GCF_053919585.1. Classification (NCBI taxonomy): domain Eukaryota; kingdom Metazoa; phylum Mollusca; class Cephalopoda; order Sepiida; family Sepiolidae; genus Euprymna; species Euprymna scolopes. The sequence continues at coordinate 104,725,667 of NC_136497.1, read as the reverse complement.
AGGTGTCCAAAATGCACAGAAAGAGTCGATTGGCAGTGAAAAGGAGCGCGTTGTTGCAGAAGGTTTATCTCTCATATTTCTAGCCAAGTAGCTTGGAAGAGATTGAAGAACATTGGCTTACTTTTGTTGAAAGCCCAAACATCAAACCAAGGAAGGAGAAAAACACCAGAAAGTCAGTTTCTGCTCGTGATGTTAGAAAGATTCGCCAATCAAATTATCAAACAACCCAGCACCAAGAGTGCTGCTATATTTGACATGGCTTGAATACCTTCCTAGTCCACAAAGATTGCAATATCTTAAATAAAATTGTAAGAAGCATTAAGCCTATAGAAAGGCCTGTTTTAAACCAAACTCATAAGGAAAATATTTGGCTTGCACTCAGAAAAACATGAAAACCAGCTTTGAAAATATTCTTTTCACTGGGGAGGCCAGAGCGACCCTTGATGAACCAGAGTGGTGGGCCAAAGTTTGGAGTCCTTTTAGCTTCCCTACCCCTCATCGATTCCGTCGTTGACAGAGAGGTGGCGGTGTCATATTCTGAGTTGAACTAATTGGACCATTTTGAGTTCCAGAAGGCGTCAAACTGACAAGCCAGTCTTATATTTTATTTTTAAATGAGTATTTGTCACCATAACTTGATGACCTTCCATTGGCATGTCACTGCAAATTAATTTTTATGCACGACATTGCACCATCCCACTCAGCCAAGGCTACGGTATCCTATCTTAAGTTATTAAGCATTAGTGGAGAAAATTTGATGACATGGCCACCTTGTTCTTCAGATATGAACCCAATTGAGCAGCTCTGGTCAATAAATGAAAGTTTATGAAGGAGTTATTCAATTTTTGTCGAAGGATGAACTTTGTAGGAAGATTTTGGAAGTTTCTTATAGCATCACATCATCTCAAATTAGCCGATTGACATCATCAGTTGACAAGAGGCTATTCGAAGTGAGTTTGAAGCATGGGAGTTATGTTGATAAATAATTATTTCCTTAAACAAAATAATGTGAAATTCGTTCTTGTTTTTAGTTAATCTTGTCACTAGATATGTTCTTTATTTCATATAAATAGAAATATGAAGTTAGAATATTGTTTTATTACCGAAAATATACATTTTTAGACACTTGCAATGAAGTGATACACACTTAAAATTCTAGAAAATAGAAAAATTAACATTATTTTCAAAATATTTGTTCAAATTCCATAAAAATCAGAGAAATAAGGTACCTTGTTATACTCTTCCAGTGTACAGAATTTCACTTCTCTGTGCTTCATAGAAATTTCAAACTCTAAAAAATATTGACCTCCAATAAAGCGATACACGGGGTTAATTTGTCTCTTCTGTCGATGCCAACATTCTATTTATATTGTACACTGAGTTAGAAAATAGAAACATTATATATATATATATATATGTGTGTAAAAACCTTCTTTTAGTTTTTTTCTTTACCTAACTACCTAATCTCTCTTTCTCTAACTACCTCCTTACAACAATTAAACAGGAACAAGAAAATTTTAAGCAAAAAGGAAATAGAAATCTGAACATTATTTTTAACACCTAAAAATGCATTAATTTTGTCCCTAGTGACTTCAAAGGAATGGACATCACAATATTTTCATACAATAACCTGATCGGGGTTATACTAAATCCAGTGATGTAAGTGTATCTTATGTAAAGATGGACACACATGCATATAAAAATGCTTTGTCAGAGCCAACGATATATCCCCTCCCAAAAACATTTGAAAAAATCAAAAAGTCATTTAAAAAATGCTATAACATACAAAAATGTAGGAAACATATTTGTACCACAATAGTATTACATCAGGCTAACACAAGCCAGGTGATGTTTATACGTGTCGAAGATACATGTTGCATTCAATAAGTTTCCAGATTTTTGTTGTGTGAGCACTTTTCTTGATAGTACACACATGAAACTCTAGTTCACTTCATTGTAATCTTCTCCAACTGCAATGCACTTGTTGTAACGTTCAAACAACTTCTGGAATGGCCCATGGAAGTCCTTTTGTGTGAACATGTCAATGACCTTCGTCACAGCCTCTTTCAGCTCTTCAATTGTCTCATAGGTTTTCCTGAGCTTAGGGACCAAAAGTCACAGGGAGGAAGGTTTGGACTATAGGGAAGATGAAGAATTGTCTTGATGCCCATCTTGGTTATGGCGTCTTTCTTTCAGATCTCATCTGACCAGCCTTGTCACCAACTTTTCACAAATCTTCCGCATTTTCAGTTTCTAGTAAATAATTGTGTGTACATTCCCATACTGACAGAAAACTGTGCACTTACTGTCTCTATAGACATACAACGGTCCTTGTCCATGTAATTATTTATTTGGCGAATCAACTCTGGTGTTCTGATTATCTTACTCTTTCCACACCTCTCATCATCTCTCACAGACTCTCTACTTTCTTTGAATCTTTTATGCCACACAAAAACCGCATTTTTCCAAGTTTAAAATATTACATATCGTTCTCATAATTGTCCTCACGTCCAGATTGCATTTTTTAATTTACCAGCCATAAATCAGGCTTTAGTAGGCTGTATTCCAATTCCTGATGTAGCTCTTTATTAGTGTCTAAAATCGTAAAAATTAGTCAATCATCTCATAACATATATAACAAAAACATACTGAATTTTAAAGAATCTATGACAATTTTAAATACAGAAATTATTAAATTATTAAATTAAGAGCTACATCAGGAATACAAAATAGTTTGAAATTTATTGAAGTCACCTCATATTCTCTAGACAAGGGCCTTACTTCCGTCCTAGTAAGGTATAGTTCTGTTTAAATCCAGGAACTCTACACATGCACGAATATATGATGTATCTGCAAAACGCCAATAGGTACTTACGTTTTGAATGAAGTATTAACATTATAAAATCTGTGAAAACTATGATAAAAAATTTATTCTAAGAGCATTTTACTTTTTCCAAATCCAAAACAGAAGCATTAATTATTTTTTGCTTTCATTAAAAAATACAAATTAATCAGTAATCTTTTCCTAATCCTAATGACTGGCACCAACTCTTAAAGATAGGCATATTTTTCTGTGCAGAAATATTTTCACAACCTAACAGAAATTAAAAAAAAACAAAATGATTCCAAACAAAATAATCAAATATCAAATAAGAATGGATTCATTTTTAACATGCGTTCATTCACTGTGTTTTATGATGAAAATGCTATTGAAAACCTAAACACGAAATGCTATTGAAAATATCATCATGACAAACCAATGAAAATGCATTTAAAACATTAACATGACAGATTAATAAAATTTCTAACTAAAACATAAAAATAGTAGACCAATAAAATGCTATTGAAAACATTAGCATGGCAGACCAATAAAGATGCTTGTTAAAATATCAGCATGCCAGGCAAATGAAAATGTTATTTAAAATGGCAGCATGGCAGGCCAATGGAAATGCTATTTAAAAAATTAGAATGACAGACAAATGAAAATGCTATTTATAACATCAGCATGTCAAACCAAGATAAAAGCTATTTAGAATTTAGCATAAGAGACCAGTGAAAATGATATTTCAAACTTATGGATAACAGACAAATGAAAAATACTATTTAAAACATATACATGACCAGTAAGAATGCTATTTAGAATTTAGCATAAGAGACTAGTGAAAATGCCATTTAAACCTTATGGATATCAGATAAATGAAAATCGCATTTTGTAATTTTTCATGCATCTTAAGCAAATATATGCGCATGCATATTTTTAATGAATCTTGACTTTGTAGCTTAAAAACATAAAGGTTTATTGAAAAAAACCCAGTTAAACATAGCAACGCAAAGAGCACAAAAAAGAAATCTTTTATCAAGATACAGAGATGCATCCAAAAATGAAATGGCGCCATTTTAGGTTATTGGTAAATCTAACTTTGCTTGGATTTTTTTCAAGAACTTATTTCACTTTCCGAGTCTCAATTGATTCTTCTTATTTTAGTTCATTCCAATCAAGAATCGAAGAGGAATGATGCTTTTTCTTTTCGAACATTTCTTCTGCGTCAATATTTTCTTGCTGCTTGACTGATTATGTGCCACTGAATAATTATTGCAAAGTATTTCTTGGCCAGATTTGTATTAACTAATCAAACGAGTTTGTCAGAAAGAATCCAAAATTCTCCCAAGAGTTTAGCTTCAGGCTGAAAATTTGCTTCATCTTTAGCCTAACTTGTTTCGTATTTTTCTGCAATCATGTTGCCTTAACATAGCTAATAACCTCAACTAACCTCGAGGCAGGGAGGAGCTAAAAACAAAAAGATTCTTATTGTTTCTTTTTATTCGTGTTTCATTTACTCAGCACTTAACAGATATTTTAAAGGAAAAACATTCGATTTAGACGCCCCCCACCGAAGAAATAACAAGAATTCGTCATCTTAAGAGATATACATTCAATGTGCACGTTTATAGATGAAATATCATATCTATATATAAATCAATGTTTGTTTGTTTATGTGGTATAGAGACCGAGATGTTTACAGAACATCCATATAAGTTTTGACAGGGAATGAATGTTTTAAAGAATATTAAAACACCATTGAAATTTTCCTCCAATTCCATCTGGGGTCCATGAGACCAATTATCGATTAGGGTCATAGAATAACTTAAATATATTATAGCATTAGCTATACTCGCCCGATCACGTGTTGCCATGCCGGAGTCTGGTTGACACAAGTGTTAGATTGATTTGTATCTCAGAGACACGCGCACATACAGACACACACGCGCGCGTGCACAAACACACACGCACACACACATGCACATACGCACACGCACACGCACACACACGGAAGCATAAATCCCCCAAAACACACACATTAACACACAACAAAACACACACGCACACAAAGAAACAGACACACACGAACAAGCACAAACGCAAACACACACAGAAGCACACACCCAAAAACACACACAAAAGACACAAACACGCACACAAACAAACACGCGCATACACACATGCAAACATGAAAACACGCAAACAAACACATGCACAAAAACGTGCACGCATACACACACGCACACGCAGAAAACACACACACGCAGAAAACACACTCACGCACACACAGAAAAACACACGGACGCACACACACACATGCACAAAAAATCACGCAGACACGGAAAAAACATACACACGCGCATACAAAATAAACATAAATGAGCACACACACGCACACATGCAGAAATACACGGACGCGCACACGCACACGGACGCGCACACGCACACGCACAACGAGACTCACGCAAAACAAAGTCAGGCACACACACACACATACACACACACACTCACACAGGCAGACACACACGCACCCACACACATGCATCCACACACACTTCGAAAATAGTAAGGAGTAAACAGTTTAAAGGCTTTAAAATCACACATAAGAATATTTGGAAGTACATAAAAAGTCAATTTAAAGGTTATGATTAAATGTTAGAGTTAAGCATTATAGTTAAAGAAAATTAAGAAAATTAAAAGAGCATTATTGTAAAGAAAAGAAACTATGCTAAAAGGGCATTATTGTAAAGAAAAGAAACTATGCTAACCGTAAATGTCTTTTTTTTTCAGGGATTGTATTTTGGGAGATACTGAAAGAATTCAGAGTATAAAAATTAAAAAAAAAAGGAAACTTGAAAACCTGTTACAAAACAAACTAAAAAAAATATAGCATCGTTCACTGTTTTGTACGGAGAATCGAAGAAAAAAAAAACAATGCTAATCGTAAATGTTAATTAAGTTTGTATCAGGGATGTTTTTTTTTAAGGGGGTCAGTTTCCTGGTAACAATGTATGTGCAGGTAACGGTAAAATTACGACCATGAGCAGTTAAGATTTTTTTGTAGTTGGTTTAATATTTATAAAACGATTTCTTCGTGTAGAGAGAGAGAGAGATGCCATGTTTGTGAATGTCTGACGTGTTCATTTTTTGAATAAGTTGTTTATTTCCGAATAATAGATCTGTCAGTTCTTAGCCAATGAGAAAAGCCGGAAATTTCGAAAGGGAGAAATTATTATTTTCTAATTGGTAACTGGGAAGATAATGGTATGCATATAAGTGTATGGGTCAGTACGAAGGGTGCTGGGGAATAATGGTTATAAGGTGTGTATATACTGCCGGTGATGAGTGGAGGCGGTAAGAGGACCGTAAATTTAGAGGGAAAATAGGAACTCCCTCAATGTTGCGATTGTGATGATGTTGCTCCTAGGATGTCATGTAGGATTTTATTATAACGATCAAATGTGTATAAAATGGCGTTCTAAAGTTACATAAGATAGTGGCTAATAATTTAGGCATAATAAATTTGTATGTGACATATATTGTTGCAAACTTACGGTATTTTGGTCTGCAGTCATTTTATTATATAAGCAGCTAAATAAATGAAATTCACTGAATAAATAATCTTCGTTTCAGAAAATAAAAATAAAGTTAAACAATGAATACCAATGTGAAGGATGTATTTTAAAAACGTTTAATCATTTAAATAATATTTTTTTTTTGTATTTTTAAGACTTGTGCACAATGTTAATTTTTTTAGTAATAACATGACGCTAATATTTGTAATAAGAAATGTAATATAATATTACGAACATTATTTTTAGTAGTAGTTTCCTTTAAGACCATCATTGCGTTATCAGTTTTTTTTATTACTTGGCCTCATATTTCAAATGTTTTTAAAATTGTTTGTTTTAATAATAAAATTGTATACATGATAATATTGGAAATTATCTTTCTTAAAAAGTGATTAAATAATGCATTTTCACATGGCAATCTCTAAATGAATACCATTAATATATATATATATATATATATAAACAGTGCGACGGACTGAGAAATATATTATTTCAAACGGAATACCGACAGACTAAAAGATGAATAAATTCTTTTATTGAGATGCTTAGATGTATTTAAAATCAAATGCGTCCAAGTAATCTGCTTTTTAGTAATCAAAATCCGATTTGAAAATGAAATGCTACAACAGACTTAAATTTTATTTTAAACTTAAGTGTTATGTATAAAAAAAAACTACAATTTCAAACAAACATTTCATATTCGATTTAATATCTCTTTTACCTGCTGGCAAATTTAGAACGACTTTTAGAAACGGATTTCTATACGTACCTATCTCTGATCAGATTTTTATTTACCCGTTTTCTTTAAAATCCATTCATACCCTTCCATGTTTTCAGTGACCTAACCCTAACCCTCTAATGTTTTAATTATACTACATCTGCTAATCCAATCGATCTCATCAATTATTTCAATCTGACAAAACCAACAAAGTCATTATTTCTGCATAAATTTCTCTATACTGTCGAGATGTAATCTTCTAATGAGATCATCAGATCTAAACTCTCTTCACATCATATAACTTCATTATCATTTCTATCCATACACCACCTGACAGCAGTAATGCTCTATTGGTTAGTAATTATATAATTCCCTGAACTTACTGCATCCACTTGGAACTCTTGCACTAGTATGTGCTTCAATACTATCTCCATGATGACAAAAATTTTGAACAATCTCAGTAGCCTTGCCACCCAAATATAATTTATCCACATCTGACTTCTCATCCGTCTCCATCGCCTTACAAGTCGTTCAATACGCAAACTGTAATTTCAGTTCACTTCTGGCATCGAATGTTTACAAATACCACAACAAAATGAGTTACTTCCAACTCAATTTTCACAAACTGGATGCATATTGAATATTATTCCATAGCAATAGTTGTCTTTGCCATCGGTTTAGCTATCTTTCCTTGCATATTTGGAAGACTTGGCTTGCTTATATCCCTTTCTTAGCTTTATATATTGTTCTTTTTGCTTCCCTGTTTGCCATGAAATTCCGACCAATGATGGAAATACTATTCTAAATTGAGTACAACTGTACAACGATAAATGCTATTTAAGATCTAAGCACAATAACTTAAGCATGACAAACCACTGATAAATCTATTTCAAACTCAAGCAGACCAGACTGACTAAAACGTCGTTTCAAATCTAAATGTGACTGACAGCGACTTAGATAGAGACGCGTGGGTGTTTATAATAGACGTGGGTGCTCGCATAAAAATGCAGGGAAAATGAATTTTAAAATCTGAATTTATCATTAAAGATTAAGGAAGGAAATGAAAAAGTGAAAATGATAAAAAGAATTAAAATAATCTGACGGAAGAAGAACCCCCCCCACCTCTTCGTTCAGTGTAGGATTTCTCCACCTCTTCTCTTTATACTCCATTCCTCATTACAATATGCTAGCAAGAATATATCGTCAGGCGTTAGTCTGATCAACAGCAACAATGAGGTGGGATGCACTGAAGAAAATAACACAAAATAAACCAATACTAAAAAGGGCAGAGGTTTGCAATAAATATACTCAACCGCAAAAGAAAGGAATCTTTTATGTTTGTTTCTTATTTTCTAAAAAGGCAGAAAGAAAAGCTTGCAACCGAAGGAAAAGGTCAATCACTTAACAATCTAACGAGAAAGAATGAAAAGCGGTGGTGGACGCGGAAGTACCCTCTTCAGAAAAGCGCCATTTAAAAGGAAAAGTTTGGGATAATAGAAAGACAGCAACTTTTCTTAAACGCCAGTAGAAGTAGAGAATAATTGGGGCGAGCGTCGGGTTCTTTTATTCATGATACCAGTCAGGCTTTTCATGTGATTTTCTTTTGCAAATCTTTAAAGTGCTTGTAAAGCAGAAAAATCTTTAGCTATGTGCATATGTTTGTATAGATTTGTACGTACGTGATTCACTCATAACCTAATAAACCGATCATTATAAATTTCGCGAGTTGCAAGGGATTCAAATGCTAGTATATGTAGCTTAAATTAGTTTTAAACAAAGGGTATAAAAAGGGTGAAAGCAATTCGGATGCCTCCGATTTTTGTTAAATATTAACAATAGTTATCAGTCAGCATTAATAACTATTCTCCTAATTTAAAAGGGGTTCAGGGAGCATAATATGGGCACAAACTCTGATTTGGTCCTGGATATGACCTAAAACTATATCCGATGGTGAAGCCCCAACTTGCGGGATTTGGGGAGTGTAGAGCCACCCTTTTATTAATCAATGTTTGTTCCTCTAAGGCTTTTTGCTATTTATATATTTAAAAGACTATATGTCTGTCTGTCTGTTCCCATATTTTCAAATTTTATTTCATGCGAAACTAAAAGTCGCAGAGCGGTGTTAGGGGCCTCAAATGATTGGAGTTTTACGGTTCTTTTATGGGTCTTTAGCCGGTTAAAATAGTTCTAAGGGGTCAAAAATTAGTCAAACTTGAAAAAATCGCTAAACATTTTGTACATTCATTTTTTTTTTTAATTATTAATTTTTGTTACAGTTTTGGTTTTGATTCTCGCTAATGGCATCCAAATTCTCTTTTTTTACTTATGAAATCACGACTCTATAATAATATATACGGATTCTGGACAAATTAAAATATCATATTAAGCGTATTTTACGATCGGGTAAAACCAGGTGTCCCCGCTGCTAGTCTATATTAAAATATTCGTTCGGTTGTGACCTCTTTCACTCTCGTTTCTGCCGTGCGTATGATACACACTCTTTATTTTCACAGTAAAATATGATAAAATGAAAAATTGGAATAGACAAGTAGTAATTGTATTGTTGAACCCGTTATTCTAGAAGAATATATATATATATATATATATATATATATATATATATATATATATATATATATATATATATATATATATATATAAAGAGAGAGAGAGTGAGAGAGAGAGAGAGTGAGAGAGAGAGAAAGACCATTTTAATTGTGCAATTATTGAATATATATATATATATATATATTCTTTTTAAGTAGTGATATTAAAATTTTTTTTTTTTTGCTTGTTGTTTTGTGATGTGTGCGGGAACTGAAAACGAGACATTTAAAAATTCTCCAAAAATTTATATAATATACTAAATAGAAACGATTGTATACCAAGTATTTTTTTATTATGAATTCTCGGAACCGATAGAAATAATGTAATTTTATTTCTTGACTTTCTAGCTCTATATACAGCGGGTAAAAAGAGAGTATTTTAATTATTTTTTAATCGATTTTGTAAACAATATAAATATTTTAATTGATTTTGTAAACATAGTTTATGCTCAACCAGACACTTTTTCTTGATTCAACAAATTGAATCCGAGCACAATAGTTAACAACCTGGATGCATTTATCTAATATATAAAATTCTATATGCCTATCTATCTGTCTTTCTCTTTTTCTGTCTCAAGATTTTCAAACTCTATCTCTCCAGAAACTAAAATTCGCAGTGCCGCGCCAGGAGCCTCAAATGATTGGATTTTTTATGGGCCGTTCTTTTAAGGGTTTTTAGCCGGTTAAAATAGCTTTTAAAGGGGTCAGAATTGAAGAAATCGTGATGCATTTTGTACATTCATCTTAGTTTATTTTTAATTTTTAATCAGTTTACATGCATGACACATTGGTAACGTCGCCATCTTTGAATGCTACAGTTTGGCTTTCAGTTTCGATTCTAGGTAGTGGCAGTTTTTTTAAACTATTGAACTCACAATTCTATAATAATATATACAAAATCTGGACAAATTAAAATATCATATTTTCTACTAGTACATATATGTAATACGGGAATAAAAAATAAAGCATATATATATATATATATAATATATATATATATATATATATATATATATATATATATATATGAGCAAACAGTTAATAAAATATGTTAAAAAACACTTTGAAATGAGTTAAAAACATATTTAATCTGAAAAGGAAACACTAGATAAATGAATAGTCCTTAATCCGCGGAGTTTCGAAGAAATACTTTCCTTCTCATCAGAGGGTAGGAACTAGAAAAATGCGGGATCGGATTTTGCATGCAGAAGTATTTGATGAAACAACAAGTAAGTCAAAGATCTTACTTGAAAACAAAAAAAGTTAAGCAGAGGGAATATGGTAAAGAAAAAGGTGATTACACACGAATGGATAGTCTGGTGGAAGATAAAACATCCAGTGACGGTAAAATCCAAATATAAAACTTCAAGAAAGTTAAAAGAATTTCCAATTGTACAAGTAAAATCCAAGGAAATCCCGTAATTGGAAGAAGATGGTCCATAATAATCCAAAGGCAGAAATCCATGGAATAATTCACAAAAATGTGTACAAGGAAAAAAAGAAAATATTCCAATAATATTAATAAAAGAAAAATAAGATGTGCTTTTCACTCTACTTCCGAGACATAAATATAAATAAGAAAGATCTGGGAAGAGAAAGAAGAAAAAAAATTATGATAAAGTTAAATATAAAATATGAAATAAAGAGAAACAAAAGTCAAAATTACCCAGACAGAAAATGTTAAAGGCGCGAAAAAATATATAGGGCAAAATAATATAGGTCAACTGAAATGTAGAGATAATCAGTTAAAAAAATGTCAGCAAGAGTTGTTAAACGACATTAAAAGGAAAATAAAAATAAATAAATAAATAGATAATAAATAAATAGAAAATAAAGAATAAATAAAAAATATATATATAATAAAAAATAAAATATGTCAGCAAGAGTTGTTAAACGACATTAAAAGGAAAATAAAAATAAATAAATAAATAGATAATAAATAAATAGAAAATAAAGAATAAATAAAAAATATATATATAATAAAAAATAAAATATAAAATAAAATAAAATAAGAATAAAAATAAAAAATAAAAATTATTTAAGGAGAGAGGATGGCCGGTATCTGCAAATTCAGGAAAAAAAGTAAGTAAATTCATATAGTAAAATTTAAGTAAATATACATACAAGATATGAAAGTGTGGGTAGATTGATATATTAGATAGATAGTAATTACTTTAGTTTTTTAAAGCAAAGGATCGATATAAATATGAATAAGAAGAAAATGGCGCCATTTTCAAACAAAACAGCTTCGTTTCAGTTTTACAGTATTGAACGGTGTAGTATTGTGCCGTCTGATTCAAGGTTGTACTATTGTAATGTAAAGATCGCGCAGAAAGGGTTGTAATCAACGGAATTCCTTCTAGTACACTGACAAATAAAGCTTCAACAGATATATAAATAAAAATAAAAAGGTTATGCAAATGTTTTTAAAAAGACACGTAATCACGTGAGCAGGATTTTCCCTTCTTTTGACACGATAACAAGTAACGTTCTTATTTTTTATTATTTACCTATTTTCGAAAGAGTGTCACATGCAAGTGGAGAAGGAAAAAAAACAGAGTTATGCAAAACTTGTGTCCAGAATTGCCTAAAGTTCCGACTAAAGGTCCGACTTTTTTTTTTTGGCTTTCACTTTAATAAGAACGTGAATTTATGAGGTGAATTTATTCGACACAATATGATTCAACTCAAAAAAATAAATAAAAGCTAACGTGAATAAAGATTAAAATTAAGGTGTTATTGTGGACCCCCATACCTTTTAAAAAACCTTGTTAAACTTTGTGACATATTTAAATTCTATGGAGGTCAGGCGCGAACAAACACCCAATAATTTTATTATACCATATTTCTTCAAACTGAAATCTTAATTATTAAAGTATACTTACGCAAATAGATATGAAAAGTCTTTGTTAAAGTTTGTGCCATATTTCCATAGAGTACAGGCGCGAACGCAGACCCCACAATTTTATTATACCATCTCTATTTAAATTGAAACATACTTATCAAAGTATTCTTATGTACATCTATATTAAAAACACTTGTAAGCGTTTTTTTTTTTTCATTTTTCATTTCCGTACTTTGGGGGTCAGGCGCGAACGCAGACCCCACAATTTTTATGAATCACGGTTCTGTCAGATCAAACATACCCATTCCTGAGTCTCGATACATCTATCATTATATGCAATCAGTTTTTAAAAATAGTCAACCATATAGGAGCTTATTCGTGACCAGACACACACACACACATACACACACACACGGTCAGCTTTATATATATATATATATATATATATATATATATATATATATATTTATATATATATAAAATATGTTTATGTATACAATCATTGGCTACATATGTGCATAAATGTTTCTGTAGTGCCTCTTTTAAGAGTGTCTACTTCCGTCAGGCCAAATACATCTTTTCCTTTTTTTCTCATATATAAATATACATATGTGTACATACATATATGCACATATATATACATATATATATATATATATATATATATATATATATATATATATATATATATATATATACATACGTATATGTGTGATTATTTTTGTTAGTTTTAAAGCTATTGTGTATCAAATCGTCTTGCTTGAGCATTCAAACTGTCCATCCGGTTCCGGTTCCGGTTTACGAGTTCCGGTTTCCAAATTACTGCGCATGCATAAATAAATATAAAGAAAGCCATACAAGCTTTTTTAAATCGACAATTTACTGATTTTATTTATTAAATTTTTTTTTATTACATTTTCACCCCAAACAAGGCACATTGCCACTTTGATGTAGGGGCTACTAACAGGGGCAGCAGCTACTGGGGTACTATGTTGGGAGTTAGGCAGCAAGATGTCGGTTCACGTTACACTTGAACTTTTGCATGTCAGTACAGTTGGGAAAGCAGGTGTTATATATAGTTTTCATTAAGAGAGAGTCTTAGAGAGTCTTAGAGAGTGTTTTAGAGAGAGTTTTAGAGAGAGGGATGTTGTTGAGAGAGATTGTTCGTGTTATGATGATTCATATATATTAAAATGTTCATTCTTAGAATTGTAATGGAAGCTCCTTGAGTGAAGAGATAGTGTTCAGACAGTCTTAGTGTAGATATGAGATGTAGAGTTCACATTGTCGATATGAGATGTCGAGGCGTGTATGTAAGATGTGTATGTTAAAACATTTTATAACACAGACATATAGACATATAAAAACAATTTTAACTTTACCTTTTGGTAGAATCACAACACAAAGACGACGTTTATAAAAACACATGATGGTTTATTTCTTCTCATGACCGGCCGTGGTTTTCTCATCAAGAATTCAAAGCTTCACATATTAAGTTTCAAAGTGACCGTCTCGCTTCTAGACGTTCGAATTCCAAACAGGACTGTCGTCTGTCGACCTCAGACTCTCTCTGACTCTCCCCCTGCTTCTGTCTGCTTAACTCCCAAGTTTTCTAACTATCTCTAGAACTTTCTATTTTCCATGACGTTATACACACGTGTTCTGGACATACGTGTCCAAAACTTTTCCTTTTTTTACAAAAGGAATTTTAACCTATACTCAGTAACCTATATTTCCAATATGTTAAAAACATGTTTATTAAATTATCTTGTAGCTGCATTCTTTCAATTGAATTTTCATAACAAAATTGACAGTGCACATGCTTTTCTTGAAACTATATTATCTCTATTCTAAACAAATCGTTTGTTTGACATTCCATTTTCTAATTCTCACACGTAATCTATTTCTAAACCTAAATTATGAGGTTCGAATTTCGCCTATGCTATTTCATTTTCATTTTAACTAAATCTCTCTATCTTTATACTTACATGAAAAGGGGACAGCCCTTATCATGTAACACAGAGACCTGGAATGGAATTCCAAAGTCTAGCAGTTCTGAGGAAGAAACTACTGGAGTAGAAAGATCTTTTACATCTAGGGATCTCTACTGTGTGGGGGTGGGATTTAGCTGCCTGTCGGGTTTGTCAAGAGTGTTTACGTCGTGGGGGCATAAGTGCTTGCAGTTCGTCAGAGCATTCACCATTAAAATACTTGTAGAACAGGCAGAGGGACGCAACATTTCGTCGATGGGACAGGATCTGAATCTTATTGGTGGTAGAGAAGGTGTTTTGTATTATTGAAGGAAACAAGTTTAGGCTTGGCAGCATTGAATGTGACCATCAATTTTTGTCCCCATTCCACTACAGATGTGAGGTCATCCTCTAGTGTTTCTGCCATTTCTTTAGATATGTGTTCATTTGTTTTCCTGTTGTGCTTGTTATAGAGTCTGGTGCCATCAGCATATATACCCATCTCTGAGGCAATTTTGTCGGGGAGGTCATTAGGAATAACAAAGGTCCAAGGATAGACCCTTGAGGAATTCCTTCATTTATATCATATTGTTTAGATGTACGACCGTCGAGGACACCCTAGATTTTTATCTTATCTAAGACGGCTTTAATTATGTTAAGTATTCTTCCAGTGATACCATATGATCTAATTTTTCTGAGGAGACCCTCATGCCATACCCTGTCAAAAGCCTTAGATATATCTAGAGCTACCGCTCTACCCTCCCCCGCTTTGTCCAGTGAATGGTATATACGGTCAGAGATTACAGTTAGGATCTCGCTTTACTTTATTTTTAGATTAATGCATTTTATTTTTCTCTGCTCCTGATTGATAAACAAAGCGAATATAAGTTAACAAATAAATAAAACCGATAATATTTTTTTTTTAAATTGGTTTCAGTTGCAATTAAAAAAATTGTTCCGCTTAAGTGTTTTACTTTTTTTCATTTAAAATAATAAAATACACAAATAATGTTTTTATAATTTCCCGGTGAATGTTACTAAGTAACTTTTATATTGATGTATTACAAACTAGGAAGGATAACAAAATCATATTTATTTGCATCCCCACAAGGGCAATGGTCGGATTGTCTGATAAAAGGTGTGCTAATTTATTTATTTGCCTTTAAAATATTCAAGTAAAACAAAACCTTTAATGCCTTTTTTTACATTTTGCGCATTTCATAATTTTCATTTAAAGTTGGAATCGTTTTCAAACAAAAATCAAATCAAAACAATTATGTTTATGATTTAAACTATTTTAAAGTATTTTATATATTTTGTGATTGAGAGTTTAAAGGCGTTAAAATTACTTGTATATCTATCTATCTATCTATATCTTCTATATATCTATAAAAACAGAGATGTGTGTGCCACAGACGGTTTCTGATTGGTTAATCCAATAATCACATCTCCTAAAAAACTATGGTTCCTACGTTCTTAAATTTACCATAAAATATTATGCCCTTATTTATTGTTCATCTTGGAAGGGTCTATATTTTCCCTAACTTGCCATTTACAAATTACAAAATTACGAAACTTACACCACCCATCACAATCCAACCTCCGACACCACGTCCGCCATTCTGGCGCTAGCCGCACACACGTACACACAACACGAAAACAAACGCTGCCTCCAAAGGACAGACTATTAGTACTACTACACAGCACACGCGCACACACGCACACATACACACGTTCACTACCGTCCTTGTGTACGTCACGTTGTTATGGCAACCAAGCCCACTGACTTTTCGCACCATAAACACACACAGTAAATCTGATTTTCTTCATTTTCTCATTTTATTACTTTGGTATGTTCCCGTTTATCCATTCATTTGCTTATACTTTCTTTTACTACATTTTTTATTTATTTTTTTATTTATTAAAGGTAAGAGAGTAATTCGGGTATGCATACTAAACTGTTAACCGTTAGTTTGCGTGTTCGATCTTGATCGATTCTACTTTTTTTTAATTCTATTTGTTTATTAAATCCTATCCGAAGCGGGGAGGGGCTATACCCTTTCCTTCCACCTCCCCCCAAGGGTGGGTTCCTAACGGAAGGGCGTCCGATCCTCCACCCACCTACGGGCAAGCAGGGGGAGCTGGCCACCATCCCCCCATCAAAAGGGGAAGCCTGGCATTTTCTCACCCGAAAGAGGGAAGCTTGGCAGTTTCTCCTCCCAAAGGAGGGAGCTGGTGTCCCCCCCCAAGGGTGGGGGGGCGAAGAGGCCAGGAGGAGGTGACTTTTTTCTTTGGGGGTGGGGAGAAGCTTCCAGGCACCCTCCTCCCTGAAGGTGGGGTTGGGGATTATCTCTCCCTGAAGGTGGGCGGCCGGCACCAATCATGTAAATCCAGAGGGGTGACTTTTTTTGTTACCCCTCGGAGTGGGAAGGGGGCCGATCACCCAGGCAACGCCGGGTAACCCCTGCTAGTCTATAATATTAAGCTGAATGTGTGTGTGTGTGTGTGTGTGTGTGTGTGTGATCACGAATAAGCTCCTGATTACATATAATGATAGATGTATTGGGACACAGGAATTGGTATGTTTGATCTGGCAGAACGGTGATTCATAAAAATTGTGGGGTCTGCGTTCGCGCCTGGTCCGCAAAGTATGGAATTAAAAAGTTAAAAATTAAAAAAAGCGCTTACTAGTGTTTTTGATATAGATGCACATTAGAATAATTTGATAAGTATGTTTTAACTTAATTGGGGATAATATAATAAAATTGTGGGGTCTACGTTCGCGCCTGGCCTCCATAGAATGGAAATAGGCAGTAACTTTAATAAAGACTTTTCATATCTATCTTCGTAAGTATACTTTGATAATTATGTTTCAGTTTGAAGAAATATGGTATAATGAAAGTATGGGGTGTTCATTTGCGCCTGACCTCCATAGAATGGAAATATGTCACAAAGTTTACCAAGGTTTTATAATATAGATCCACAGAATATTGTGATAAGTGTTTCAGTATGAACAGGTATGGTATAATAAATTATGGGGTTTATCTATTTTACTTTCATCATATTTTGCTTTGGTTTTGATACCCCTAAATTCGAAGCTATCTCTTTACAACCCTTTCCTTTTCATAACCTATCATACTTTCATAAATCAGAGTCTTTTTCTGTAGGCTGTTTTTGAACCAAGTCAACGATGGGTACTTTTGCTAGTATATATATATATATATATATATATATATATATATATATATATATATATATATATATATATATATATAACTAAGATTAGCTTGCACATTCGTTGGAACAACTTAACTATCAACACATACGGACATATAACTTTTTTTTATATAAATGAAACAGAACAAAACATGGCACCAAAGGCAATAAAAGTGACATCTCACAGTTAAAATCATTTAACCGGTAAATTCTATTTTATTTCCCTTTAATTTTAAAAGTTGATTTCTTACTGTAATTGTAACCAAATGCAATATCAGTTACTTTTCTACATATTTGCTTTAGTTTTTTTACAATTAAAACTATTTTTAAAGTCTATTGTATTAGATTCTGTAATCGGCAGTTTAAAGACGTAAAAATTATTGGAAATGCCTGTTAGTACTTTGAAGTTTATAACACATACTTTTTAGTCTGTTAAATACGGGAAAAAGTTATAGCTGTTGACTTATGATAAGTGCTTTATGCCATAGTCATAGAGTAATGTGATATTGTGGTGATTAATCCGTATTAATTCCTTACTATACATCAAAGGGATACCATAATACTTAGTTCGCTGTATCTTATCATAACAAAAGAAAAAGAAACAACAAAACATTCATCAATTAATAATTTTTCATTATGTATGTGAAATCGAGTGAATTACACACACACACGCACATAATAATGGAGGTATAACTAGGTTTTATGTTGAAGCAACTCAGAGAAATCTATCGATGTATATTTTTTTAATCTTAATATACTTTCAAACGAATATTTCTGTTATATAATAAAAATATATTCTTGATCCATTTACGTAATGGTTACAAATATTTTCTTTCCATCACGCGTATCACATTTATAGATTAATTCTATATACTCACTATTCCATAGCTTGCTATAACATATACTGACCCGATGGGCCACAGGTAGTCAAGTATATATATATATATATATATATATATATATATATATATATATATATATATATATATATATATATATATATATATAAAAGTGTAGCCATCAACAATTGTGGGTTTTTTAGCCTTTTATTATACTTTTTATTTTAAAATGTTTTTATAACGCGTTTCAAGCTTTATTTCGCTTTCTTCAGATATTTTCGTGAAAAGTTTTTTATTTAAAATGAGAGTTTTAAATGTTATTTTTACATCTGCTGATACTAAATGTGTTTTTCAGAGTGATGTGGTCTCAGACATTCTGTCCCGAACAGTAAGGGTTGGTAGTGTCCAGTAAGAGTTAAGTTCAAAGAGGGGGCTTTTGGTCCATTTGGTGAAGGTTTTTTATGTTTTTTTTATGACTTTCTTTCCCTCTGTATAGCACACACTCAATCACACACACATACATATACATACATATACATAAATACACTCATACACACGCAGGTATATACACACATACACACGCATATACACAGAAATATGTGTAGGAGCATACATATATACATACCCACCTCCACACTCACACATATTGGTTAATTTTTTTTTGTCTTTCCCAATCAAAACACACATGCATACATGTACCTAATCATTCAAACATAAGCACACACAAGTAAGATGGAGAATAGGTAGGAGATAATATATATACACACACACACACAAGCACACACAATCACACATACATATACATGCACACAAACATATATATACATGTATGCACATACACACTCACATACGTCCGCATACGTATGCAGGCACACACACATACATACACACACATGCATATATATAGAGACATATGCAGGGGCTCACACACACGCATACATCCATATGCACGCATACATACACATATGCATGTATGTGTGTGATTGTGTATACATGTGTGTGTGTATATATATCATCTGTTATCTATCCTCCATCTTGTTTGTGTGTTTACATGTCCTTATGTTTGGGTGACTGAATACATGTATGCATATGTGCTTTGATTAGGAAAGAAAGAAAACTTCAACCAATATATATGTAAGGTATGGGTGTATGAATATGTATGTGTGTGTGTGTGTGTGACTGTGGGTGCATGTGTCCATATATATATGGGTGGGTGGATGTATACGCATCTGTATATGCGTGTGTGTATATATATATATGTATGTATATATATGGGTGGGTAAATGTATTCGTGTGTGTATGTGTGTATATGGATGTATGCGTATGTGTGAGCGCCTACATATGGCTCTATATATATGCATGTGTGTGTATGTATGTGTGTGTGCCTGCATACGTATGCGGATGTATGTGAGTGTGTATGTGCATACATGTATATATATATATATGTGTGTGCATGTATATGTATGTGTGTGATTGTGTGTGCGTGTGCGTATGTATAAATCTTCTCCTACCTATTCTCCACCTCATTTGTGTGTGCATGTACTTATGTTTGAATGATTAAGTACATGTATGCATGCGTGTTTTGAATGGGAATGACAAAATAAATTTAACCAATATGTGTGTGATATGTTAGTGGGTGGATGTGTCTGAGTACGTGTGTTAGTGTGTAGGTGGGTATGTATATATGTATGCGCCTACATATATTTCTGTGTATATGCGTGTGTATATGTGTATATACCTCCGTGCGTATGAGTATATATATGCATATGTACATGTATGTATATGTAATGTGTGTGATTGTGTGTGAGTGTGTGCTATACATGGGGATAGAAAGTCATAAAAAAACCTTCACCAAATGGACCAAAAGCCCCCTCTTTAAACTTAACTCTGACTAGACACTACCAACACTTACTGTTCGGGACAGAATGTCTGAGACCACATCACTCTGAAAAACACATTTAGTATCAGCAGATGTAAAAATAACATTTCAAACTCTCATAAAATGAAAACCTTTTTATGAAAATATCTGAAGAAAGCGAAACAAAGCTTGAAACGCCTTATAAAAACATTTTTTAAAAAAAATATGATAAAAGTCTGAAAAACCCACAATTGTTGATGGCTACACTTTTTTAAATATACATTTTTTCTCTCATTGGAACTACACAACCATCAGTTAAAAAAAATAAAAATAAAATATATATATATATATATATATATATATATATATACATTGCGCTCCAAACTCAGCTTGTGCTCTCCTGCTTCCAGCTGTCAACCCACAATAGAACTATCATTTTCATTTGTATAATTCTCAAGTAACAAGTAAAACATTGCTATTGCTGTTTACGAATAAAGATATTGTAAAAATAGTAAGCATAAAAGAAAATTAATACTATTAATAGAATTGTTTAAAACGTTTTAATTTTCTTTGACTCAACGTGGGGTTTTGTTTTCGAGTGCAGCATAGGACTGAGAAACAGATAAACAAAAAACATATCGCAGGACGGCATATATACTAAAAACATATTGCAGGACGATGAGCAAAGTAGATGTGAAATCTATGAAAAGTAATTAATTGCTCACATCCTTCGTTCATCGCCAATACAAAGCGAGTAAAGAAAGCAACACAAAAATGTCAGCCATCTTGAAAGCAAAGGATTTTCTTTGGTTATAGCAGCTTGACTAACTCTTTGAGGCTGGTCGACTATGGATTGGTGAAAATGTAAGAATTATTTTGAATTAAGGAAAAAGAAGAAAAAAGCAGATATCAAGAGATAAGGATTATATTTCTAAAAATACACTAAAAATACGACCTGCAGCCAAGAAATTATTCTCAAAGATAACCCTCACCCCCACCACACAGACAATCTTCTTCCCTTTACTCAGAATAAGTACTAAGTTAGCGTCTCAAAGACGAAGCATAGAACGGCTGTGTGTTAAACATAAGGTACACACACACACACACACACACACACACACACACATATATATATATATATATATATATATATATATATATATATAGCCACATAAATGTGTTTAAACAAACAAATATACGTATATTATTTAAATATCATCATAATAATAATATTATATGATTCAATATATAAATAAATACCCGTCTATATATACAAAGATATAACGATTTATAAAAAAATAGGCATGTGTATATATTTATATGCTTCTGTGTAAATAATTCACTCATAAACTAATTAGCCGATCATTATGAATTTGGAACACAGTTGGTAAAAATGTAAGGCGTTGGTAACATGAGCTATATTCAGTTTAATTAAGTTTTATGCAAAGGGAGCGAAAAATAATTATAATGAACTTTGAGCTTTGCTCTTAATAAAGGAACTGGGCGTTTTCAGTAGTCAGTAATGTAACCACTTATCAAAACATCATTTCTCTTACTTTTGTGGTCTACAGATAAAATATTAGACTACTATCCAGGTTTTTAATCTCAGTTTGAAACACTAATCATGTCTAACTACGATCAGAAATCATGATACTGCAAAGCAGCTGCTTGTGGTGAACTATATATAACTATATATAACTATATATAACTATATATAACTATATTACTTGAATATGTTTATATTTACTAATTTATTTTTGTATAATCATACATGAGCATTTATTGTCCATACTTTATTCGAAATAGACTTAATAACTTCTTAATTTTCATTATTTGTAAATATTAAGGTGTGAGGGGAAAGAGAGATAGAGGACAAGGGATACAAAAGGAAAGGGGCGGTTTGTTGTCTCCGTTAAGAAGTTGGAAACTAGAAAGGCTAGAAAAGATAAAGAGTTACTTCTACTCCCTCTGCTATAAGTATAAGCTTATTTCATTAAAAAAACATTTTGGTGCTTAAGAAACATAAAATAAAAATACAACAAATAAGAAGAACTGTGATTAAAAACATCAAAGTTTCGTCCCTAAGAGACAGCAATGTTGAAATTTACGGACATTTTTGTTTTAATTGTTTCTACTTACTTAGCTACCAATCTGTTTCTGCTTTGAAAAGTAAGGCGTCTGGAAATCGGATGCTGATTTTCAAATAATTAAATTTTAAGAAAGAAAACGTAAATTTAGTGAAGTCAGTCAATTCATTTTAACTGATGTCTACTAACAGGAAGAGACACAGTCATTTCTTTTTTTTACTTACCAACCTTGAAAACTTGTAGACGGATTCCATTGCTAAAGGGACAAAACATTATACATTTGTATTTTTTATTCTTTAAATTCCACAAAAATGCGTTTCTAGTTAAGGGGAGACAATTAAAATAAATAAAACCTGCTACATTTATGCTAACAAAAATTAAATAATTAGAATAATTAAATTCAATAAGAAAGTAAAATTCTTATCATAATTAAAAATAGTAGACAAGTTAGGAATCACATATACAAAGACAAAAAGCGGAAATATCAAGAATTCTCAAAAATTTGTGCTTGTGTCTCTACGAAAAGTAAAAGCGACCGCGATTATGAACATGAAGTGTGGACTTTCTCGAATATCTTTTGGAAAGGTATAAATCTGTCTTTACCTATGTACGTAGACTATACTAATGCAGCAAGCATAAAAATCTATTTTATAAAGTATATGCGTTTTATTTTTTTACATAAATTCTGTATTATGCAATGTCAAAAAAATTAAGATAAAACTGAGATTCAGAAAAGATTCGAACCCGTCCTAAAGAATAAGGACCATTGTAAACTGACATTGTCATTACCACCTGACTATCCGGATCTTATGATTAGTGTATATCGAAATAGTGACAAATGAATCACTTTTTTCTTTATACATTACATAGAAACGAGGTTCATGAACAACTTGGGGTCAGTGAAAAAAATGAAATAAGATTAGAAAAAATAAAAAAGAAAGAAAAAAAAAGAAACCGGATAACCGAACACACACGAAAAAAAGTCTATGAAAAATTGATGTCCATATTGTTTTGTGTATCTAAAAAGAGAAAAGAGAAAAGAAAACAAAATCCGGATTGCCACAAACACAAATACACAGTTGGAAAATGACGATTTGAGAAAAGAAAAAAGATTCATATTTCATATTTTATTTTGGGAAGTACAAAAATGCATGTTTTGCATATAAAAAAAAAAAGAAGAATTTTGTTTGAAAATAATTGTAAATAATTGAAAATAATTGTAAATAATTGTAAATAATTGAAAATAATTGTGAATAATTGTGAATAATTGTAAATAATTGTAAATAATTGTAAATAATTGTAAATAATTGAAAATAATTGTAAATAATTGAAAATAATTGTAAATAATTGTAAATAATTGTGAACAATTGTAAATAATTGTAAATAAATGTAAATAATTGTAAATAATTGTAAATAATTGAAAATAATTGTAAATAATTGTAAATAATTGTGAATAATTGTAAATAATTGAAAATAATTGTAAATAATTGAAAATAATTGTAAATAATTGAAAATAATTGAAAATAATTGTAAATAATTGAAAATAATTGAAAATAATTGTAAATAATTGAAAATAATTGTAAATAATTGAAAATAATTGTAAATAATTGTAAATAATTGTAAATAAAATAATTGTAAATAATTGTAAATAATTGAAAATAATTGAAAGTAATTGTAAATAAAATAATTGAAAATAATTGAAAATAATTGTAAATAAAGTAATTGAAAATAATTTTAAATAATTGTAAATAATTGAAAATAATTGAAAATAACTGTAAATAATTGTAAATAAAATAATTGAAAATAATTGTAAATAATTGTAAATAAAATAATTGAAAATAATTGTAAATAATTGTAAATAAAATAATTGAAAATAATTGTAAATAATTGTAAATAATTGAAAATAATTGTAAATAATTGTAAATAATTGAAAATAATTGAAAATAATTGTAAATAATTGTAAATAAAATAATTAAAAATAATTGTAAATAAAATAATTGTAAATAATTGTAAATAATTGTAAATAAAATAATTGTAAATAATTGTGCTGATGTAATTGTGCGGCTAGAATTCTTTTGACTTGTTTTATGTTTTGCACACCAACGGTTGTGCAAGGTCAGAATTTATTATGAGGGCTTTGACAGGCAGAATTAAGTCAATATGTCAGCAGAGTATTTTTGGAAGGTGTTATGAAAAATGGAGTGAATGTTTTTTGCATGTTCAACTTTTAAGCTTTGAAAAAAAAAACAAGAAAGAGAACAAGGTTTGGGCAAAATTGTTGTTATTTTAGGGCATTTTAAAAATTAATGACTGATACATGTCAGTTAATGCATGTAAAAATGTTTATTCGAATATCTGTACATATGTATATATGTACAGATGCAAAATATCTGTACATATGTTCATATATATATATATATATATATATGTATATATATATGTATGTATTTGAAAATGTATTGTATAGTTTTTTTTTTGTTTTGTTTTCTCGAATTTGCAGCGCGATAAATTAAATTAAGGAAAAAAAAACAGTGTTGAAGAGCAAATTGAAATATTAAACTGAAGGTTACCATATAAGATGAGAAGTAAGGAGAAATATAAGAGGCTTAGATAAAAGTTTATAACTAACTAGCATTTCAGCCTGGCGTTGTCCGGGTGTTTGGATGTGTATGTTGAGCAAAAAAAAAATAGTGGTAGCAGGAAGGCAGGCTCGAACCCGTACCAGGAAGGAGGAAAAGAACGGGAAAATAACCTGGCATCTTTGCTGTTACCACCACCGCCAAACCGGAATTCACGTAGGTTTAAATTAAGGCTAGGCAATCGAGGGGAGAAGATGTATTTCAAAAATATCGGCAAATAAAAGTGACTCTCCCCGTAGATAAGTGCCCAGTTGAAGGTGAAGATATTAATGTTTTAGCCAATTTTTCGATAATTCACGTAGGTTTAAATTAAGGCTAGGCAATCGAGGGGAGAAGATGTATTTCAAAAATATCGGCAAATAAAAGTGACTCTCCCCGTAGATAAGTGTCCAGTTGAAGGTGAAGATATTAATGTTTTAGCCAATTTTTCGATATTTGTCGTCTAAAAGGTCGAACTTTAAAATAATACTGCTTTTGTAAAAATCTGTCGCCTCTGTCGAAAGTTTTAGGCAGACATGCAAACATACATACATACATACATTTATATATTGGTAGCTCAGATTTTCGACCCAAACCGATTAAAAAGCTTGCCCTATCTCTGAATACCCTTTATGTAAAATTTCAAATGTTTAAACCAGAAATTGTCTGAGTAATTTGGTAGAGACCGCAGAGGTCAATTTTTTAAAAAACTTTGGCCCTTATTATGACCACTTAACATTTATTGTTTTTGGCTCAAATCAAGTTATTAAGTTAGATCCATGTCACAGGAACCTATATCCAAAATTTCAAGTGTTTAGACCCAAAATTGTCGGAGGAGTTTGGTAGAGTTCTCAAAGATCAAATCGTTGAACGTTATCAGCCAAATTCCTGTCCGAAAACCGATCACAAAGATTTTCCCCAAATCTCAGTACCCTGTATATTAAATTTTGAGTCTGTAGACTTAAAATTGACAGAGTTATTGTATAGGGAAATGTACACAGGTACACACACAAACACACAGTTTCACTTTTATAGATATACTAGCAGTTCCGCCGTTCTTTGCTCGGGCTCTATGTACTGTTCATATGATTATGTGCATATGTATATATTAAAAAGTGTGAATATGTAAAGTAATGCCTTTCTGTATAATAGTCTTCCTTAACTACCATACAGAAAAGACAGACAGCTATTTTCACTTTTATAGATATAAAGATAGATAGATTGGATACAATATATAGTAATGATTTAAAAAGTATAAAAAAAGACTCATGCGCCACCACCGAGAATCGAAACCAAAACGTTCAGCTCACGATTTATTTTGCCTCTGCCGTCAATGACTGGGCTATGAAAACATGTTTATTACAAGGCTAAAAAATTAAAACATGAACCAATAGCTATGTTATGCATTCGTAATGCCGGCGTTCGACCTTAATCTGGCAAATTTAATTTTTTTTAAATTTTTACACATTTGCACCGATTTTTCCGGTTTTCGGGCCCACATATAAAGTTTTTCATGGATTCAAATATCTTAATATGAAGTTTCATGCCTGTAGAGGGAGTTTGGTAGTCAAAATGCGTTAAACAAAAATATATACGTATACCTAAATATGTATGGAAACAATTTTGTGTTTACTATAAACTTTTTACGCAAATATTATTGCGTAAAAAGTTTATAGTAAACACAAAATTGTTTCCATATATATTTAGGTATACGTATATATTTTTGTTTAACGCATGCAAGTATAAATCATGTAGAATATCTACATTAATTATACGTAATAGTGTACTAAAGATGATTATCCCATTAGAAAACCGAAGCAACTAATAGGGAATTAATAAAAATGAATGTTTAAAAGAATATGCAAATTAGCTAGATCTTTTGCTAGTGAATGCAATTCCACAACCCATATATAAGAAAGTTGTATTTTCTTTTTAAATGAATAGAAAACGGGGGTTTAGTATGAATATCACTATACACAAAAGAAAAACGAATTTATAGGAGTATAGATAGATAAAGAAGAGGTTATTTTATACATACCCGTAACAGACGGGTCAACCAGAGAAACGAGACAGAGCGAGACGTTTGTTAGGTAGTTTTTACCAAGGATTAACTCGGCTGTGTCTTCTACGTCCACGGAAACCTATTCTGGCGTACATAGCAGGATGGGAAACAAGAGAATCGGTTGCAACTCGAAGGGAAGACATAGCCGTAAGAAATATAGTTTATCTATAAAATATAATTTCTCCACTGGTGTTTCCTTTGGAGTAAATCTTCATTACAGCATTTCACAAATCCGATAAAAGGGAACCAATGAACAAAAGTTGTGTACATCAAATCAGCGCCCCACAAACAATAATGTATACGTTTTGTTAAAGAACTATGTTCGTCAAAGTATAATGAATATTTCCCTTAGGCACACGTTTTGATAACGGTTTGTTTATAATGTCTAAACGACGATACACACTCATACTCGTCAAGAGACACGTTTACATCAACAGGGAAACATACATTCAGCACTTAAGGGAACAGCGAGGATACTAAAAAGAGCTCTCGGTTGGTTTCAATAAAAAGCGGGGCAATGTTGGCAGCTGGTTTGGCTGCCCCATACCCAGCATTACAATCTTCAAAGGAAGAAAAAAAATACAGATATATATACACGTCATATAGATGCTTACACAAAAGACTAGTTACATATACGCATAACTATGTAACATGTATCGATTTATGAGTTATACATGTAACGTGTATCGATTTATGCGTTATACATGTAACATGTATCGATTTATGCGTTATACATGTAACATGTATACAAACAGTATGTACCATCTTCCAATTATACAAACAGTATGTAACATCTTCAAATTATACAAACAGTATGTAACATCTTCAAATTATACAAACAGTATGTAACATCTTCAAATTATACAAACAGTATGTAACATCTTCAAATTATAATAACGATAAATACAATGTTCTTTAATGAATGTAGTAAATAACGGAGGTTTCAAAAAGTCCAATGGTATATTTTTAGAGTAAACGTTTTGATAAAATATAAAGAAAAACAGATAATCCTTCACAAACAAAATGATTCGCTTACGGCTGCTAAACTGTGGAACATGTTATCGAATTTTTTCACTGCGGGATACAATATGGTCGTCTTCAAATCCAATTTAAACAAATACTTGTCAAAAGCCATTCTAATAATGTTGTGACCTTGAAGGGCTGATAATAATTAAGTCATCACGGTTGTATATTTACAAAGATATATTTACAGAAATAGTATGTCACAGAAAGATCAATCAGATACTGTGGCTATGGTTGCAACCAATGAACTGTCATAACACTTAGTCGTAACTCTATGAATATTCTCTGGGCGAGTCCATCTATTCGCGAAATAGGGTAGATAAAAATCACAGTTTTAACACATCAATACTCAAATTTTGTTAATTTTATTCATCAATTTCAATCCTCTCATAATATTCATCATCATTTCATTAACAATCTATCCATTTGATTAACTCTTATCCTCGAGTAGATTTTAGATGGTGACTCATTAGTAAATAAAATAATAATATAAAAGAGGCCAGGTTCGAATGATGTTCGAGTCTTATTCTCTTCATGCATTTTTCTACATTTCAGTCACATAGATATTATGGTCAGAGGAATCCATGAAATAACAGGGCATAAGATCAGTAAAAACTTGTAAGATATTAGACCAATAGATCCTCTAGTATATGATTCAGTTAGTTAGAAATAGAACTGCCGAAGGATTAAGCTGTGGGGATGTTTTAAAAATGTATATGACATCAAATGTCTGAAAGGGAGTTCATTTGGAATCACTTAAGGCGTTTGGATGCTTGATAACGAGTTGACAAGATATAACTAATTAGTGAGTTGGATTTCTCTCTCTCTCTCTCTCTCTCTCTCTCTCTCTCCACCACTTACCAATGAGTTTGAGCAAAGAGAGGCTGAATAAATAATTCGCTGTCTTCCATCAGTTTAATTTCGAATTATTTTTTTAAGATATGAATAATAAACTATAATTATAGGACAGCATTACCTCAGTCTTAGAGGATCATGTTATGCAAAAATGGCCACCAGTAATCAAGGTATGACTGACCATTGCAACTTTTAATTTTTTTGGTAATGATTACAGCAACAAAGTTGCAATGCAACAGGCTAACATTCATAAGCACAAACTTTTCTATAAATTTCATCATTTTGTCGACTTCATCTCTTTCTTGTGTTTTCTCATCTTTCAGTCAGTTGTCTCATGCGTACTCCCTATATATGCTTTTCATTTCTTTAAAAACCAATCCGTCTTATTATTCTTTACTTAAACAAAATTAAATAAATGTATGTTTTTAGTGCTTTAAACAATACAAAACAGAAAAAGCATGTCATACTTTTAAAGCAGCAACGTCGTTGGTATGTCAATGTCGTTGGTATGTCAATGTCGTTGTTATGTCAACGTCGTTGGTATGTCAATGTCGTTGTAATGTCAATGTCGTTGGTATGTCAACGTCGTTGTTATGTCAACGTCGTTGGTATTTCAATGTCGTTGTTATGTCAACGTCGTTGGTATGTCAATGTCGTTGGTATGTCAATGTCGTTGGTATGTCAATGTCGTTGGTATGTCAATGTCGTTGGTATGTCAATGTCGTTGGTATGTCAATGTCGTTGGTATGTCAATGTCGTTGGTATGTCAATGTCGTTGTTATGTCAATGTCGTTGTTATGTCAATGTCGTTGTTATGCCGATGTCGTTGGTATGTCAATGTCGTTGGTATGTCAATTTCGTTGTTATGTCAACGTCGTTGGTATGTCAATGTCGTTGTTATGTCAATGTCGTTGTTATGTCAACGTCGTTGGTATGTCAACGTCGTTGCTATGTCAATGTCGTTGGTATGTCAATGTCGTTGGTATGTCAATGTCGTTGTTATGTCAACGTCATTGGTATGTCAATGTCGTTGTTATGTCAACGTCGTTGGTATGTCAACGTCGTTGCTATGTCAACGTCGTTGTTATGCCAATGTCGTTGTTATGTCAATGTCGTTGGTATGTCAATGTCGTTAGTATGTCAATGTCGTTGTTATGTCAACGTCGTTGTTATGTCAACGTCGTTGGTATTTCAATGTCGTTGTTATGTCAACGTCGTTGTTATGTCAATGTCGTTGTTATGTCAATGTCGTTGGTATGTCAATTTCGTTGTTATGTCAACGTCGTTTGTATGTCAACGTCGTTGGTATGTCAACGTCGTTGGTATGTCATCTTAATCGGAGAAAATCGCCAATCCGTGGGTTCTTTCATCCAAGAGAGTATATTAATTTGTCAAAACTCGTGCACACTATAATAAAACACAAACCCACAGCTTTCTTTTTCTTCATTCCAATATGTTTTTGTATCTATCACACGTGGATATGTCCTTAAAATAGATAGACACAATAAGAAACTTCCACGGACTACTGAAATATTTCACTGAAAAACAGGTGCTTATATACATACATCTACATGCTTATCTCATTTACAGACACTAAAACGCATACGACGACAGCCGAAATGGATTTCTCCTTACAAAGAAAACAACTTATACCGAACGTTATATGGATACTGTTAACTCTCATTCCTTTCCATGATTTATTTTCAGTTTTTACAAACGTTGTCTTTACTAAATTATTATCTTTTCTCCTAATCCAATAAACAATGATTTAAAACGTTAACATAAGTCACTTAAACAAAGCAAAAACATTAACATGTACATAAATAAATAAATGTCTGAAAAAATTTTGAAATGCCCGTAAGATTTTTTCTTTGCTTAGCTAACAAGGAAGTTCGCTAGACAAGATTATGCCACACTTAGCGTAAGCTTTCAGTTTTTATGAATCCTGGATGAAATGAATCCTGGATAAAATCGTACAGTTATAACACGATTGCCATTCACATAGAATTCCTGGGTAAAATCGTGTGGAGAACGCAAATCTTTGAAGTCTTTTCACTGAAATAAGAAAACGTGTTAAAAGAAGTTGAACATTAACGTGAGTGGATGGAGGACGGGTAAATCCAGAACACTTTACAAGTTTTGAACATAAAACCGGTGGAACTCAGAGTCGTTCTTCTATAATAGCAGCACTAGCGAAAATATGAAGGGGGCTTTGATTTTAGGCTGTAATAACATAAACTAAATTCTGAAAGATCTTTGATCTGAGGTAGCTTTAATCTCTGAAAAGATTTTCTTTGGTTAATATGTTTACCGCATGTCAACCGTTGTTGAATCATTTTAGTGGCAAAATCGTATATAAGTTTTGTATATTAATTCATTTTATGTACCTTTTATAAAT
Organism: Euprymna scolopes; assembly: GCF_053919585.1. Taxonomy (NCBI): domain Eukaryota; kingdom Metazoa; phylum Mollusca; class Cephalopoda; order Sepiida; family Sepiolidae; genus Euprymna; species Euprymna scolopes. Next base: position 104,694,179 of record NC_136497.1, on the reverse strand, counting down.
AAATAGCCCGTAAATATTTGGAATGCTAACAAATGCTAATGATCCGAATAAACCAAAAATTAATGGTAACTAAACGGTGACTTCCCCTCATAGTACCCAAATTTGGGCGTCACTACTGAATGCAGTCCTTTGTCATGCCAAGGCTGGTATAGAGTAAAGGTACAGTAGTTGTAATAGTTAGATACGGATACGTTTCGTTTGAAGCTAGAGTATTTTCTACAATCATTTAGTCATAAAAAGTGACCATTTTAATTACAAATGATCCAAATAATATAATCTCGGCCTCTATCTCTCCAGAACACTAGCGTAGTCTAACAATACTAAACAGCGGCAATAATTATAACTGTTTTAAACATATAAAATTATCTTGCTGGATTTTCAAATCAGACTAAAAAAGATGAAAACTTGATTTGCACTTTTCGTTTTTTTTTCCATTCCACTATGTTATTGGCACGATTTAATTGTATTTTCTCTATAAATTATGAGTTAAGAAAAATTTCAGAGTGGATAGGTTTTCCCTTACCGAATATTCTTAAACATTAATGAAAAGAAATTATGAAATGAGTTATTTCCTTTCATTTCATCAAAAATAAATATCTAAAAAATATTCAAGGAAAGTTTCCACAATAATAACACATACATTATTCATTGGTTTACGCCCACTAATAAAACAAAATTTGTAAAACATTCTTTTTCACAAAATAATTTGATTACAAAACTGAAGTCAAAAGTAATTTTCATTTTTTTTTTTTTTTACAACCGGGCAACACCGAGTAACTACAGATAGTATTTACAGAAAGAAGCCGACTTGCATGCAAGGCATCAGTTGAGTAAGATGACATCTGGGAAAGGCGATTCATTTCAGAAATACCTTTTTATTGGTCATTGAAATTTATATTTAAAAAAATGACATGAAATGTAATTGAAATTTATATTAAAAAAATGACATGAAATAAATTTTCTATTTGAATAACGAAAAAAGTTTACAAATGAATATGTAAAGGCAAATAAAATGTTGGAAAAATAAAATCTTAAGAGTAAAAGTTCTCATTTAAAGAGAGAAGGGGGGGAGATAAAGGGATAGAGAAAGAGAGAAAAAGAGAGACGCCATATTTTAAGGTTTTGAATAAAGAAATATTAAGAAAATAAAAAGGCTAAATATTGAGATGTGAAATTAATCCGCTACAAGAATCGCGATAAATTGACATCCGGAAGAACAGGGGGAGAGCAGCTACATTTGGGTATGGCTTATGGATTTCCGTTGTTTAGATGTAATTGAATTTTATAACTAGTGATCATTAAGGGACCTGACATATATCTACATGTCCTCATCTTGCTACTCTTCCTGTCCATGATCCTGGATATGACCTTAAATTATATCCAATTGAGAGGCCCCAGCTTTGGGGAGCGTTGAGCCACCCTTTAATTGCCATTGCTCCCAGGTCCACTCTGACCCGGGGTGGTAGTACCTGTTAGGGTCCCAACTATGGGTTAAATAGAAACCGACTTGAAAAAAATATATATTCTATTAAACTGTTTCTTCAAAATCACTACTGGATTCGGCATTAAATAACCTGAGAAGGTTTGATATGCCGTAAAACAAAAAACAACCAACCATGTTCCTGTCCATGTTCCCAGCATTGGAGCTACCTTCAGTTAGTGAACCAGTAGGCATATGTATATTAATAATATGTTGATGTCAATCAGTTGTATGCAGCGCTCCTTCCATTGAGTCACTTTGTCAAACTATTCTGTCAGTAATAATAGAAACAACCGATGATATCAACATGCGAACCTTTCCAGCCAGGGTAAAGTGGCTCAAGTCTGGTTGGAGGTCTCCAAAAGAGATGGCCTCAGCATTGCACCAGAGACCTACTTAATTTTATTTTGTTTTATTGTTTTGTTGTATGAAACAGATTACGATAGCGTCACTTTTAAGAGTACCAACATTAAAGCAACCAGAAAAGACGATATATTTTACATATTAGCATTCATCTGGATGCGACGTAAATTCCATTAAACTTCGACTTATTTGAAAATTTCTAAGATGTTAAATTTCAAAACTTGTATTCCTTATAAAATAATTTATTGAATAGATGCTGAAAATGTTATTACATTCATTGCATATTTTTAGGAATTCTAAGTTCTGTATGAAAAACACAGTGTTATTGGCCTTACAAACCAAGGCTATTAATTTGCAATTACAATGAATAATCTTTGGCTTTTTTTTGGTGATCTGTGAAGACCAGAGACATGTGACGGATCAATTTTAGGTATTTCAGAAAAAATGTTCGCAACAAATAATTTCCTCATAAAAAGTACACGTGCCACAGGTTGAGGGTGATAGTGGTCCTAAAAGTAATGTCAACTTATGGTCTCTTCCCAAACTTCTTCGATTCGAGGCTTCGTCTTAAGATGTTATTTAAAGTCATAGCACATATATAGTAAAGAAAATATAATTGCATACACAACTTTACAGCTTATTGTAATAAAATGGTTGACTAATGTTATATCTTTGCTTCTAAGATTGTTTTTCTCTTCTTGGAAAATACAAGATGTCCCCTCGAGAAGGTAAAATAAGAAAATGGCTAAAATATCCCATTATTGTTTATTAAAAAGGCAACGAAAATGAAACGAACGTAAAACTACATGGAATAATGAAAAGCCTTCAACTCGCCAGAAAAGTCGAAAATCTTTGAAGCAAGCAATTTTTTCATGAATAGACATTCGGCGGCAAATGATATTACTTGATGAAAAATGAAAGCAAACAATAAAAAGATACAGTGGCAAACATCAGTGAGAACACAGAAAATATTTCAATAAAAGTAACTTCTCTCATATTTCAAGTGAAATCATACAACTGAAATAAATTACAAATCAAATCTATAGGAGAAATTTTCATAAAAATCATTTCTATATAATTTTTGATTTTTTTATATATGAACAAATGAATAATAGACTCAATACCTATTCCTGATCCATTTTACCTTTCTTAGAAAAGAATATAAGAATAACCGAATAAAGCTTCTTCCAAAATATGACTACTTCTAATGACGATCACATGATCGAAAGGGCTCGAAAAAGGAATGGCTGAGATAAGATCACGCAGTCCTTAATACGCAATTTACCAGCAGATACCAAAGGCTAAGAAAAGTTAAGAAAAACAAACAAAAACAATGGTATATATAACAAGAAATGATTGGATAAGGATTTGCAGCTTATATATATATATATATATATATATATATATATATATATATATATATATATATATATATATATATATGTATATACATATATATATATATATACACACTTCAGAATACTTTTTATTTAACAATCAGTTGTTATGGAAACGTGAGATTGTAGGTTTACAAAATATTACTGGCAGTAATATTCTATAAGTTATCCCATCTAAAAAAGAATTGCTCGATATGCAAGATAGAGCAAATAAATTAAATTGTAATTCAATGAATTTCAAAAAACAGAAATGAAATGAAATGGTTGAGTTTAATATCAAAGAATTTTTATTATTCTAAGCAAGACAAAGAATGCTTTAGAAAATTAATCTCCTTAACCTATAGGGTTTCGATGTCTACCATCTCATCAGAGGAGAGAAAATATTAGAAAATATTAATATATAAAGGTATGCACCCTATTTGCTAAAGTCAGTGAGACATGGAAAGTCAAAGTGAAAATAATACATTTATCAGAAGTCCTGTAGCAGGAGGATTTGTAGAAAAAGGATATGAATGTTTTGTAGATCCTGCTTGCTTGGTAAAATCCATGTTATACGTTCTTTACATCCGATTGGTAATAATGTGCAAGCTATATATTGGGTAATCCACATAGCTGTGTAGATATCCGAATCGGGCAAGTGCTTGTTTAAATTTGTTTGTGGGTCCAGCGATAATAATTCAAAGTCTGGTGGAAACCTTTTCATTGGAAGTCTATATTATTTTTTTTTTTAGTGGGGCGAAGTGTAGGAGAGTAGGTAGTGGTAAGTGGTAGGAAGTGGGGTGAAACATATGTGCATATTCATCCTTATATACACATGAACACACATATACAAACACACACATACACACAATATACGTATATACATATACCTACAAATACACATACGCACACATATATATACACACACACATATATATATATAAAAACATATATATACATATACATACATATACACACATAAATATACATACATGTATATAAATAGATATCTCTTCAAATAGAATCAAAGAATCAAAGTTTGACCGGTCGCTTAATTCAGGTCAGGTCGTGTACTAGATATAGAGACTTAGTTCGGGGAAGGGAAGAGGAGGAACAAGAAGAATATAGAGATAAGAACAAAAACAAAAATAAAATTAAAAATAAAAAGATGGGCCAAATACGTAAATGGAATAATTCATTTTTTCCGGATTTTTCCTAGTTTCATCTCAAATCTCATTGTCAGTTTAAATCTTATTTGTTCCGTCAACTCAAGTTATATATACTGCCCATGAGGTGCTAATTATTATTAATTTTATACGTATCTATATTTCCCTTAGAAAGGAGGATTGACATAAAGTTTAGAATATACTAATGTTTATGAGCTAATTGTGAAATTAATTCTAATATTATTGATGAAACGTTTTATCTTTATTTTGTGATCCTTACGGTAATAGTTCAATGCTAAATAAGTTAAAACAAAGGTAATAAAGTAATGATAATACCTTACTGAAAAACGTTTAAAATCAGTAATATCCATAACATTATGCTATTTAATAATATTTAACTGGGGAAATTTTCTACAACTACATTCCAATATACACAAAGTTACCTGTAAACACATGAATACACACACACACACACACACACACACACACATATATATACACACACATATACATATATATATACATACACATACATACATACACATACGTACATACACACGTACACATGCATGCACGCATACAATATATATTTTTACATACACGCAACCATACAGTTTATACACACATACGCTCACTTATTCTATATATACTTACATCTAAGCCCATATATACCCACATATAACACGTGTTCCATATATACCCAGATATACCCTCATATATACAAAAAATATATTTAGACATAAAGAATGCATACCATTATTTAACACCATTAATTATAGCAATAATTAGTGTATGTAACTTACCTAAGTTTATCATAGATAATTTTTAACCCCTACACTGCTAATTTAACATTAATAAGATGAAAAAAGTGGGGTTGCGTAACTATGGTTATAGAATTTAATTAACTTAGTACCAACAGGGATGACGCATCATTGAGTATAGTTCTTTCTTGTTTATACATACGGATCTGGAGATTACCTTGCAATAGGGAATTTTTACTCTTTTTCTGGTTAGTAGATGGGAGCGAAATTTTAAATTCTTTAATTGGAAAGCTACATGTTTGTGGAAATACTATTATAATTAGATCTTAGAGTGCAAATTACGCGTAGGAGATTTAAAGTGTAGTATGTTAATGTGCTTATAGTAAGGCTCTACTTAACATGTGCATATATACAAAAAGAGAAAGTTATTTTATGTGTTAAATGAGGTTATTAAGAACCTATCTTTAGAAAATGAACATTATTATATTAGCAAAGTAATTGTTTAGATTTTAGTCAAGACTGATGTGTATTTAGTCCTTTGTTTTTACCTATTTATCATTTATACAGAGAGTGTATGTTATTTTATTTTAAGATGGCTATATTTAAATTTTTTCTTGTGTTTACATCTGGACACTAGCTCATTCTTGGTATTTATTATGGGTTTGTTGAAGGTTATGATGTTAACTGCCTCGGATATACAAAGATTGCAAAACTTATCCCCTGGGGCATATGATCTAGATTAATTCAGTATTCTCCATTTTATTGAATATGCTGTTGATTAATTTAGTTAAGGATATACTATTATTATCATTGTTTTGAGATCTTTCATTTCTGAAGGAATGTATGTGGTTTGAGATTCTTATTTTTATTAAGCTTGATAATGCCCCTATATACGTGAATGTTTTCCTTGTTTTATTACTATTTATTTGTTCATCGGTCCCATTACTATTGAGTCCTATATTGGGGTCTGGGCAAAGATAGGGCCTGGGTATTCATAGCCTTGGTTCTGGTTAGTCCTAAACTGGTCTTCACTGGGAATTATATTATTGGATACGTTAGCCTGGCTGTTGTTGTTTCTGTTGTTATTATTATTCGAGCCCTCACCATATGTTTCCCTATGTATGCTTGCGTTCTGAACGAAATAAAATTCGGAATACTACAAATAAGACTATATATATATATATATATATATATATATATATATATATATATATATATATAGTCTTATTTGTAGTATTCCGAATTTTACTGGGTTTATATAATTTAGTAATCGTTCATTTACCAATAAATTTTAAGCCAAAAAGAGATGACTTAAACTGTAAGTTACAAAATTATCATATTTCATAATTGAGCATTCATATATTGTTTTAACAAAAACTAAGACTTCAAAGAATGGGTTGATAGCAACAAATAGTGCATTTCATTGTTAGTTACAATTGTTTCAAGACTATTCGGACAAATTCAAACATTATGTCGTTTGAAAATTTTCACAAAAACAGCCTTTCTTCAGACTTATTGAATAAAAACACTTTAACAATAAAACATTATGGAAACCATTTCCTTATAAGGAAAAGAAAACAAGCGAAAATAGTTTACCTATATCGCATCTTTGCAAATTATTTTTTAAAGATTTATATATTTACCTATTTTCGTATCTCCATTAAGAAAAAAAATCAAACAAAGTATCATACAATGCTACCACTAATTACTTATGTCCATTTAATATGGTTTATTGATATTATTCATTGATTTCTTTATATAAATTTCTTTATTTCTTTATTTAATTTAAATTATTTTTTAATCCGAACTAATCAAATAAGTTATATTGTAGCGATTCTTTGTTAGTTTCGTATCTGGAATTTGCTTGTTTATTTACAAAAATATCGGCTAACCTATTTATGTTATTTAAGAAAAGTTTTTGTTTAAAACTTATTCAATAACGAAAGAAAGTTTAACATTACTTTATACTTAGTTCATTCTCATTCTTCATTTAAAATTAAGGATCTCAATCTATTTTTTATTTATATTTTTTTCTTTCGTTTTTCCTATTAAGATTTACGATTATCGGATATTTAAGATGTAGAAAGGGAGATAACTCTGTACGTTCGAAATTTTAAAGATTTAGTTGAAATTATAAGTTACTAAAATCCTAATATGTATTCATAACGATGTTACATTTGACAGAGAGATCAGAGGAGACAGGAGAAAGCGTGATAACATAAGAGCAGTCAAACAAGTTACAGTAAGAGAGGGTAAGAGTGATAGATAGAAACTCACTTGCTGAGTTACTTGCAAATTACATGTAATTAGAAATTAAAATGGAAAGCTTTCAAACAAAGGCATATTTTAGGATACATTTTAAATTATATGGGGAAAATAAATTGGACACTGATGGTCTCCTGGTCGATGTTGTGCAGATCTGACAGACTCAGAGATTTATAACAAAAATGTGGTCTATGCATAGTTAAACAGATTAGAATACTTATCATAACATATCGAAACGAACGAATTAATCTCTAAATATAGAGACAGGCACAGATTTAAGATAACCAAATATGCATCATAGTTAATCTCCATTAATATAACTATATAATAAATAATATTAGACAAACCTGATGTAGCAGGATACATTATATATATATATATATATATATATATATATATATATATATATATATATATATATATATATAATAAAATTACAATTAAAGTTTTAATCAAAATGCTACTTTCTTCAATAATTCCTTAAGGAACTCAGGACATAATGAAAAGATTAAATACAACCATTATGCTCCTCCTGCTGGCCGCTTTAAATCTGTAATCACACACAATATGACTAGCAATCAACCAGTTCAAATAACAAGATATGCCGCTATCAATAACAATGAACCAGTCTACATATATAACCCAAACCAAAATACTAACTGTAATACCTCTAACCCACCCAGTCACATCAGGAGAAAGAACAATATTTGGTTTAATCCTCCATTTAGCCTAAATGTCAAAACTAATATACCTAAGGAATTCTTCAACATTGTACAAAACTCTTTCATATACCAACACAGATATAGTTCTATTTTCAATAAAATCTTAATAAGGATTTCTTATTCAACAATGCCTAATTTAGCACAAAGAATCTTAACATCTAATAACAAAAAATTAAATCAGCCCAAAAAATCCCTTTCCCAATTAAACCCCAAACTAACTGTAATTGTAATAACAAACATCTTTGCCCACTCAATAATTATTGTATCCATAAAGATGTTATATATTCATGCACAATTACTGAGCTCCCATGCAATCCTCCCATAACAGACACTAATATTTTGTCTTCAAGTTATCCTTCTTCCCACCCTCCATCTGATATAGTTATTAATCCAATATACCATTCGAGCAGCCCTTTCATCTACAATCATACAACTAGCAATAATAATAATAATAATAATAATGATAATAATAATAATGATAATAATGATAATAATGATAATAATAATAATAATGATAATAATAATAATAATAATAATAATAATAATAATAATAATAATAATGAGAATAATAATATTTCTCATAACAGCCATACTAATACTTACAACACTCATTATCCCCTCCTAAACAGTCCTCTTACAAGCATTGTCCCACCCTTAGTTGAACACAATGAACAAAATTCGAACTATTTTCCTAATACAAATCAGTAAATTAATATTAATTTCAGACCTCGAGCTTTAATAAAGTACATACATATATCGGCGCTACTTCAACATTAATTAAGAAAAGAATATCAAACCACATTTCTTCTTTTAACAACTAATAATAACCAAGGAACTTCTCTAACCACATTAATTAAAAAAACTTAATTCTAATAATACCCCCTTCTCAATCAAATGGACTATCATAAAAAAAGTTAATCTTATACTCCATGCTCTAAGTAATGTCGCCTCTGCACAACCGAAGCTATAACTATAATTACTTCCCTTCAAACTAAACAATATAATAAATTCTAAAAACGAACTGATCTCTTTCTGTAAACATAAGACCAAATTTAATTATGGGATTTGGAAATTATATAGCTATTACTGTAACCTTTCAGATATATATAATTTTTCTATAACGTTTTTCCTACATACTTTCTTAATACTTAATAGCTTAATAATCCTTTATTTTAATTCTTTATTTCTTCTTTGTTTTGCAGGTTTTTTATCTGCAATTTCTGGTTTATTGTTTAAATATTCCTATCTATCAAATATATCGATCTACTTACACATCCATATTCTGTATGTATTTTTACTTATATTTTACTATATGCATTTACTTATGTACTTACTTGCTTTATCCGGAATTTGCAGATACCGGCCGTCCTTTCCCCTTATTTTTTTGTGTGCGTCTTTTAATAACCTCTGCTGATATTTTCTTAAGTAATATCTTGTACATTTCAGTTGACCTCTTTTTTTGCCCTATATTATTTGCGCCTTTTAACGTCATCTTGTCTGGTTCATTTTGATATTTGCTTTTCTAATTTATATTTAATTTTATCACCATTCAATCTTTTTTCTCTTCTTCTTCACTTATTTTTTTCTTTCTTCTTCTTTACACATTTTTCTTAATTACGCCTTGTCTCGGCAGCCGAGTCTAACGCATATCTTATTTTTCTTTTAATAATATTATTGGAATATTTTCCTTATACTTATTTGTGAATTATTCCACGGATTTCGGCCTTTTGAATTATTTTGGACCATCTTCCAATTACGCGATTCCCTTGGATTTTACTTGTGCGAATGGAAATTTGACTAACTTTCTCGGATTTGCATTTTTGGATTTTACCGTCATTGGATACTTTACCTTTTACCAGCCTAGCCATTCACGTGAAATCACGTTTTTCTTCACCCTATTTCCTCTGATTCACTTTTTGTTATCAAGTAAGATCTTTGATTTACTTGCAGTTTCATCAAATACTTTTGCAAGCAAAATTCGATCCCGCATTTTGTAAAATCCTACCCTCTGATGAGAAGGAAAGTATTTCTTTGAAACTCTGCAGATTAAGAACTATCCACTTATTTAGTGTTTCCGTTTCAAATTAAATATGTTTTAACTCTTATATACAGTCATCTAGATACAGTACTGTTTCACTGTTTCACAGCTTATCAGTGCGGCCAGACAAGCAACTATCTCAAGCCAGGATCGAACCCCGATCGCCCAAACGTGTATATATATATATATATATATATATATATATATATATATATATATATATATAGGTTTTAGATGTTCCAAAGTTGGGACTAATGAAAACAACCAGGTTGTTAGATAGTCCCCAATAAAAAGAGCAAATATATATTTTTTATTTGAGGGTAAACAGTTACATATGGTCGCTACAAATAGTCACCTGGTGCAGATTTTTTCTTTGTGGCGTCGAGAGGTTCCGGGTCACTTGAGGAAGTCTCATTCACTGAAACAGATCGTTATTTGTAACGACCATATGTAACTGTTTACCCTCAAATAATATATATATATATATATATATATATATATATACCCCGTACCAGAATTATATGCAAATCGATATTTTTGTTCTAACTCCAATAATTTTCACTGAAAATTTGTGAAATTTAGCACGTTATATGACAACACTTACACAAGAGCAGATCTAAAATTTGAAGCTAATGTGCACAGTAATAAACCATTGTCAGCCATTTTAGTGATTTGCATTTTTTTTCAGCGTGCCAACTTTATATACAAACCAATACTTAAATATGGTGAAGTGCTAAAAGATCATCGAAACATTGATTATTCTAGGAATTTTTAAATTGAGGACAACAATAACAAAGAACAAACAACTTCAATATGGTTTCATAGTACAATCAATATCTTATGTAATTGCCATTTTTATTGACAAGAGCAAAAAGCCTGTGGTTCATTGAAGATCTTAAACTTTCGATTTCATCTGATGAAATGTCTTTAGCAGCAGTCAGAATAGCATTCCAGGGGTCATCCTTGGAGTTGTACAGCCTCCTCCGGAGTAAATATTTTGTTTCAAGATGCTCCACAGATTTTCGATGGAATTTAAATCTGGAGAACAGGCTGGCCATCGCATTATTTTCCCATGTCTGACAAAAACTTTCTCCAAATATTCAGTGGCTATCCTTGCAGAATGAGACGGTGCATTATCATGGACGAATACCATCTTTTTCCGGAATGCCAAATTCTTCTTCCTGTGCCAAGGTTCCAAGTGTTCCTTAATGAAGTCAATGTAGAGTTTGGAGGTAATTTTCACTCCGTCTGCGACTCTGAATGGTCCTACCAGCTCATTGCCAATGATTGCAGCCCAGAACATCACACCACCAACTCCTTGTTGACGCCTGATCCTTTAGGGATGTAGACCCTCATTATGGTACCACTGTCCCCTCCACCCATCGGGTCCATCAAGGGTCGCTCAACACTCATTGGTGAACAAATCAGTTTGAAAATGTACCTTCATGTGATCTCTTGCCCACTCCATCCCCTTTTTCTTGTGGATATCCTTCAATTGAGGGCCGACCTCTGGCTTTTCAAATTTTGCAATCGTCCTCAGTATACGGCAACGAGTTGATTTGGTCATATCAGGAACGCCAGCTTTTTCAAAACCTTGTTTGCTAGTGGGTTACAGCGAACTTCTCTCTTGATCTTGCTCATTGTTCGACGTGACAGATATGATTACTTACGAATTTTCCCTTTGTCAGAACGTCCGTTGCAATATTTTTTCATTGTACGATGACCACGGTGTAATTCTTTGGCAATTTCTAACATGGAAATCTTATTATGGAGCCTTTGAACAATTTTAGACTTCTCAACTTGACTTAAAGCACCTTTACGTCTCATCCTGCATATAAAGTTGGCACGCTGAAAAAAGTCACCAAAATGGCTCACTATTGTGCAGATCAGCTTAAAATTTTATATCTGTGCATGTGTTATTATTATCATATAACATGCGAAGTTTCACGAATTTTTATTGAAAACTATCGGAGTTAGAACAAAAATATCGATTTTCATATAATTCTGGCACAGGGTGTATACACTCACGATGGATGTGGTGCTATAGACCTAATAATAATATAGACAAAAAGACTTTCTTACTCTATGTATAGTTCCACATGTAAGGGAAATTATTTTCAATTTCTTATTTTTAGCTTTAAACTTTTATTTTGATTTTTTAAGGTCATTTTATATTATTTTATTTCCTATCTCTATCACTTCTTGAGTTGAATATTTCACACATTTAAAATCGACTTTGTATCTACTTTGACATCCATATAAAAAATTATGGGTTTGGATTTTAGCCAGTCAGTTAGAGTTGATCATCCAAGAGTTGACATAGTCAGAGGAGAGTCCCCTTAGAGGCGAAGGATTAAGCATGTAGATACAAGTGAATTCCTGACGTCATTCGACTGGTCGATCAGATGAATAAAGAAATCATTATTTGTAACTGTTGTCTTGTGTCATCCTTCACGAACGAAAAAGGTAATTGTGTTTATCATCAATTATAATGAACATTGTAAACCCTTCCAAGTTATGTGTCCCATCTACTCCATCACATTAAAAGAACTGTAATATATATAAATGGCTTCTCTCCCTCATCATCATCACTATCGTTATATCCGTTATATCTATTGTCCCAGTATGAGTCCCCTGCTACACAACATTATTTATCTGAGTTTATTTTTCTCAATATCTCGTCAAATGTTTAATAGACATAAAAAGTTAGTTATTATTATTCTACATTATGTCAGTCAGCTTCTCTCATATTCCAGATTTCAGTTGACAATTTTAATCAAAGTAATGTGTATTGTACATACATCACAATAAAAATAAAATTAGTTCCCTGAACTATATAATCAACAAATTATGAGTATACATACGCCCACTCGTCCACTAATTGAATGTTGCTCAAATGCTGAGTACATGGGCAGAAAGAATCACAAGACGAAGACTTGTAGATATAAGTCATGTCCCTTAATGGTCACTAGCTATTATATTCCATTAGATCTAAGCCATAACATGCACTCAAATGTAACTTTCCTGTGCTCGTCGGGACGTCGACATATCAATTTATCGCGATTCTTATAATTGATGTTTCATCTCTGATGAGTCTATGCTGTAGGAAATATAAATTATCACATCTAACTGATATGCTGGTTTGAATTATTTCAATTTTAACTTTATTTTATCTTTGTACCTACATTGACTAATATAAGATATTCCTTACAAGAGCAATGCATTAAACTTGGATCTAGCATGCTATATGGGCGACAAGTGTTTGATTAAAATATATTTTTTTAAATAAATTAATTTTAGTATAATAAAATAGATGATACAATCATTTTAGAATAATGACCATTTGCCAGTAGTTGACAGAAAAATCTAAAAATGTGCTATAATACTTAGACAATGTTTGAACAAGAAACTACAAGTCATCAAATTTAAATATGTAACACAAATACTTAAGCATCAAATTTGAAAGACAATTTAGTAATCTATCTATAAAAGTGAAAGTGTCTGTGTGTGTTTCTGTCTGTGTACTGTAGAGTCGAAGAAAATGAAGGGAGGAAGCGCCCACGTGTCTGCGCGTCATGCCTTACCTTGGAACGCTCCTACGGTGTGCGTACGTGCATGGCCGAAACCCGGGAGAAATTCCAAAATGGCACCGTCCTCATCTTGTAGATTGTGCAATCATCACTGGGCCCCATGTGACCGTTCTTTGGCTGCTGATTGGCCGAGGACGAACGCCGGAAGGATAAAGGGAGTGTGTTTGGAACATGGGGGTGTCTTTTCTAGGATCGACGTCAGTGTGATCGTATCGGTGAACTGCTGCAGCTTTAAGAGTACTTTAGTGTGTGTGTGATTTTTTGGGACTTGCTCGTCTGCTGACTTTACAGGACTTTCTTTTCTGCTGATTCTACAAAACCTGCCGTGGGAGCGTTCCAAGGTAAGGCATGACGCGCAGACACGTGGGCGCTTCCTCCCTTCATTTTCTTCTACTCTACATGTACATTCCTCTACACAATAACTACAGACTCGAAATTTGATATACAGGGTATTGAGATTTGGGAAAATCTTTATAATCGGTTTTCGGCCAGAAATTTGGCTGTTAAGGGGCCAAAGTTCAACGATTATTAAAGTGGTATATCTCAAAATGTGATATTTCAAATTGCTAATATGTGGTTAGCAATCAAAATCAAGTGCTTGTTTAGGCACACAGAAAGATGCAACAATTTTAAAGATGCTGGAAAATAATCTATTCTTGTAGAAAGAATGAAGCCTAAAAAAACGAAAACTGCAAATCAAATTTTGTAATCGAAATCTATTTATCACCAATTACCATGAAATTCAAGATTGTTTGCTGTCTTGGGCCAACACAATGAAATGTGAGGTTTCCTTTTTCCTGACGTCTTTTAACTAAGAGGGAAATTTAAAAAAAGTCACCTTTCCTCTTAGTCTGCCAAGTGTGTCTGACCGCACAGATAACCTGACAACATTCTCTTTGTTCATTCTTATCGAGTTTTATGACTTTATAAGAATGTCACTCAGTCTATTTTGAAATTTCGTCCTGTCATCTCTTTCGGTGTCTTGCAATATGACTTGCAGATTTATATGTCAATCGTGTGAAATATCCAATACCACGTTATTTTGTATTTTTCCCCTGTAAAAACGAGGTCTACATAGAGCCCAGTTGCTTGTAGCTGTCCCCTACCAGAACCTTATAACTGGATGTCAGGTAACTCCCATTATCTATTTGTGCAGCACCTGCACTTTTTGCTTAGGTGGTTCATCCCTTCTAAAACACATTGGTTATCAAATCTTGAGCTTGGTAGCCATGATCCTATTGATAGTGGAGTGAACCTCTTTTGATCCAGTCTACAGAATCTTCCTTATTTATATATAATAGTTTTTCAGAAAATATTTGATACATTGTTGGTTTGCAAATTTTTCCAGTTTTCTGCTATCCAAGGTCTACTATAATTCATTAAAGTTATTTCTCATACTTACTTAGTGCTGCTGTATCATTTGTGAAACAGTGTTGTCCAAAATATTTGGATAGTTTTGTGACAGAAACTGTTTCATTTGATCTTGTTTCTTAATATTTATGGTCCACCATAATCTTGGGTTCCAAGGGCTCATAAGATATTCGCCTGTGCTTACTAGTGGCTAGATGCTGATGGTTAATTTCTGAGAGACTCATCTCTTGCTTCTTTGGGCAGATGTAACCCCGGTATATACTGGTGTCGATACGACATTCTATAATGTGTAAAGATTTTATATCTAACCTGCTTATGTTTTGTTGTGACAAGTCTATAATGCCCAACCTCTCTGTTATTAATGCCATAGCAATCTGATTAATAGTTGTAATTTTGTATTTGTTTGATTATGCATAGGAGTAGTATTTCATAAAACCAATTTAGAGAGTCTGATCAAAGAGTTTAGCATTAATCAGGAGAGAATTTTTCAAATATAACAGAAACAAACATTGTTAAATTGAAATTATCAGGCAAATATTCCAAGAATTTTTGAGAATATTTTGAAATATCACAGAAGATGATTCTATTCCTTTTTTCTTTTTTGTTAAAATGATTCTTAAAAAATTTTTCATTGCATATAAGTTTACAACGTTTTAAAATAAGAATAGAAGATCATATAATGTGAGTGACCGGGATCACTTATGATAGCAGAGAGTAGAATTCTTGATCGAGTCCCATTTGACACAAGCATGAATCAAATGTTTTGCAGTACTTTGTACATTTATTTGATTTTGCCGGGTGGTGTGATAAATTTTTCACCCTAACGAAAACAACACTACAGCTTTATTTTAAAACTTTGATTGAAAAAGTAAATTCAGGTAACTCGATTATGTAGTAGAGCTGACATCTACTTAATGTAGCAGCCTTCAGTTTCAATCACCGCTTTGATACGGATCTGGAACTGAGAGCATGCCTTTTCCACAAGCGCCGACAGGAGTTCGACGAATACTTGTCGGATGGCAGCGATCAGGCTGGCTTTGGTGTTGTTCTCGACTACACTCGACAACAAGATGGCGAACTCTAATGTTATTTGTTGAATTTTTATTTGGTTTTGAGCATGGCCAAATCATAATGATTCAATCATTATGACTCACTTCTAACCTGTAAAGTAAAAGTTCCCGATTTTAATTATGTATCAAATTCGTCTGTAAAACTTTTAAATACGAAACAAAACAATGTAGAATGTAGCAATAATTCCAAATGAAACACCATTTTTAGA
Source organism: Euprymna scolopes (assembly GCF_053919585.1). Classification (NCBI taxonomy): domain Eukaryota; kingdom Metazoa; phylum Mollusca; class Cephalopoda; order Sepiida; family Sepiolidae; genus Euprymna; species Euprymna scolopes. The sequence continues at coordinate 104,677,768 of NC_136497.1, read as the reverse complement.
TTTATTGTTGTCAAATTTATTTTATGGAAGAAAGATTAACATGATATTTTGAAAAATTAGTAACAAGAAATAGATAATTTAAAATTACAAAAATATATTAAAGTGTAAATTGCGAAATTGGCATCATTTTAACAGAGTCCATTTAGTTCTATTACCAACTTTATTGACTGAGAAGTCTTTCTTTCTTTTTGACATAAAGAGTTACAATAAGGCGCTTTTAAGTGCACTAATTTCAAATACTGTACACTAATTTCAAATACTGTACACTAATTTCAGATACTGTGCACTAATTTCAAATACTGTGCACTAATTTCAAATACTGTACACTAATTTCAAATACTGTACACTAATTTCAAATACTGTACACTAATTTCAAATACTCTACACTAATTTCAAATACTGTGCACTAATTTCAAATACTGTACACTAATTTCAAATACTGTACACTAATTTCAAATACTGTACATTAATTTCAAATACTGTACACTAATTTCAGATACTGTACACTAATTTCAAATACTGTACACTAATTTCAAATACTGTACACTAATTTCGAATACTGTGCACTAATTTCAAATACTGTACACTAATTTCAAATACTGTACACTAATTTCAAATACTGTACACTAATTTCAAATACTGTACACTAATTTCAAATACTGTACACTAATTTCAAATACTGTACACTAATTTCAAATACTGTGCACTAATTTCAAATACTGTACACTAATTTCAAATACTGTACCTGTACACTAATTTCAAATACTGTACACTAATTTCAAATACTGTACACTAATTTCAAATACTGTGCACTAATTTCAAATACTGTACACTAATTTCAAATACTGTACACTAATTTCAAATACTGTACATTAATTTCAAATACTGTACACTAATTTCAAATACTGTACACTAATTTCAAATACTGTACACTAATTTCAAATACTGTACACTAATTTCAAATACTGTACATTAATTTCAAATACTGTACACTAATTTCAAATACTGTACACTAATTTCAAATACTGTAAACTAATTTCAAATACTGTACATTAATTTCAAATACTGTGCACTAATAAAGTTAATGTGAGAATGAAGCAGGAATGTATGTTACGTTTAAGTGCATACGCTATGCATTACGAAATAAGGAAAATCTGAAGAATATTTTATTGCTTGCTATTGATTGCTACCCTTCTTTTTTTTGTTTTTTGAGTATATTCTAGTGAATAATATCCAAATGAATCATAGGAGAAATCTGTATGGAAAGAATTAATGTAGAATTAATGGGTTACCGAAGATGTTGAGTGGAAGCAGGAATAAAAATCCCAAAGCTTGGATATTGGCAAAAAATATAATTTTCTATCTGTGATGAATGATGAAAATCGATGGATTATCAGATCGGATCCATGAAATCAAAATGAATAATGTCTATGCGAGGGAACATCGCATTTTCGGCTGAGATGAAAAAAGAAGAATCCATGAAAACAGATTGATTCCATAAATGCCGGCACACAAAAGAAATCAAAAGGAATGTTTTTTTCAGGTCATAATGGTTTAAAAAACGTTATTGGCTACACATGCTATTGCTACACATAAAGGAGGGGCAGCGACATGTGCTTGCCCTAGTGGATGCACACAGTGACTATGGAATTTAGGCTTTGTTGTGTTAAAATACTATCGGATTTATTGTTGGCTAGTTTGTTTATTTTACTGAATATCAACCCATGATGGGTTAGCTAATGTGAAAAATAGATTGAATGTTTTTTATAGAAATCGCTCCAGACCAAGCATGAAGTCACTTGCTGTAAGAAGCTAAAATGAACGAAGTAGGATTGTTGTAAACAAGAGAAGCCTATTAACCTTAGTTTTGAAAAGACGTAGACTATATATAGGAGAAAAACAGCAATCAAGAAAATATTTGCCCAACCTTGGAAAGAAGCTACTGGAATAGGAAGCTGTATTACAACCAGGTATCACAACAGCAAATGGATGTAAACCACTAAATCAACGTATCAAATGAAACAAAAGAAACAAGGAATAAATCAGACAATTATAAAGAACAAATGTGACAGTAGTGCTTATAGAGGAGATTAGGAGCATCACGTTTATAAGAGAAAAGTTACAGAGAAGAAAAATGGTCGTCCAAATCACATACATTTTTTAAGCTTTTCAACAATTTTCACGTTTGAGAGTGGTTCACTAATTCAAATATGACAGCAGTATTCCATATACGGTTTTATAGTAGATTTGTAGCGATGGAAAATAGCCTCAGCATATAAACAATATTTATTTAAAAACTAGCTGGGCTACCCGACGTTGCTTGCGACCATATAAACAATGAGAAAATTGAAGTTGATTTTGAATATAATTGTTATTCTTTGGAGAGAGGAATTTTTAATGTGTATGTATCATTTACTATTTCGAGCAAAATAATATTTTACTTACCCTAGGACGGCTATTACACATATGAAATAATTGTACCTTCCCTAGACAGGTAATTTACAGAATGTATATGAAATAATTTTACTTTTTTGGGACGGGTAATTTACAACACATATTAAAATATGTTTACCTACCTTCAGACGGGTAATTTATATACATATATGAAACAATCTAACATACTCTCAACAGGTATTGTACAACATATATGAAATAATTTCTCTTTGTACCAAGACTACCATGATTTTAAGAAAATTGAAATCATTTTTAGAAGATGGATCATTAGGATTTCCAAATTAATACATAAATACATTGTGGTGGTTAATGAGTTCGCAACACTTGCTTCATCATAAATTTCAACATTACTGTGTTTCTTTCCTCCCTCACTATCGGCACTATTATTGTAAGAAAAATTGTCATTTTTAGAAGATGTCTTAGCAGGATTTTAAAATTAATACATAAATACATTGACAAAGTTAAGTGATTAGACAACCCTTTCTTCATTATCAAATTCTTCATTACTCTGTTTCATTTTTTCACCACTACCGACAATCAAAATTTTTTGGAAAAAGACGTCATTTTCAGAAGATTACTCAGCCGGCTTTACAAACAAATAAACAAATATGTTGAGAAGCTTTGTGATTAGGCAACCCTTGCTTCACTACAGAATTCCACATTACTGTGTTCTTTCCCTCCCTCCTACTGAGAGCATCATTTTAAGTGAAATGATATAATTTCTTGACCATAACTCAGCAGGTTTTCCAAATAATTACATAAATGCGAATTATCATTAGGCAACTTTTACTTTACCACAATTTTCAATATAAATATAGTTCTTCGCCCCCTTACTACCACAACCGCCAACAACACATTAGTAAGAGAAACAATGTCATTTCCGGAATATGATTCCATAGTTATTCCATATATTTGGAATATGACATTGTGGGAGATTGCACCACCCCAAAATGGACATTACTCTCTCCAGCTCCCCCCCCCAAACTGAAGGTTTGTTAATTCATAGAGAACTCCAGAGCACGTTAAAAAGCAACATAATCATGTGTCTTTCTACTCACCACTACAACTGTGACGTCATTCCCAGAAGTTAACATTGAAAATTCAGAAAAATATTGTTGATCACCTACAGAAACTGACTAAAAGCCATAAACTATGCAAGACACTTTTATAAATCATACATCATCGCATTCAGTGTGATCTCAATCTTGTTATGGTATAAAACATATAAAAACTATTGTCTTGTAGTTAGTAGAGAGAAAGTTTGTTCCTGTAAGTAAAAAAACAATTTATTTTAAATTATTACTGGTAGTTATTTCAAAAACAACATTGTTACTTGGTCAAAGATTAAATTATTTTTCTTTCTCACTATTATACTTATTGTAAAAAAAATAATATTGAAACCCATTTTATTATGTAAAGAATTATCCCAATTAGCACACCATGACGAGCATGGAGTATGGCTGTAGTACATTACAAGCCAGTTAGCGAACTTGTGATTATTTGTTTCAGTGATCACTTACAATAATAAGCTCTTTTATATTTGTATGGTGACCGTTATAGTTGTTAAAAAATTTAGATTACACTAGCAAAATATTGAGCCAGTTTTCAGAGTCGTTGGGATAGGTAGTGAGCAGACGTATGACACTATTATTGTTTCTTTTCTATCTCAAATTTGACATATTCTTTACAAAATCACATGAAATAAAATTAAAGTCGTATTTTACATTAGTCACTGAGGTTGTTATCAAATGAAGCAACAATAATGAAATCAATTTCTTACTTGGAAACAATTTTTATGTTTAAATATTTCAGTTAAAATATAATTAACAAAGTAGAATACGGTTTTATATAATACTTTTTAAAATAGAAGATTTTTCTTGAACATTGGAACGGGTTCGTAAACAAATACAGAGTTTTAAAAGTTAGAAAGAATTCCCTCTTCTTCCTTCCAAAACTCCTAAAGTCATTAGTAACCACTGTGACAGATGTGTATGCAAGTATTGCGCTGTTCTTTTGTAAGAAAGAGACTCTTTTGCCTGAAGCGAAATGAACCAGGTGAGATGCAGTTTAATTTGTCTATCAGTCGCCGATAGCAGCCAATAAATCAGGTGAATATATCAAGGGAAATGAAAGTATCGAGAAGCTTTGTCCAATTCTTAAGAGACTTGGGAATTCACCAAGAAGAAATGATTGCTTCCCTTTTGCTATTTCCTCTCCCTTCCACCCTCCTCTATCGTATGAATGAACGACTTACTAAGAGACAGTGATAGTCATTCTAGTCTGAAGTCATTCTTGAACATTACTTGCAAAACTGTAAATATCTTTTTAATCAGATGCAGTTTTCTCTTGCCGAATTTGCTCAACAAGAAATACACAAACTATTTTTCATTAAAACAAATAGTCAGCCTTGTCATTTTTAAATGGTCTTCGACTTTGAAAGTCTCACCTACTTTTGATATTGCCTTCAAAATTATAAAGAACTACAAAAATACCCGTCCAAGGAAATGTTGAAATAATTATCTAAACAGAACAGTTTTGCACCACTTGTATGTATCCTTATAAAGATTAAAATCCAAGTATAATGATACTAAATCTTTTAATTGTAGCATATCTTTAAGGGCTAAGCTTAAGGTGTCTTAAAAAAAATTGAAATTGGGGAATTATACTTAGTTGATTATGGATCAAATTCTATGCCAATCTGATAGATTTGAATTTTCAAATGGGAGGTTCTACCTATGTTATGCACCTAAACCTATGTTATGCACCTAAACCGATGTTATGCACCTTAACCTATGTTATGCACCTAAACCTATGTTATGCACCTAAACCTATGTTATGCACCTAAACCTATGTTATGCACCTAAACCTATGTTATGCACCTAAGCCTATGTTATGCACCTAAACCTATGTTATGCACCTAAACCTATGTTATGCACCTAAACCTATGTTATGCACCTAAGCCTATGTTATGCACCTAAGCCTATGTTATGCACCTAAACCTATGTTATGCACCTAAACCTATGTTATGCACCTAAACCTATGTTATGCACCTAAACCTATGTTATGCACCTAAACCTATGTTATGCACCTAAGCCTATGTTATGCACCTAAACCTATGTTATGCACCTAAACCTATGTTATGCACCTAAGCTTATGTTATGCACCTAAGCCTATGTTATGCACCTAAACCTATGTTATGCACCTAAACCTATGTTATGCACCTAAACCTATGTTATGCACCTAAGCTTATGTTGTGCACCTAAACCTATGTTATGCACCTAAACCTATGTTATGAACCTAAACCTATGTTATGCACCTAAACCTATGTTATGCACCTAAACCTATGTTATGCACCTAAACCTATGTTATGCACCTAAACCTATGTTATGCACCTAAACCTATGTTATGCACCTAAACCTATGTTATGCACCTAAACCTATGTTATTCACCTAAACCTATGTTATGCACCTAAACCTATGTTATGCACCTAAACCTATGTTATGCACCTAAACCTATGTTATGCACCTAAACCTATGTTATGCACCCAAGCCTATGTTATGCACCTAAACCTATGTTATGCACCTAAACCTATGTTATGCACCTAAACCTATGTTATGCACCTAAACCTATGTTATGCACCTAAACCTATGTAATGCACCTAAGCCTATGTTATGCACCTAAACCTATGTTATGCACCTAAACCTATGTTATGCACCTAAACCTATGTTATGCACCTAAACCTATGTTATGCACCTAAACCTATGTTATGCACCTAAACCTATGTTATGTACCTAAGCCTATGTTATGCACCTAAACCTATGTTATGAACCTAAACCTATGTTATGCACCTAAGCCTATGTTATGCACCTAAACCTATGTTATGCACCTAAACCTATGTTATGCACCTAAACCTATGTTATGCACCTAAACCTATGTTATGCACCTAAGCCTATGTTATGCACCTAAGCCTATATTATGCACCTAAACCTATGTTATGCACCTAAACCTATGTTATGCACCTAAACCTATGTTATGCACCTAAACCTATGTTATGCACCTAAGCCTATGTTATGCACCTAAGCCTATGTTATGCACCTAAACCTATGTTATGCACCTAAACCTATGTTATGCACCTAAACCTATGTTATGCACCTAAGCCTATGTTATGCACCCAAACCTATGTTATGCACCTAAACCTATGTTATGCACCTAAACCTATGTTATGCACCTAAGCCTATGTTATGCACCTAAACCTATGTTATGCACCTAAACCTATGTTATGCACCTAAGCTTATGTTATGCACCTAAGCCTATGTTATGCACCTAAACCTATGTTATGCACCTAAACCTATGTTATGCACCTAAACCTATGTTATGCACCTAAGCTTATGTTGTGCACCTAAACCTATGTTATGCACCTAAACCTATGTTATGCACCTAAACCTATGTTATGCACCTAAACCTATGTTATGCACCTAAACCTATGTTATGCAACTAAGCTTATGTTGTGCACCTAAACCTATGTTATACACCTAAACCTATGTTATGCACCTAAACCTATGTTATGCACCTAAACCTATGTTATGCACCTAAACCTATGTTATGCACCTAAACCTATGTTATTCACCTAAACCTATGTTATGCACCTAAACCTATGTTATGCACCTAAACCTATGTTATGCACCTAAACCTATGTTATGCACCTAAACCTATGTTATGCACATAAACCTATGTTATGCACCCAAGCCTATGTTATGCACCTAAACCTATGTTATGCACCTAAACCTATGTTATGCACCTAAACCTATGTTATGCACCTAAACCTATGTTATGCACCTAAACCTATGTAATGCACCTAAGCCTATGTTATGCACCTAAACCTATGTTATGCACCTAAACCTATGTTATGCACCTAAACCTATGTTATGCACCTAAACCTATGTTATGCACCTAAACCTATGTTATGCACCTAAACCTATGTTATGTACCTAAGCCTATGTTATGCACCTAAACCTATGTTATGAACCTAAACCTATGTTATGCACCTAAGCCTATGTTATGCACCTAAACCTATGTTATGCACCTAAACCTATGTTATGCACCTAAACCTATGTTATGCACCTAAACCTATGTTATGCACCTAAGCCTATGTTATGCACCTAAGCCTATATTATGCACCTAAACCTATGTTATGCACCTAAACCTATGTTATGCACCTAAACCTATGTTATGCACCTAAACCTATGTTATGCACCTAAGCCTATGTTATGCACCTAAGCCTATGTTATGCACCTAAACCTATGTTATGCACCTAAACCTATGTTATGCACCTAAACCTATGTTATGCACCTAAGCCTAGGTTATGCACCCAAACCTATGTTATGCACCTAAACCTATGTTATGCACCTAAACCTATGTTATGCACCTAAGCCTATGTTATGCACCTAAACCTATGTTATGCACCTAAACCTATGTTATGCACCTAAACCTATGTTATGCACCTAAACCTATGTTATGCACCTAAGCCTATGTTATGCACCTAAGCCTATGTTATGCACCTAAACCTATGTTATGCACCTAAACCTATGTTATGCACCTAAACCTATGTTATGCACCTAAGCCTATGTTATGCACCCAAACCTATGTTATGCACCTAAACCTATGTTATGCACCTAAACCTATGTTATGCACCTAAACCTATGTTATGCACCTAAACCTATGTTATGCACCTAAACCTATGTTATGCACCTAAACCTATGTTATGCACCTAAACCTATGTTATGCACCTAAAATTATGTTATGCACCTAAACCTATGTTATGCACCTAAACCTATGTTATGCACTTAAACCTATGTTATGCACCTAAGCCTATGTTATGCACCTAAACCTATGTTATGCACCTAAACCTATGTTATGCACCTAAACCTATGTTATGCACCTAAACCTATGTTATGCACCTAAGCCTATGTTATGCACCTAAGCCTATGTTATGCACCTAAACCTATGTTATGCACCTAAACCTATGTTATGCACCTAAACCTATGTTATGCACCTAAACCTAGGTTATGCACCTAAACCTATGTTATGCACCTAAACCTATGTTATGCACCTAAACCTATGTTATGCACCTAAACCTATGTTATGCACCTAAGCCTATGTTATGCACCTAAGCCTATGTTATGCACCTAAACCTATGTTATGCACCTAAACCTATGTTATGCACCTAAACCTATGTTATGCACCTAAACCTATGTTATGCACCTAAACCTATGTTATGCACCTAAACCTATGTTATGCACCTAAACCTATGTTATGCACCTAAACCTATGTTATGCACCTAAACCTATGTTATGCACCTAAACCTATGTTATGCACCTAAACCTATGTTATGCACCTAAACCTATGTTATGTACCTAAACCTATGTTATGCACCTAAACCTATGTTATGCACCTAAGCCTATGTTATGCACCTAAACCTATGTTATGCACCTAAACCTATGTTATGCACCTAAACCTATGTTATGCACCTAAACCTATGTTATGCACCCAAGCCTATGTTATGCACCTAAACCTATGTTATGCACCTAAACCTATGTTATGCACCTAAACCTATGTTATGCACCTAAGCCTATGTTATGCACCTAAGCCTATGTTATGCACCTAAACCTATGTTATGCACCTAAACCTATGTTATGCACCTAAACCTATGTTATGCACCTAAACCTATGTTATGCACCTAAGCCTATGTTATGCACCTAAGCCTATGTTATGCACCTAAACCTATGTTATGCACCTAAACCTATGTTATGCACCTAAACCTATGTTATGCACCTAAGCCTATGTTATGCACCCAAACCTATGTTATGCACCTAAACCTATTTTATGCACCTAAACCTATGTTATGCACCTAAACCTATGTTATGCACCTAAGCCTATGTTATGCACCTAAACCTATGTTATGCACCTAAACCTATGTTATGCACCTAAACCTATGTTATGCACCTAAGCCTATGTTATGCACCTAAACCTATGTTATGCACCTAAACCTATGTTATCCACCTAAACCTATGTTATGCACCTAAACCTATGTTATGCACCTAAACCTATGTTATGCACCTAAGCCTATGTTATGCACCTAAGCCTATGTTATGCACCTAAACCTATGTTATGCACCTAAACCTATGTTATGCACCTAAACCTATGTTATGCACCTAAACCTATGTTATGCACCTAAACCTATGTTATGCACCTAAACCTATGTTATGCACGTAAACCTATGTTATGCACCTAAACCTATGTTATGCACCTAAACCTATGTTATGCACCTAAACCTATGTTATGCACCTAAACCTATGTTATGCACCTAAACCTATGTTATGTACCTAAACCTATGTTATGCACCTAAGCCTATGTTATGCACCTAAACCTATTTTATGCACCTAAACCTATGTTATGCACCTAAACCTATGTTATGCACCTAAACCTATGTTATGCACCTAAACCTATGTTATGCACCTAAACCTATGTTATGCACCCAAGCCTATGTTATGCACCTAAACCTATGTTATGCACCTAAACCTATGTTATGCACCTAAACCTATGTTATGCACCTAAACCTATGTTATGCACCTAAACCTATGTTATGCACCTAAGCCTATGTTATGCACCTAAACCTATGTTATGCACCTAAACCTATGTTATGCACCTAAACCTATGTTATGCACCTAAACCTATGTTATGCACCTAAACCTATGTTATGCACCTAAACCTATGTTATGCACCTAAACCTATGTTATGCACCTAAGCCTATGTTATGCACCTAAACCTATGTTATGCACCTAAACCTATGTTATGCACCTAAACCTATGTTATGCACCTAAACCTATGTTATGCACCTAAACCTCTGTTACGCACCTAAGCCTATGTTATGCACCTAAACCTATGTTATGCACCTAAACCTATGTTGCGCACCTTAACCTATGTTATGCACCTAAACCTATGTTATGCACCTAAGCCTATGTTATGCACCTAAACCTATGTTATGCACCTAAACCAATGTTATGCACCTAAACCTATGTTATGCACCTAAACCTATGTTATGCACCTAAACCTATGTTATGCACCTAAACCTATGTTATGCACCTAAACCTATGTTATGCACCTAAGCCTATGTTATGCACTTAAACCTATGTTATGCACCTAAACCTATGTTATGCACCTAAACCTATGTTATGCACCTAAACCTATGTTATGCACCTAAACCTATGTTATGCACCTAAACCTATGTTATGCACCTTAACCTATGTTATGCACCTAAGCCTATGTTATGCACCTTAACCTATGTTATGCACCTAAACCTATGTTATGCACCTAAACCTATGTTATGCACCTAAACCTATGTTATGCACCTAAACCTATGTTATGCACCTAAACCTATGTTATGCACCTAAACCTATGTTATGCACCTAAGCCTATGTTATGCACCTAAGCCCATGTTATGCACCTAAGCCTATGTTATGCACCTAAACCTATGTTATGCACCTAAACCTATGTTATGCACCTAAACCTATGTTATGCACCTAAACCTATGTTATGCACCTAAACCTATGTTATGCACCTAAACCTATGTTATGCACCTAAACCTATGTTATGCACCTAAACCGATGTTATGCAACTTAACCTATGTTATGCACCTAAACCTATGTTATGCACCTTAACCTATGTTATGCACCTAAACCTATGTTATGCACCTAAACCTATGTTATGCACCTAAACCTATGTTATGCACCTAAACCGATGTTATGCACCTTAACCTATGTTATGCACCTAAACCTATGTTATGCACCTAAACCTATGTTATGCACCTAAACCTATGTTATGCACCTAAACCTATGTTATGCACCTAAGCCTATGTTATGCACCTAAACCTATGTTATGCACCTAAACCTATGTTATGCACCTAAACCTATGTTATGCACCTAAACCTATGTTATGCACCTAAACCTATGTTATGCACCTAAACCTATGTTATGCACCTAAGCCTATGTTATGCACCCTAACCTGTGTTATGCACCTAAACCTATGTTATGCACCTAAACCTATGTAATGCACCTAAGCTTATGTTATGCACCTAAGCCTATGTTATGCACCTAAACCTATGTTATGCACCTAAACCTATGTTATGCACCTAAACCTATGTTATGCACCTAAACCTATGTTATGCACCTAAACCTATGTTATGCACCTAAACCTATGTTATTCACCTAAACCTATGTTATGCACCTAAACCTATGTTATGCAACTAAACCTATGTTATGCACCTAAGCCTATGTTATGCAACTAAGTTTATGTTGTGCACCTAAACCTATGTTATGCACCTAAACCTATGTTATGCACCTAAACCTATGTTATGCACCTAAACCTATGTTATGCACCTAAACCTATGTTATGCACCTAAGCTTATGTTATGCACCTAAACCTATGTTATGAACCTAAACCTATGTTATGCACCTAAGCCTATGTTATGCATCTAAACCTATGTTATGCACCTAAACCTATGTTATGCACCTAAACCTATGTTATGCACCTAAACCTATGTTATGCACCTAAACCTATGTTATGCACCTAAACCTATGTTATGCACCTTAACCTATGTTATGCACCTAAACCTATGTTGCGCACCTTAACCTATGTTATGCACCTAAACCTATGTTATGCACCTAAGCCTATGTTATGCACCTAAACCTATGTTATGCACCTAAACCAATGTTATGCACCTAAACCTATGTTATGCACCTAAACCTATGTTATGCACCTAAACCTATGTTATGCACCTAAACCTATGTTATGCACCTAAACCTATGTTATGCACCTAAGCCTATGTTATGCACTTAAACCTATGTTATGCACCTAAACCTATGTTATGCACCTAAACCTATGTTATGCACCTAAACCTATGTTATGCACCTAAACCTATGTTATGCACCTAAACCTATGTTATGCACCTAAACCTATGTTATGCACCTTAACCTATGTTATGCACCTAAGCCTATGTTATGCACCTAAACCTATGTTATGCACCTAAACCTATGTTATGCACCTAAACCTATGTTATGCACCTAAACCTATGTTATGCACCTAAACCTATGTTATGCACCTAAACCTATGTTATGCACCTAAGCCTATGTTATGCACCTAAGCCCATGTTATGCACCTAAGCCTATGTTATGCACCTAAACCTATGTTATGCACCTAAACCTATGTTATGCACCTAAACCTATGTTATGCACCTAAACCTATGTTATGACCCTAAACCTATGTTATGCACCTAAACCTATGTTATGCACCTAAACCTATGTTATGCACCTAAACCGATGTTATGCACCTTAACCTATGTTATGCACCTAAACCTATGTTATGCACCTAAACCTATGTTATGCACCTAAACCTATGTTATGCACCTAAACCTATGTTATGCACCTAAACCTATGTTATGCACCTAAACCGATGTTATGCACCTTAACCTATGTTATGCACCTAAACCTATGTTATGCACCTAAACCTATGTTATGCACCTAAACCTATGTTATGCACCTAAACCTATGTTATGCACCTAAGCCTATGTTATGCACCTAAACCTATGTTATGCACCTAAACCTATGTTATGCACCTAAACCTATGTTATGCACCTAAACCTATGTTATGCACCTAAACCTATGTTATGCACCTAAGCCTATGTTATGCACCCTAACCTGTGTTATGCACCTAAACCTATGTTATGCACCTAAACCTATGTAATGCACCTAAGCTTATGTTATGCACCTAAGCCTATGTTATGCACCTAAACCTATGTTATGCACCTAAACCTATGTTATGCACCTAAACCTATGTTATGCACCTAAACCTATGTTATGCACCTAAACCTATGTTATGCACCTAAATCTATGTTATTCACCTAAACCTATGTTATGCACCTAAACCTATGTTATGCAACTAAACCTATGTTATGCACCTAAACCTATGTTATGCACCTAAACCTATGTTATGCACCTAAACCTATGTTATGCACCTAAACCTATGTTATGCACCTAAGCCTATGTTATGCACTTAAACCTATGTTATGCACCTAAACCTATGTTATGCACCTAAACCTATGTTATGCACCTAAACCTATGTTATGCACCTAAACCTATGTTATGCACCTAAACCTATGTTATGCACCTAAACCTATGTTATGCACCTTAACCTATGTTATGCACCTAAGCCTATGTTATGCACCTAAACCTATGTTATGCACCTAAACCTATGTTATGCACCTAAACCTATGTTATGCACCTAAACCTATGTTATGCACCTAAACCTATGTTATGCACCTAAACCTATGTTATGCACCTAAGCCTATGTTATGCACCTAAGCCCATGTTATGCACCTAAGCCTATGTTATGCACCTAAACCTATGTTATGCACCTAAACCTATGTTATGCACCTAAACCTATGTTATGCACCTAAACCTATGTTATGACCCTAAACCTATGTTATGCACCTAAACCTATGTTATGCACCTAAACCTATGTTATGCACCTAAACCGATGTTATGCACCTTAACCTATGTTATGCACCTAAACCTATGTTATGCACCTAAACCTATGTTATGCACCTAAACCTATGTTATGCACCTAAACCTATGTTATGCACCTAAACCTATGTTATGCACCTAAACCGATGTTATGCACCTTAACCTATGTTATGCACCTAAACCTATGTTATGCACCTAAACCTATGTTATGCACCTAAACCTATGTTATGCACCTAAACCTATGTTATGCACCTAAGCCTATGTTATGCACCTAAACCTATGTTATGCACCTAAACCTATGTTATGCACCTAAACCTATGTTATGCACCTAAACCTATGTTATGCACCTAAACCTATGTTATGCACCTAAGCCTATGTTATGCACCCTAACCTGTGTTATGCACCTAAACCTATGTTATGCACCTAAACCTATGTAATGCACCTAAGCTTATGTTATGCACCTAAGCCTATGTTATGCACCTAAACCTATGTTATGCACCTAAACCTATGTTATGCACCTAAACCTATGTTATGCACCTAAACCTATGTTATGCACCTAAACCTATGTTATGCACCTAAATCTATGTTATTCACCTAAACCTATGTTATGCACCTAAACCTATGTTATGCAACTAAACCTATGTTATGCACCTAAGCCTATGTTATGCAACTAAGTTTATGTTGTGCACCTAAACCTATGTTATGCACCTAAACCTATGTTATGCACCTAAACCTATGTTATGCACCTAAACCTATGTTATGCACCTAAACCTATGTTATGCACCTAAGCTTATGTTATGCACCTAAACCTATGTTATGAACCTAAACCTATGTTATGCACCTAAGCCTATGTTATGCACCTAAACCTATGTTATGCACCTAAACCTATGTTATGCACCTAAACCTATGTTATGCACCTAAACCTATGTTATGCACCTAAACCTATGTTATGCACCTAAACCTATGTTATGCACCTAAACCTATGTTATGCACCTAAACCTATGTTATGCACACAAGCCTATGTTATGCACCTAAACCTATGTTATGCACCTAAACCTATGTTATGCACCTAAGCCTATGTTATGCACCTAAACCTATGTTATGCACCTAAACCTATGTTATGCACCTAAACCTATGTTATGCACCTAAACCTATGTTAAGCACCTAAGCCTATGTTATGCACCTAAACCTATGTTATGCACCTAAACCTATGTTATGCACCTAAACCTATGTTATGCACCTAAACCTATGTTATGCACCTAAACCTATGTCATGCACCTAAACCTATGTTATGCACCTAAACCTATGTTATGCACCTAAACCTATGTTATGCACCTAAACCTATGTTATGCACCTAAACCTATGTTATGCACCTAAACCTATGTTATGCAACTAAACCTATGTTATGCACCTAAACCTATGTTATGCACCTAAACCTATGTTATGCACCTAAACCTATGTTATGCACCTAAACCTATGTTACGCACCTAAGCCTATGTTATGCACCTAAACCTATGTTATGCACCTAAACCTATGTTATGCACCTAAACCTATGTTATGCACCTAAGCTTATGTTATGCACCTAAACCTATGTTATGAACCTAAACCTATGTTATGCACCTAAGCCTATGTTATGCATCTAAACCTATGTTATGCACCTAAACCTATGTTATGCACCTAAACCTATGTTATGCACCTAAACCTATGTTATGCACCTAAACCTATGTTATGCACCTAAACCTATGTTATGCACCTTAACCTATGTTATGCACCTAAACCTATGTTGCGCACCTTAACCTATGTTATGCACCTAAACCTATGTTATGCACCTAAGCCTATGTTATGCACCTAAACCTATGTTATGCACCTAAACCAATGTTATGCACCTAAACCTATGTTATGCACCTAAACCTATGTTATGCACCTAAACCTATGTTATGCACCTAAACCTATGTTATGCACCTAAACCTATGTTATGCACCTAAGCCTATGTTATGCACTTAAACCTATGTTATGCACCTAAACCTATGTTATGCACCTAAACCTATGTTATGCACCTAAACCTATGTTATGCACCTAAACCTATGTTATGCACCTAAACCTATGTTATGCACCTAAACCTATGTTATGCACCTTAACCTATGTTATGCACCTAAGCCTATGTTATGCACCTAAACCTATGTTATGCACCTAAACCTATGTTATGCACCTAAACCTATGTTATGCACCTAAACCTATGTTATGCACCTAAACCTATGTTATGCACCTAAACCTATGTTATGCACCTAAGCCTATGTTATGCACCTAAGCCCATGTTATGCACCTAAGCCTATGTTATGCACCTAAACCTATGTTATGCACCTAAACCTATGTTATGCACCTAAACCTATGTTATGCACCTAAACCTATGTTATGACCCTAAACCTATGTTATGCACCTAAACCTATGTTATGCACCTAAACCTATGTTATGCACCTAAACCGATGTTATGCACCTTAACCTATGTTATGCACCTAAACCTATGTTATGCACCTAAACCTATGTTATGCACCTAAACCTATGTTATGCACCTAAACCTATGTTATGCACCTAAACCTATGTTATGCACCTAAACCGATGTTATGCACCTTAACCTATGTTATGCACCTAAACCTATGTTATGCACCTAAACCTATGTTATGCACCTAAACCTATGTTATGCACCTAAACCTATGTTATGCACCTAAGCCTATGTTATGCACCTAAACCTATGTTATGCACCTAAACCTATGTTATGCACCTAAACCTATGTTATGCACCTAAACCTATGTTATGCACCTAAACCTATGTTATGCACCTAAGCCTATGTTATGCACCCTAACCTGTGTTATGCACCTAAACCTATGTTATGCACCTAAACCTATGTAATGCACCTAAGCTTATGTTATGCACCTAAGCCTATGTTATGCACCTAAACCTATGTTATG
This sequence comes from Euprymna scolopes, assembly GCF_053919585.1. Classification (NCBI taxonomy): domain Eukaryota; kingdom Metazoa; phylum Mollusca; class Cephalopoda; order Sepiida; family Sepiolidae; genus Euprymna; species Euprymna scolopes. Next base: position 104,660,772 of record NC_136497.1, on the reverse strand, counting down.
CACCTAAACCTATGTTATGCACCTAAACCTATGTTATGCACCTAAACCTATGTTATGCACCTAAACCTATGTTATGCACCTAAATCTATGTTATTCACCTAAACCTATGTTATGCACCTAAACCTATGTTATGCAACTAAACCTATGTTATGCACCTAAGCCTATGTTATGCAACTAAGTTTATGTTGTGCACCTAAACCTATGTTATGCACCTAAACCTATGTTATGCACCTAAACCTATGTTATGCACCTAAACCTATGTTATGCACCTAAACCTATGTTATGCACCTAAGCTTATGTTATGCACCTAAACCTATGTTATGAACCTAAACCTATGTTATGCACCTAAGCCTATGTTATGCACCTAAACCTATGTTATGCACCTAAACCTATGTTATGCACCTAAACCTATGTTATGCACCTAAACCTATGTTATGCACCTAAACCTATGTTATGCACCTAAACCTATGTTATGCACCTAAACCTATGTTATGCACCTAAACCTATGTTATGCACACAAGCCTATGTTATGCACCTAAACCTATGTTATGCACCTAAACCTATGTTATGCACCTAAGCCTATGTTATGCACCTAAACCTATGTTATGCACCTAAACCTATGTTATGCACCTAAACCTATGTTATGCACCTAAACCTATGTTAAGCACCTAAGCCTATGTTATGCACCTAAACCTATGTTATGCACCTAAACCTATGTTATGCACCTAAACCTATGTTATGCACCTAAACCTATGTTATGCACCTAAACCTATGTCATGCACCTAAACCTATGTTATGCACCTAAACCTATGTTATGCACCTAAACCTATGTTATGCACCTAAACCTATGTTATGCACCTAAACCTATGTTATGCACCTAAACCTATGTTATGCAACTAAACCTATGTTATGCACCTAAACCTATGTTATGCACCTAAACCTATGTTATGCACCTAAACCTATGTTATGCACCTAAACCTATGTTACGCACCTAAGCCTATGTTATGCACCTAAACCTATGTTATGCACCTAAACCTATGTTGCGCACCTAGACCTATGTTATGCACCTAAACCTATGTTATGCACCTAAACCTATGTTATGCACCTAAACCTATGTTATGCACCTAAACCTATGTTATGCACCTAAACCTATGTTATGCACCTAAACCTATGTTATGCACCTAAACCTATGTTATGCACCTAAGCCTATGTTATGCAACTAAGCTTATGTTGTGCACCTAAACCTATGTTATGCACCTAAACCTATGTTATGCACCTAAACCTATGTTATGCACCTAAACCTATGTTATGCACCTAAACCTATGTTATGCACCTAAACCTATGTTATGAACCTAAACCTATGTTATGCACCTAAACCTATGTTATGCACCTAAACCTATGTTATGCACCTAAACCTATGTTATGCACCTAAGCCTATGTTATGCACCTAAACCTATGTTATGCACCTAAACCTATGTTATGCACCTAAACCTATGTTATGCACCTAAACCTATGTTATGCACCTAAACCTATGTTATGCACCTAAACCTATGTTATGCACCTAAACCTATGTTATGCACCTAAACCTATGTTATGCACCTAAGCCTATGTTATGCACCTAAACCTATGTTATGCACCTAAACCTATGTTATGCACCTAAACCTATGTTATGCACCTAAACCTATGTTATGCACCTAAACCTATGTTATGCACCTAAGCCTATGTTATGCACCTAAACCTATGTTATGCACCTAAACCTATGTTATGCACCTAAACCTATGTTATGCACCTAAACCTATGTTATGCACCTAAACCTATGTTATGCACCTAAACCGATGTTATGCACCTTAACCTATGTTATGCACCTAAACCTATGTTATGCACCTAAACCTATGTTATGCACCTAAGCCTATGTTATGCACCTAAACCTATGTTATGCACCTAAACCTATGTTATGCACCTAAACCTATGTTATGCACCTATGCCTATGTTATGCACCTAAACCTATGTTATGCACCTAAACCTATGTTATGCACCTAAACCTATGTTATGCACCTAAACCTATGTTATGCACCTAAGCCTATGTTATGCACCTACACCTATGTTATGCACCTAAACCTGTTAATCACCTAAGCCTATGTTATGCACCTAAACCTATGTTATGCACCTAAACCTATGTTATGCACCTAAACCTATGTTATGCACCTAAGCCTATGTTATGCACCTAAACCTATGTTATGCACCTAAACCTATGTTATGCACCTAAACCTATGTTATGCACCTAAACCTATGTTATGCACCTAAACCTATGTTATGCACCTAAGCCTATGTTATGCACCTAAACCTATGTTATGCACCTAAACCTATGTTATGCACCTAAGCCTATGTTATGCACCTAAGCCTATGTTATGCACATAAACCTATGTTATGCACCTAAACCTATGTTATGCACCTAAACCTATGTTATGCACCTAAACCTATGTTATGCACCTAAACCTATGTTATGCCCCTAAACCTATGTTATGCACCTAAACCTATGTTATGCACCTAAACCTATGTTATGCACCTAAGCCTATGTTATGCACCTAAACCTATGTTATGCACCTAAACCTATGTTATGCACCTAAACCTATGTTATGCACCTAAACCTATGTTATGCACCTAAACCTATGTTATGCATCTAAACCTATGTTATGCACCTAAGCCTATGTTATGCACCTAAGCCTATGTTTTGCACCTAAACCTATGTTATGCACCTAAACCTATGTTATGCACCTAAACCTATGTTATGCACCTAAACCTATGTTATGCACCTAAACCTATGTTATGCACCTAAACCTATGTTATGCACCTAAACCTATGTTATGCACCTAAACCGATGTTATGCACCTTAACCTATGTTATGCACATAAACCTATGTTATGCACCTAAACCTATGTTATGCACCTAAACCTATGTTATGCACCTAAACCTATGTTATGCACCTAAACCTATGTTATGCACCTAAGCCTATGTTATGCACCTAAGCCTATGTTATGCACCTAAACCTATGTTATGCACCTAAACCTATGTTATGCACCTAAGCCTATGTTATGCACCTAAGCCTATGTTATGCACCTAAACCTATGTTATGCACCTAAACCTATGTTATGCACCTAAACCTATGTTATGCACCTAAACCTATGTTATGCACCTAAACCTATGTTATGCACCTAAACCTATGTTATGCACCTAAACCTATGTTATGCACCTAAACCTATGTTATGCACCTAAGCTTATGTTATGCACCTAAGCCTATGTTATGCACCTAAACCTATGTTATGCACCTAAACCTATGTTATGCACCTAAACCTATGTTATGCACCTAAGCTTATGTTGTGCACCTAAACCTATGTTATGCACCTAAACCTATGTTATGAACCTAAACCTATGTTATGCACCTAAACCTATGTTATGCACCTAAACCTATGTTATGCAACTAAGCTTATGTTGTGCACCTAAACCTATGTTATACACCTAAACCTATGTTATGCACCTAAACCTATGTTATGCACCTAAACCTATGTTATGCACCTAAACCTATGTTATGCACCTAAACCTATGTTATGCACCTAAACCTATGTTATTCACCTAAACCTATGTTATGCACCTAAACCTATGTTATGCACCTAAACCTATGTTATGCACCTAAACCTATGTTATGCACCTAAACCTATGTTATGCACCTAAACCTATGTTATGCACCCAAGCCTATGTTATGCACCTAAACCTATGTTATGCACCTAAACCTATGTTATGCATCTAAACCTATGTTATGCACCTAAACCTATGTTATGCACCTAAACCTATGTTATGCACCTAAACCTATGTTATGCACCTAAGCCTATGTTATGCACCTAAACCTATGTTATGCACCTAAACCTATGTTATGCACCTAAACCTATGTTATGCACCTAAACCTATGTTATGCACCTAAACCTATGTTATGCACCTAAACCTATGTTATGCACCTAAGCCTATGTTATGCACCTAAACCTATGTTATGCACCTAAGCCTATGTTATGCACCTAAACCTATGTTATGCACCTAAACCTATGTTATCCACCTAAACCTATGTTATGCACCTAAACCTATGTTATGCACCTAAACCTATGTTATGCACCTAAGCCTATGTTATGCACCTAAGCCTATGTTATGCACCTAAACCTATGTTATGCACCTAAACCTATGTTATGCACCTAAACCTATGTTATGCACCTAAACCTATGTTATGCACCTAAACCTATGTTATGCACCTAAACCTATGTTATGCACCTAAACCTATGTTATGCACCTAAACCTATGTTACGCACCTAAGCCTATGTTATGCACCTAAACCTATGTTATGCACCTAAACCTATGTTATGCACCTAAACCTATGTTATGCACCTAAACCTATGTTATGCACCTAAACCTATGTTACGCACCTAAGCCTATGTTATGCACCTAAACCTATGTTATGCACCTAAACCTATGTTATCCACCTAAACCTATGTTATGCACCTAAACCTATGTTATGCACCTAAACCTATGTTATGCACCTAAGCCTATGTTATGCACCTAAGCCTATGTTATGCACCTAAACCTATGTTATGCACCTAAACCTATGTTATGCACCTAAACCTATGTTATGCACCTAAACCTATGTTATGCACCTAAACCTATGTTATGCACCTAAACCTATGTTATGCACCTAAACCTATGTTATGCACCTAAACCTATGTTATGCACCTAAACCTATGTTATGCACCTAAACCTATGTTATGTACCTAAACCTATGTTATGCAACTAAGCCTATGTTATGCACCTAAACCTATTTTATGCACCTAAACCTATGTTATGCACCTAAACCTATGTTATGCACCTAAACCTATGTTATGCACCTAAACCTATGTTATGCACCCAAACCTATGTTATGCACCTAAACCTATGTTATGCACCTAAACCTATGTTATGCACCTAAACCTATGTTATGCACCTAAACCTATGTTATGCACCTAAACCTATGTTATGCACCTAAGCCTATGTTATGCACCTAAACCTATGTTATGCACCTAAACCTATGTTATGCACCTAAACCTATGTTATGCACCTAAACCTATGTTATGCACCTAAACCTATGTTATGCACCTAAACCTATGTTATGCACCTAAGCCTATGTTATGCACCTAAACCTATGTTATGCACCTAAACCTATGTTATGCACCTAAACCTATGTTATGCACCTAAACCTATGTTATGCACCTAAACCTATGTTATGCACCTAAACCTATGTTACGCACCTAAGCCTATGTTATGCACCTAAACCTATGTTATGCACCTAAACCTATGTTGCGCACCTTAACCTATGTTATGCACCTAAACCTATGTTATGCACCTAAGCCTATGTTATGCACCTAAACCTATGTTATGCACCTAAACCTATGTTATGCACCTAAACCTATGTTATGCACCTAAACCTATGTTATGCACCTAAACCTATGTTTTGCACCTAAACCTATGTTATGCACCTAAGCCTATGTTATGCACTTAAACCTATGTTATGCACCTAAACCTATGTTATGCACCTAAACCTATGTTATGCACCTAAACCTATGTTATGCACCTAAACCTATGTTATGCACCTAAACCTATGTTATGCACCTTAACCTATGTTATGCACCTAAGCCTATGTTATGCACCTAAACCTATGTTATGCACCTAAACCTATGTTATGCACCTAAACCTATGTTATGCACCTAAACCTATGTTATGCACCTAAACCTATGTTATGCACCTAAACCTATGTTATGCACCTAAACCTATGTTATGCACCTAAGCCTATGTTATGCACCTAAGCCCATGTTATGCACCTAAGCCTATGTTATGCACCTAAACCTATGTTATGCACCTAAACCTATGTTATGCACCTAAACCTATGTTATGCACCTAAACCTATGTTATGCACCTAAACCTATGTTATGCACCTAAACCTATGTTATGCACCTAAACCTATGTTATGCACCTAAACCTATGTTATGCACCTAAACCTATGTTATGCACCTAAACCTATGTTATGCACCTAAACCTATGTTATGCACCTAAACCTATGTTATGCACCTAAACCTATGTTATGCACCTAAGCCCATGTTATGCACCTAAGCCTATGTTATGCACCTAAACCTATGTTATGCACCTAAACCTATGTTATGCACCTAAACCTATGTTATGCACCTAAACCTATGTTATGCACCTAAACCTATGTTATGCACCTAAACCTATGTTATGCACCTAAACCTATGTTATGCACCAAAACCTATGTTATGCACCTAAACCTATGTTATGCACCTAAGCCCATGTTATGCACCTAAGCCTATGTTATGCACCTAAGCCTATGTTATGCACCTAAACCTATGTTATGCACCTAAACCTATGTTATGCACCTAAACCTATGTTATGCACCTAAACCTATGTTATGCACCTAAGCCTATGTTATGCACCTAAACCTATGTTATGCACCTAAGCCTATGTTATGCACCTAAGCCTATGTTATGCACCTAAACCTATGTTATGCACCTAAACCTATGTTATGCACCTAAACCTATGTTATGCACCTAAACCTATGTTATGCACCTAAACCTATGTTATGCACCTAAACCTATGTTATGCACCTAAACCTATGTTATGCACCTAAGCCTATGTTATGCACCTAAACCTATGTTATGCACCTAAACCTATGTTATGCACCTAAGCCTATGTTATGCACCTAAACCTATGTTATGCACCTAAACCTATGTTATGCACCTAAACCTATGTTATGCACCTAAACCTATGTTATGCACCTAAACCTATGTTATGCACCTAAGCCTATGTTATGCACCTAAGCCTATGTTATGCACCTAAGCCTATGTTATGCACCTAAACCTATGTTATGCACCTAAACCTATGTTATGCACCTAAGCCTATGTTATGCACCTAAACCTATGTTATGCACCTAAACCTATGTTATGCACCTAAACCTATGTTATGCACCTAAACCTATGTTATGCACCTAAACCTATGTTATGCACCTAAACCTATGTTATGCACCTAAACCTATGTTATGCACCTAAGCCTATGTTATGCACCTAAGCCTATGTTATGCACCTAAACCTATGTTATGCACCTAAACCTATGTTATGCACCTAAACCTATGTTATGCACCTAAGCCTATGTTATGCACCTAAACCTATGTTATGCACCTAAACCTATGTTATGCACCTAAGCCTATGTTATGCACCTAAGCCTATGTTATGCACCTAAACCTATGTTATGCACCTAAGCCTATGTTATGCACCTAAGCCTATGTTATGCACCTAAGCCTATGTTATGCACCTAAACCTATGTTATGCACCTAAACCTATGTTATGCAACTAAACCTATGTTATGCACCTAAGCCTATGTTATGCACCTAAACCTATGTTATGCACCTAAACCTATGTTATGCACCTAAAGCTATGTTATTCACCTAAACCTATGTTATGCACCTAAACCTATGTTATGCACCTAAGCCTATGTTATGCACCTAAACCTATGTTATGCACCTAAACCTATGTTATGCACCTAAAACTATGTTATGCACCTAAACCTATGTTATGCACCTAAACCTATGTTATGCACCTAAACCTATGTTATGCACCTACCTATGTTATGCACTTAAGCCTATGTTATGCACCTAAACCTATGTTATGCACCTAAACCTATGTTATGCACCTAAACCTATGTTATGCACCTAAGCTTATGTTATGCACCTAAGCCTATGTTATGCACCTAAACCTATGTTATGCACCTAAACCTATGTTATGCACCTAAACCTATGTTATATACTTAAACCTATGTTATGCACCTAAACCTATGTTATGCACCTAAGCTTATGTTATGCAACTAAGCTTATGTTATGCACCTAAACCTATATTATGCACCTAAACCTATGTTATGCACCTAAACCTATGTTATGCACCTAAACCTATGTTATGCACCTAAACCTATGTTATGCACCTAAACTTATGTTATGCACCTAAACCTATGTTATGCACCTAAACCTATGTTATGCACCTAAACCTATGTTATGCACCTAAACCTATGTTATGCACCTAAGCCTATGTTATGCACCCTAACCTATGTTATGCACCTAAACCTATGTTATGCACCTAAACCTATGTAATGCAGCTAAGCTTATGTTATGCACCTAAGCCTATGTTATGCACCTAAACCTATGTTATGCACCTAAACCTATGTTATGCACCTAAACCTATGTTATGCACCTAAACCTATGTTATGCACCTAAACCTATGTTATGCACCTAAACCTATGTTATTCACCTAAACCTATGTTATGCACCTAAACCTATGTTATGCAACTAAACCTATGTTATGCACCTAAGCCTATGTTATGCAACTAAGTTTATGTTGTGCACCTAAACCTATGTTATGCACCTAAACCTATGTTATGCACCTAAACCTATGTTATGCACCTAAACCTATGTTATGCACCTAAACCTATGTTATGCACCTAAACCTATGTTATGCACCTAAGCTTATGTTATGCACCTAAACCTATGTTATGAACCTAAACCTATGTTATGCACCTAAGCCTATGTTATGCACCTAAACCTATGTTATGCACCTAAACCTATGTTATGCACCTAAACCTATGTTATGCACCTAAACCTATGTTATGCACCTAAACCTATGTTATGCACCTAAACCTATGTTATGCACCTAAACCTATGTTATGCACCTAAACCTATGTTATGCACCTAAACCTATGTTATGCACACAAGCCTATGTTATGCACCTAAACCTATGTTATGCACCTAAACCTATGTTATGCACCTAAGCCTATGTTATGCACCTAAACCTATGTTATGCACCTAAACCTATGTTATGCACCTAAACCTATGTTATGCACCTAAACCTATGTTAAGCACCTAAGCCTATGTTATGCACCTAAACCTATGTTATGCACCTAAACCTATGTTATGCACCTAAACCTATGTTATGCACCTAAACCTATGTCATGCACCTAAACCTATGTTATGCACCTAAACCTATGTTATGCACCTAAACCTATGTTATGCACCTAAACCTATGTTATGCACCTAAACCTATGTTATGCACCTAAACCTATGTTATGCACCTAAGCCTATGTTATGCACCTAAACCTATGTTATGCACCTAAACCTATGTTATGCACCTAAACCTATGTTATGCACCTAAACCTATGTTATGCACCTAAACCTATGTTATGCACCTAAACCTATGTTACGCACCTAAGCCTATGTTATGCACCTAAACCTATGTTATGCACCTAAACCTATGTTGCGCACCTAGACCTATGTTATGCACCTAAACCTATGTTATGCACCTAAACCTATGTTATGCACCTAAACCTATGTTATGCACCTAAACCTATGTTATGCACCTAAACCTATGTTATGCACCTAAACCTATGTTATGCACCTAAACCTATGTTATGCACCTAAACCTATGTTATGCACCTAAGCCTATGTTATGCAACTAAGCTTATGTTGTGCACCTAAACCTATGTTATGCACCTAAACCTATGTTATGCACCTAAACCTATGTTATGCACCTAAACCTATGTTATGCACCTAAACCTATGTTATGCACCTAAACCTATGTTATGAACCTAAACCTATGTTATGCACCTAAACCTATGTTATGCACCTAAACCTATGTTATGCACCTAAACCTATGTTATGCACCTAAACCTATGTTATGCACCTAAGCCTATGTTATGCACCTAAACCTATGTTATGCCCCTAAACCTATGTTATGCACCTAAACCTATGTTATGCACCTAAACCTATGTTATGCACCTAAACCTATGTTATGCACCTAAACCTATGTTATGCACCTAAACCTATGTTATGCACCTAAACCTATGTTATGCACCTAAACCTATGTTATGCACCTAAGCCTATGTTATGCACCTAAACCTATGTTATGCACCTAAACCTATGTTATGCACCTAAACCTTTGTTATGCACCTAAACCTATGTTATGCACCTAAACCTATGTTATGCGCCTAAGCCTATGTTATGCACCTAAACCTATGTTATGCACCTAAACCTATGTTATGCACCTAAACCTATGTTATGCACCTAAACCTATGTTATGCACCTAAACCTATGTTATGCACCTAAACCGATGTTATGCACCTTAACCTATGTTATGCACCTAAACCTATGTTATGCACCTAAACCTATGTTATGCACCTAAGCCTATGTTATGCACCTAAACCTATGTTATGCACCTAAACCTATGTTATGCACCTAAACCTATGTTATGCACCTATGCCTATGTTATGCACCTAAACCTATGTTATGCACCTAAACCTATGTTATGCACCTAAACCTATGTTATGCACCTAAACCTATGTTATGCACCTAAACCTATGTTATGCACCTAAGCCTATGTTATGCACCTAAACCTATGTTATGCACCTAAACCTGTTAATCACCTAAGCCTATGTTATGCACCTAAACCTATGTTATGCACCTAAACCTATGTTATGCACCTAAACCTATGTTATGCACCTAAGCCTATGTTATGCACCTAAACCTATGTTATGCACCTAAACCTATGTTATGCACCTAAACCTATGTTATGCACCTAAACCTATGTTATGCACCTAAACCTATGTTACGCACCTAAGCCTATGTTATGCACCTAAACCTATGTTATGCACCTAAACCTATGTTATGCACCTAAACCTATGTTACGCACCTAAGCCTATGTTATGCACCTAAACCTATGTTATGCACCTAAACCTATGTTATGCACCTAAGCCTATGTTATGCACCTAAGCCTATGTTATGCACATAAACCTATGTTATGCACCTAAACCTATGTTATGCACCTAAACCTATGTTATGCACCTAAGCCTATGTTATGCACCTAAGCCTATGTTATGCACATAAACCTATGTTATGCACCTAAACCTATGTTATGCACCTAAACCTATGTTATGCACCTAAACCTATGTTATGCACCTAAACCTATGTTATGCACCTAAACCTATGTTATGCACCTAAACCTATGTTATGCACCTAAACCTATGTTATGCACCTAAGCCTATGTTATGCACCTAAACCTATGTTATGCACCTAAACCTATGTTATGCACCTAAACCTATGTTATGCACCTAAACCTATGTTATGCACCTAAACCTATGTTATGCACCTAAACCTATGTTATGCATCTAAACCTATGTTATGCACCTAAGCCTATGTTATGCACCTAAGCCTATGTTATGCACCTAAACCTATGTTATGCACCTAAACCTATGTTATGCACCTAAACCTATGTTATGCACCTAAACCTATGTTATGCACCTAAACCTATGTTATGCACCTAAACCTATGTTATGCACCTAAACCTATGTTATGCACCTAAACCGATGTTATGCACCTTAACCTATGTTATGCACCTAAACCTATGTTATGCACCTAAACCTATGTTATGCACCTAAACCTATGTTATGCACCTAAACCTATGTTATGCACCTAAACCTATGTTATGCACCTAAGCCTATGTTATGCACCTAAGCCTATGTTATGCACCTAAACCTATGTTATGCACCTAAACCTATGTTATGCACCTAAACCTATGTTATGCACCTAAGCCTATGTTATGCACCTAAACCTATTTTATGCACCTAAACCTATGTTATGCACCTAAACCTATGTTATGCACCTAAACCTATGTTATGCACCTAAACCTATGTTATGCACCTAAGCCTATGTTATGCACCTAAGCCTATGTTATGCACCTAAACCTATGTTATGCACCTAAGCCTATGTTATGCACCTAAGCCTATGTTATGCACCTAAACCTATGTTATGCACCTAAACCTATGTTATGCACCTAAACCTATGTTATTCACCTAAACCTATGTTATGCACCTAAACCTATGTTATGCACCTAAGCCTATGTTATGCACCTAAGCCTATGTTATGCACCTAAACCTATGTTATGCACCTAAACCTATGTTATGCACCTAAACCTATGTTATGCACCTAAACCTATGTTATGCACCTAAGCCTATGTTATGCACCTAAGCCTATGTTATGCACCTAAACCTATGTTATGCACCTAAACCTATGTTATGCACCTAAACCTATGTTATGCTCCTAAACCTATGTTATGCACCTAAACCTATGTTATGCACCTAAGCCTATGTTATGCACCTAAACCTATGTTATGCACCTAAACCTATGTTATGCACCTAAACCTATGTTATGCACCTAAACCTATGTTATGCACCTAAACCTATGTTATGCACCTAAACCTATGTTATGCACCTAAGCTTATGCTGTGCACCTAAACCTATGTTATGCACCTAAACCTATGTTATGCACCTAAACCTATGTTATGCACCTAAACCTATGTTATGCACCTAAGCCTATGTTATGCACCTAAACCTATGTTATGCACCTAAACCTATGTTATGCACCTAAACCTATGTTATGCACCTAAACCTATGTTATGCACCTAAACCTATGTTATGCACCTAAGCCTATGTTATGCACCTAAACCTATGTTATGCACCTAAACCTATGTTATGCACCTAAGCCTATGTTATGCACCTAAACCTATGTTATGCACCTAAACCTATGTTATGCACCTTAACCTATGTTATGCACCTAAACCTATGTTATGCACCTAAACCTATGTTATGCACCTAAACCTATGTTATGCACCTAAACCTATGTTATGCACCTAAACCTATGTTATGCACCTAAACCTATGTTATGCAACTAAACCTATGTTATGCACCTAAGCCTATGTTATGCACCTAAACCTATGTTATGCACCTAAACATATGTTATGCACCTAAACCTATGTTATGCACCTAAACCTATGTTATGCACCTAAACCTATGTTATGCACCTAAACCTATGTTATGCACCTAAACCTATGTTATGCACCTAAGCCTATGTTATGCACCTAAGCCTATGTTATGCACCTAAACCTATGTTATGCACCTAAGCCTATGTTATGCACCTAAACCTATGTTATGCACCTAAACCTATGTTATGCACCTAAACCTATGTTATGCACCTAAGCCTATGTTATGCACCTAAACCTATGTTATGCACCTAAACCTATGTTATGCACCTAAACCTATGTTATGCACCTAAACCTATGTTATGCACCTAAACCTATGTTATGCACCTAAGCCTATGTTATGCACCTAAGCCTATGTTATGCACCTAAACCTATGTTATGCACCTAAACCTATGTTATGCACCTAAACCTATGTTATGCACCTAAACCTATGTTATGCACCTAAACCTATGTTATGCACCTAAACCTATGTTATGCACCTAAGCCTATGTTATGCACCTAAACCTATGTTATGCATCTAAACCTATGTTATGCACCTAAACCTATGTTATGCACCTAAACCTATGTTATGCTCCTAAACCTATGTTATGCACCTAAGCCTATGTTATGCACCTAAACCTATGTTATGCACCTAAACCTATGTTATGCACCTAAACCTATGTTATGCACCTAAGCCTATGTTATGCACCTAAGCCTATGTTATGCACCTAAGCCTATGTTATGCACCTAAGCCTATGTTATGCACCTAAGCCTATGTTATGCACCTAAACCTATGTTATGCACCTTAACCTATGTTATGCACCTAAACCTATGTTATGCACCTAAACCTATGTTATGCTCCTAAACCTATGTTATGCACCTAAGCCTATGTTATGCACCTAAACCTATGTTATGCACCTAAACCTATGTTATGCACCTAAACCTATGTTATGCACCTAAGCCTATGTTATGCACCTAAGCCTATGTTATGCACCTAAGCCTATGTTATGCACCTAAACCTATGTTATGCACCTAAGCCTATGTTATGCACCTAAACCTATGTTATGCACCTTAACCTATGTTATGCACCTAAACCTATGTTATGCACCTAAACCTATGTTATGCACCTAAACCTATGTTATGCACCTAAACCTATGTTATGAACCTAAACCTATGTTATGCACCTAAACCTATGTTATGCACCTAAGCCTATGTTATGCACCTAAGCCTATGTTATGCACCTAAACCTATGTTATGCACCTAAGCCTATGTTATGCACCTAAGCCTATGTTATGCACCTAAACCTATGTTATGCACCTAAAGCTATGTTATTCACCTAAACCTATGTTATGCACCTAAACCTATGTTATGCACCTAAGCCTATGTTATGCACCTAAACCTATGTTATGCACCTAAACCTATGTTATGCACCTAAACCTATGTTATGCACCTAAACCTATGTTATGCACCTAAACCTATGTTATGCACCTAAACCTATGTTATGCACCTTAACCTATGTTATGCACCTAAACCTATGTTATGCACCTAAACTTATGTTATGCACCTAAACCTATGTTATGCACTTAAGCCTATGTTATGCACCTAAACCTATGTTATGCACCTAAACCTATGTTATGCACCTAAACCTATGTTATGCACCTAAGCTTATGTTATGCACCTAAGCCTATGTTATGCACCTAAACCTATGTTATGCACCTAAACCTATGTTATGCACCTAAACCTATGTTATGCACCTAAACCTATGTTATGCACCTAAGCTTATGTTGTGCACCTAAACCTATGTTATGCACCTAAACCTATGTTATGCACCTAAACCTATGTTATGCACCTAAATCTATGTTATGCACCTAAACCTATGTTATTCACCTAAACCTATGTTATGCACCTAAACCTATGTTATGCACCTAAACCTATGTTATGCACCTAAACCTATGTTATGCACCTAAACCTATGTTATGCACCTAAACCTATGTTATGCACCTAAGCCTATGTTATGCAACTAAGCTTATGTTATGCACCTAAACCTATATTATGCACCTAAACCTATGTTATGCACCTAAACCTATGTTATGCACCTAAACCTATGTTACGCACCTAAACCTATGTTATGCACCTAAACTTATGTTATGCACCTAAACCTATGTTATGCACCTAAACCTATGTTATGCACCTAAGCCTATGTTATGCACCTAAACCTATGTTATGCACCTAAACCTATGTTATGCACCTAAACCTATGTTATGCACCTAAACCTATGTTATGCACCTAAACCTATGTTATGCACCTAAACCTATGTTATGCACCAAAACCTATGTTATGCACCTAAACCTATGTTATGCACCTAAACCTATGTTATGCACCTAAACCTATGTTATGCACCAAAGCCTATGTTATGCACCTAAACCTATGTTATGCACCTAAACCTATGTTATGCACCTAAACTTATGTTATGCACCTAAGCCTATGTTATGCACCTAAACCTATGTTATGCACCTAAACCTATGTTATGCACCTAAGCCTATGTTATGCACCTAAACCTATGTTATGCACGTAAACCTATGTTATGCACCTTAACCTATGTTATGCACCTAAACCTATGTTATGCACCTAAACCTATGTTATGCACCTAAACCTATGTTATGCACCTAAACCTATGTTATGCACCTAAACCTATGTTATGCACCTAAACCTATGTTATGCACCTAAGCCTATGTTATGCACCTAAGCCTATGTTATGCACCTAAACCTATGTTATGCACCTAAACCTATGTTATGCACCTAAGCCTATGTTATGCACCTAAACCTATGTTATGCACCTAAACCTATGTTATGCACCTAAACCTATGTTATGCACCTAAACCTATGTTATGCACCTAAACCTATGTTATGCACCTAAGCCTATGTTATGCACCTAAGCCTATGTTATGCACCTAAGCCTATGTTATGCACCTAAACCTATGTTATGCACCTAAACCTATGTTATGCACCTAAGCCTATGTTATGCACCTAAACCTATGTTATGCACCTAAACCTATGTTATGCACCTAAACCTATGTTATGCACCTAAACCTATGTTATGCACCTAAACCTATGTTATGCACCTAAGCCTATGTTATGCACCTAAGCCTATGTTATGCACCTAAACCTATGTTATGCACCTAAACCTATGTTATGCACCTAAACCTATGTTATGCACCTAAGCCTATGTTATGCACCTAAACCTATGTTATGCACCTAAACCTATGTTATGCACCTAAGCCTATGTTATGCACCTAAGCCTATGTTATGCACCTAAACCTATGTTATGCACCTAAGCCTATGTTATGCACCTAAGCCTATGTTATGCACCTAAGCCTATGTTATGCACCTAAACCTATGTTATGCACCTAAACCTATGTTATGCAACTAAACCTATGTTATGCACCTAAGCCTATGTTATGCACCTAAACCTATGTTATGCACCTAAACCTATGTTATGCACCTAAAGCTATGTTATTCACCTAAACCTATGTTATGCACCTAAACCTATGTTATGCACCTAAGCCTATGTTATGCACCTAAACCTATGTTATGCACCTAAACCTATGTTATGCACCTAAACCTATGTTATGCACCTAAACCTATGTTATGCACCTAAACCTATGTTATGCACCTAAACCTATGTTATGCACCTAAACCTATGTTATGCACTTAAGCCTATGTTATGCACCTAAACCTATGTTATGCACCTAAACCTATGTTATGCACCTAAACCTATGTTATGCACCTAAGCTTATGTTATGCACCTAAGCCTATGTTATGCACCTAAACCTATGTTATGCACCTAAACCTATGTTATGCACCTAAACCTATGTTATGCACCTAAACCTATGTTATGCACCTAAACCTATGTTATGCACCTAAGCTTATGTTATGCAACTAAGCTTATGTTATGCACCTAAACCTATATTATGCACCTAAACCTATGTTATGCACCTAAACCTATGTTATGCACCTAAACCTATGTTATGCACCTAAACCTATGTTATGCACCTAAACTTATGTTATGCACCTAAACCTATGTTATGCACCTAAACCTATGTTATGCACCTAAGCCTATGTTATGCACCTAAACCTATGTTATGCACCTAAACCTATGTTATGCACCTAAACCTATGTTATGCACCTAAACCTATGTTATGCACCTAAACCTATGTTATGCACCTAAACCTATGTTATGCACCTAAACCTATGTTATGCACCTAAACCTATGTTATGCACCTAAACCTATGTTATGCACCTAAGCCTTTGTTATGCACCTAAACCTATGTTATGCACCTAAACCTATGTTATGCACCTAAACCTATGTTATGCACCTAAACCTATGTTATGCACCTAAACCTATGTTATGCACCTAAGCCTATGTTATGCACCTAAACCTATGTTATGCACCTAAACCTATGTTATGCACCTAAGCCTATGTTATGCACCTAAACCTATGTTATGCACCTAAACCTATGTTATGCACCTTAACCTATGTTATGCACCTAAACCTATGTTATGCACCTAAACCTATGTTATGCACCTAAACCTATGTTATGCACCTAAACCTATGTTATGCACCTAAACCTATGTTATGCACCTAAACCTATGTTATGCACCTAAACCTATGTTATGCACCTAAGCCTATGTTATGCACCTAAACCTATGTTATGCACCTAAACCTATGTTATGAACCTAAGCCTATGTTATGCACCTAAGCCTATGTTATGCACCTAAACCTATGTTATGCACCTAAACCTATGTTATGCACCTAAACCTATGTTATGCACCTAAACCTATGTTATGCACCTTAACCTATGTTATGCACCTAAGCCTATGTTATGCACCTAAACCTATGTTATGCACCTAAACCTATGTTATGCACCTAAACCTATGTTATGCACCTAAGCCTATGTTATGCACCTAAACCTATGTTATGCACCTAAACCTATGTTATGCACCTAAGCCTATGTTATGCACCTAAGCCTATGTTATGCACCTAAACCTATGTTATGCACCTAAACCTATGTTATGCACCTAAACCTATGTTATGCACCTAAACCTATGTTATGCACCTAAACCTATGTTATGCACCTAAACCTATGTTATGCACCTAAACCTATGTTATGCACCTAAGCCTATGTTATGCACCTAAGCCTATGTTATGCACCTAAACCTATGTTATGCACCTAAGCCTATGTTATGCACCTAAACCTATGTTATGCACCTAAACCTATGTTATGCACCTAAACCTATGTTATGCACCTAAACCTATGTTATGCACCTAAACCTATGTTATGCACCTAAGCCTATGTTATGCACCTAAGCCTATGTTATGCACCTAAGCCTATGTTATGCACCTAAACCTATGTTATGCACCTAAACCTATGTTATGCAACTAAACCTATGTTATGCACCTAAGCCTATGTTATGCACCTAAACCTATGTTATGCACCTAAACATATGTTATGCACCTAAACCTATGTTATGCACCTAAACCTATGTTATGCACCTAAGCCTATGTTATGCACCTAAACCTATGTTATGCACCTAAACCTATGTTATGCACCTAAACCTATGTTATGCACCTAAACCTATGTTATGCACCTAAGCCTATGTTATGCACCTAAGCCTATGTTATGCACCTAAACCTATGTTATGCACCTAAGCCTATGTTATGCACCTAAACCTATGTTATGCACCTAAACCTATGTTATGCACCAAAACCTATGTTATGCACCTAAGCCTATGTTATGCACCTAAACCTATGTTATGCACCTAAACCTATGTTATGCACCTAAACCTATGTTATGCACCTAAACCTATGTTATGCACCTAAGCCTATGTTATGCACCTAAGCCTATGTTATGCACCTAAACCTATGTTATGAACCTAAGCCTATGTTATGCAGCTTAGCCTATGTTATGCATCTAAACCTATGTTATGCACCTAAACCTATGTTATGCACCTAAACCTATGTTATGCACCTAAACCTATGTTATGCACCTAAGCCTATGTTATGCACCTAAACCTATGTTATGCACCTAAACCTATGTTATGCACCTAAACCTATGTTATGCACATAAGCCTATGTTATGCACCTAAGCCTATGTTATGCACCTAAACCTATGTTATGCACCTAAGCCTATGTTATGCACCTAAACCTATGTTATGCACCTAAACCTATGTTATGCACCTAAACCTATGTTATGCACCTAAACCTATGTTATGCACCTAAACCTATGTTATGCACCTAAACCTATGTTATGCACCTAAGCCTATGTTATGCACCTAAGCCTATGTTATGCACCTAAACCTATGTTATGCACCTAAACCTATGTTATTCACCTAAACCTATGTTATGCACCTAAACCTATGTTATGCACCTAAGCCTATGTTATGCACCTAAACCTATGTTATGCACCTAAACCTATGTTATGCACCTAAGCCTATGTTATGCACCTAAACCTATGTTATGCACCTAAACCTATGTTATGCACCTAAGCCTATGTTATGCACCTAAGCCTATGTTATGCACCTAAACCTATGTTATGAACCTAAACCTATGTTATGCACCTAAGCCTATGTTATGCACCTAAGCCTATGTTATGCACCTAAACCTATGTTATGCACCTAAACCTATGTTATGCACCTAAACCTGTTATGCACCTAAGCCTATGTTATGCACCCAAACCTATGTTATGCACCTAAACCTATGTTATGCACCTAAACCTATGTTATGCACCTAAACCTATGTTATGCACTTAAACCTATGTTATGCACCTAAACCTATGTTATGCACCTAAACCTATGTTTTGCACCTAAACCTATGTTATGCACCTAAACCTATGTTATGCACCTAAGCCTATGTTATGCACCTAAACCTATGTTATGCACCTAAACCTATGTTATGCACCTAAACCTATGTTATGCACCGAAGCCTATGTTATGCACCCAAACCTATGTTATGCACCTAAACCTATGTTATGCACCTAAACCTATGTTATGCACCTAAACCTATGTTATGCACCTAAACCTATGTTATGCACCTAAGCCTATGTTATGCACCCAAACCTATGTTATGCACCTAAACCTATGTTATGCACCTAAACCTATGTTATGCACCTAAGCCTATGTTATGCACCCAAACCTATGTTATGCACCTAAACCTATGTTATGCACCTAAACCTATGTTATGCACCTAAACCTATGTTATGCACCTAAACCTATGTTATGCACCTAAACCTATGTTATTCACCTAAACCTATGTTATGCACCTAAACCTATGTTATGCACCTAAGCCTATGTTATGCACCTAAGCCTATGTTATGCACCTAAACCTATGTTATGCACCTAAACCTATGTTATGCACCTAAGCCTATGTTATGCACCTAAGCCTATGTTATGCACCTAAACCTATGTTATGCACCTAAACCTATGTTATGCACCTAAACCTATGTTATGCACCTAAACCTATGTTATGCACCTAAGCATATGTTATGCACCTAAACCTATGTTATGCACCTAAGCCTATGTTATGCACCTAAACCTATGTTATGCACCTAAACCTATGTTATGCACCTAAGCCTATGTTATGCACCTAAGCCTATGTTATGCACCTAAGCCTATGTTATGCACCTAAACCTATGTTATGCATTTAAACCTATGTTATGCACCTAAGCCTATGTTATGCACCTAAGCCTATGTTATGCACCTAAACCTATGTTATGCACCTAAACCTATGTTATGCACCTAAACCTATGTTATGCACCTAAGCCTATGTTAGTCACCCAAACCTATGTTATGCACCTAAACCTATGTTATGCACCTAAACCTATGTTATGCACCTAAACCTATGTTATGCACCTAAACCTATGTTATGCACCTAAACCTATGTTATGCACCTAAGCCTATGTTATGCACCTAAGCCTATGTTATGCACCTAAACCTATGTTATGCACCTAAACCTATGTTATGCACCTAAACCTATGTTATGCACCTAAGCCTATGTTATGCACCTAAGCCTATGTTATGCACCTAAACCTATGTTATGCACCTAAACCTATGTTATGCACCTAAACCTATGTTATGCACCTAAACCTATGTTATGCACCTAAGCCTATGTTATGCACCTTAGCCTATGTTATGCACCTAAACCTATGTTATGCACCTAAACCTATGTTATGCACCTAAACCTATGTTATGCAACTAAACCTATGTTATGCACCTAAGCCTATGTTATGCACCTAAACCTATGTTATGCACCTAAACATATGTTATGCACCTAAACCTATGTTATGCACCTAAACCTATGTTATGCACCTAAACCTATGTTATGCACCTAAACCTATGTTATGCACCTAAACCTATGTTATGCACCTAAACCTATGTTATGCACCTAAGCCTATGTTATGCACCTAAACCTATGTTATGCACCTAAGCCTATGTTATGCACCTAAACCTATGTTATGCACCTAAACCTATGTTATGCACCTAAACCTATGTTATGCACCTAAGCCTATGTTATGCACCTAAACCTATGTTATGCACCTAAACCTATGTTATGCACCTAAACCTATGTTATGCACCTAAACCTATGTTATGCACCTAAACCTATGTTATGCACCTAAACCTATGTTATGCACCTAAGCCTATGTTATGCACCTAAGCCTATGTTATGCACCTAAACCTATGTTATGCACCTAAACCTATGTTATGCACCTAAACCTATGTTATGCACCTAAACCTATGTTATGCACCTAAACCTATGTTATGCACCTAAACCTATGGTTTGCACCTAAACCTATGTTATGCACCTAAGCCTATGTTATGCACCTAAGCCTATGTTATGCATCTAAACCTATGTTATGCACCTAAACCTATGTTATGCACCTAAACCTATGTTATGCACCTAAACCTATGTTATGCACCTAAGCCTATGTTATGCACCTAAACCTATGTTATGCACCTAAACCTATGTTATGCACCTAAACCTATGTTATGCACCTAAGCCTATGTTATGCACCTAAGCCTATGTTATGCACCTAAACCTATGTTATGCACCTTAGCCTATGTTATGCACCTAAACCTATGTTATGCACCTAAGCCTATGTTATGCACCTAAACCTATGTTATGCACCTAAACCCTGTGTTATGCACCTAAACCTATGTTATGCACCTAAACCTATGTTATGCACCTAAACCTATGTTATGCACCTTAACCTATGTTATGCACCTAAGCCTATGTTATGCACCTAAGCCTATGTTATGCACCTAAACCTATGTTATGCACCTAAACCTATGTTATGCACCTAAACCTATGTTATGCACCTAAACCTATGTTTTGCACCTAAGCCTATGTTATGCACCTAAACCTATGTTATGCACCTAAACCTATGTTATTCACCTAAACCTATGTTATGCACCTAAACCTATGTTATGCACCTAAGCCTATGTTATGCACCTAAACCTATGTTATGCACCTAAACCTATGTTATGCACCTAAGCCTATGTTATGCACCTAAACCTATGTTATGCACCTAAACCTATGTTATGCACCTAAGCCTATGTTATGCACCTAAGCCTATGTTATGCACCTAAACCTATGTTATGCACCTAAGCCTATGTTATGCACCTAAGCCTATGTTATGCACCTAAACCTATGTTTTGCACCTAAACCTATGTTATGCACCTAAGCCTATGTTATGCACCCAAACCTATGTTATGCACCTAAACCTATGTTATGCACCTAAACCTATGTTATGCACCTAAACCTATGTTATGCACCTAAACCTATGTTATGCACCTAAACCTATGTTTTGCACCTAAACCTATGTTATGCACCTAAACCTATGTTATGCACCTAAGCCTATGTTATGCACCTAAACCTATGTTATGCACCTAAACCTATGTTATGCACCTAAACCTATGTTATGCACCTAAGCCTATGTTATGCACCCAAACCTATGTTATGCACCTAAACCTATGTTATGCACCTAAACCTATGTTATGCACCTAAACCTATGTTATGCACCTAAACCTATGTTATGCACCTAAGCCTATGTTATGCACCCAAACCTATGTTATGCACCTAAACCTATGTTATGCACCTAAACCTATGTTATGCACCTAAGCCTATGTTATGCACCCAAACCTATGTTATGCACCTAAACCTATGTTATGCACCTAAACCTATGTTATGCACCTAAACCTATGTTATGCACCTAAACCTATGTTATGCACCTAAACCTATGTTATTCACCTAAACCTATGTTATGCACCTAAACCTATGTTATGCACCTAAGCCTATGTTATGCACATAAGCCTATGTTATGCACCTAAACCTATGTTATGCACCTAAACCTATGTTATGCACCTAAACCTATGTTATGCACCTAAGCCTATGTTATGCACCTAAGCCTATGTTATGCACCTAAACCTATGTTATGCACCTAAACCTATGTTATGCACCTAAACCTATGTTATGCACCTAAACCTATGTTATGCACCTAAGCCTATGTTATGCACCTAAACCTATGTTATGCACCTAAGCCTATGTTATGCACCTAAGCCTATGTTATGCACCTAAACCTATGTTATGCACCTAAACCTATGTTATGCACCTAAGCCTATGTTATGCACCTAAGCCTATGTTATGCACCTAAGCCTATGTTATGCACCTAAACCTATGTTATGCACCTGAACCTATGTTATGCACCTAAGCCTATGTTATGCACCTAAGCCTATGTTATGCACCTAAACCTATTTTATGCACCTAAACCTATGTTATGCACCTAAACCTATGTTATGCACCTAAGCCTATGTTATGCACCCAAACCTATGTTATGCACCTAAACCTATGTTATGCACCTAAACCTATGTTATGCACCTAAACCTATGTTATGCACCTAAACCTATGTTATGCACCTAAACCTATGTTATGCACCTAAGCCTATGTTATGCACCTAAGCCTATGTTATGCACCTAAACCTATGTTATGCACCTAAACCTATGTTATGCACCTAAACCTATGTTATGCACCTAAACCTATGTTATGAACCTAAACCTATGTTATGCACCTAAACCTATGTTATGCACCTAAGCCTATGTTATGCACCTAAACCTATGTTATGCACCTAAACCTATGTTATGCACCTAAACCTATGTTATGCACCTAAACCTATGTTATGCACCTAAACCTATGTTATGCACCTAAGCCTATGTTATGCACCTAAGCCTATGTTATGCACCTAAACCTATGTTATGCACCTAAACCTATGTTATGCACCTAAACCTATGTTATGCACCTAAACCTATGTTATGCACCTAAGCCTATGTTATGCACCTAAGCCTATGTTATGCACCTAAACCTATGTTATGCACCTAAACCTATGTTATGCACCTAAACCTATGTTATGCACCTAAACCTATGTTATGCACCTAAACCTATGTTATGCACCTAAGCCTATGTAATGCACCTAAGCCTATGTTATGCACCTAAACCTATGTTATGCACCTAAACCTATGTTATGCACCTAAACCTATGTTATGCACCTAAACCTATGTTATGCACCTAAACCTATGTTATGCACCTAAACCTATGTTATGCACCTAAACCTATGTTATGCACCTAAACCTATGTTATGCACCTAAACCTATGTTATGCACCTAAGCCTATGTTATGCACCTAAGCCTATGTTATGCACCTAAACCTATGTTATGCACCTAAAATATGTTATGCACCTAAACCTATGTTATGCACCTAAACCTATGTTATGCACCTAAACCTATGTTATGCACCTAAACCTATGTTATGCACCTGAATCTATGTTATGCACCTAAACCTATGTTATGCACCTAAACCTATGTTATGCACCTAAACCTATGTTATGCACCTAAACCTATGTTATGCACCTAAACCTATGTTATGCACTTAAACCTATGTTATGCACCTAAACCTATGTTATGCACCTAAACCTATGTTATGCACCTAAACCTATGTTATGCACCTAAGCCTATGTTATGCACCTAAGCCTATGTTATGCACCTAAACCTATGTTATGCACCTAAACCTATGTTATGCACCTAAACCTATGTTATGCACCTAAACCTATGTTATGCACCTAAACCTATGTTATGCACCTAAACCTATGTTATGCACCTAAGCCTATGTTATGCACCTAAGCCTATGTTATGCACCTAAACCTATGTTATGCACCTAAACCTATGTTATGCACCTAAACCTATGTTATGCACCTAAACCTATGTTATGCACCTAAGCCTATGTTATGCACCTAAACCTATGTTATGCACCTAAACCTATGTTATGCACCTAAACCTATGTTATGCACCTAAGCCTATGTTATGCACCTAAACCTAAACATCGGACACCATACATGATGAGACCATCTTCCATAGCAGGGATAATTTTACTAAAATATTTAACAAAAAGTGGAATTTTGAGGAATATTTATCATTGTATACTTAATATCTATTGTCAAAATTTCGCAAAAATATAGCTAACATTTGAACTCCTATTCTTAGCAACTGTGCTCCAAAATTTATAATGTTTGGTTCATTAGCTTAGAAGTGAATCCTATACATATAAATATATGAACATATAAATATACCTAAGGTTATATAAAGATATTGTAATAATAACATTTTAATTAGTAAATAAAGAAATATACATTATTATATTTGAATTAAATTAATTACTTTTCAAGTGCACAACTCTTTGTGTTTGCCCAAGTACAGAAATAACAATTTTTCACTTGAGAAAAAAATCTCCAAAAAACAATGGAATATTTCACTCTCACACATGAAATTGCAGCAGCTATTAGGTCTGCCCTATGAAAACCGATCGAAAACTTTTAATCTTTTCTTTCCTGTACGCTGACGTTTCGATCTCATTCTTACAACCACTTTAATGATCCTAGGATTTACAATTCTCTTCTGCACCAAAAATTAAAAGAAAAAAACAGAAAGTGTTCAACCTCTGATTTTAATTGAGCCAAAGGAGTACCAGTTTCAACCAAGATTCTTGGGCTTTGGAATGGACTTTCAGGAAATGCAATAAATGTACCAACAGCACTGAAATTCAAGGAAAGATTAGACAGGCGTTGGGTTACTGTGTTTTTTCTGTGTAAATTTCTATTACCTTTTTCCTAAATGTTTTTTTTCTTACCAAATTTATTGAATGGAATTGAATTTAACAGACTTTCTTTAACAAACAAATAATTTTCTCGAGGTTGTAAGATAAGGATTAATTATTTGGATTATTCTGATACACTACTTGAAAGTGCTTCGTTCAAACTCCTCGGCTTAATATTCACAGGGAACTTGTATTAGAACGGATACATTTGAAGGTTGCTGCAAAGAATGTGGGCTCCGACAAACTCCAAGCCCTTGAATCTCCTCGACATAAATATCTCCTTACATTCCTGCAAATTATGTCCCAACTAGTAGTATCCAACATCCAAGTCGCACTGTATCTTGTTTTGGGTGAAATAGAAAAGAAAACTATTTTCATCTTGTTATATTCACAACCTTTCGGTTGATGAAACTTGAATCTTCTTATCGAATGAAAAAATAAATAATTCTATATTATTAAGTAGATAGCTTTGTTTTAAAGTTCACAAAATAATATGTGATGTGACAGTTAAAAGCGTTGGTAAAATCGTCACGATTATTATTATCATTATTATTTATTATTTTTATTAAGCCAGGATTTGCTCACGTAGAAGCTAGCAACCATTTTGCATATATATATATATATATATATATATATATATATATATATATATCCGAAAATGCCTCTCAAAATATTATTAACATGGGAATTATCCGCAAATTTTCACAAAATATCCTTGCAAAAATATATATTAAGTTCAATACTTAGTTTGTTTCTTTTTTTTCTCGTGGGAAAATAAAACTAATAAAGAGTAGAAAAAGCATTTGTGTAATTCTCGCTTCCCCTATTTTGTCTCTCAGTTCTCGTGAGCGATGCTTTTGACAAGAGAGAAGGAAATGTTATCCTCCCGGTCGGTAGTTTTATATAAGTAGTAACTAGAGGGAACCTTCTTATTATTCCTTTCTATTTCTATCCCTACACTTGTTGACATGTCACTTATAAGGGTACTGGAGGTAAACATTTTAAACTGGGCTGGAGTTATTATCCCTGATGGTCAACAGATGCAAAATACTGGAACATGATTTCCTGAGATGATTTATAGATCAGAGGTTATTCAAACTTGACCCTTAAGATCGCCAATGACATGAAATATGTGAATATATTAAGGATGACTTTCCTTGTGGCAAGGAGATCCCAGTAGCACTTATTCACAGTAATGCTTTCTTATTTGTCTTATACCGTCCCCCACGAAGATGATGTCACTATCTTTGATAATACTGTGGAGAAAATTGACTATATCCTGATTGCCCACATTCATCTCTATTATTTAAAGTTAGCAAAAGGAAAGGGGAGGAAACACAGATCAAATGAACAGAAGTCTTATCCCGTGTGTGTCGGGTGAAGGTTGGGCGAAAGAGAGAGAAATCAAGATGGCGCCCATAGGTTTAAAAGGTGTGCACTGGCGAAAGTCACGGAAAATCACGTGAAATCACATGGGAAGAATGTATAAATGGAGTTGACAGGTTAGATCAGGGAGAGAGACAGACGAAGTCTGGTGCCAGTAGTGATATCAAACTCGGTGGTTGTTTGGATTGAAAAGACGAATTTTTTTTTTTTTTTTTTGTATTTTGCTGTACTAAACTAGAAACACTTCAATCTCTGTGGAGATTTCAACTTTTACAAAGTTGAATACAGATTATGAACAGGAGTTCTATCATGATTTTTCCCTTCCCTATGATCTGAACCAGATTATTGATAACCCCATTGATGTTTCCGATGTTAATGGGCAACTTGCTAGCCTTCTGTGCTCATTCTCCATTTTATCTCTGCTGAGAACTTCCGATCACTCAACTGTCATCAAGATTAAAACAAAATCTCAAATCTCCCTCTCCATTGTACTCTATCGCTTTCCATTTGTTCATATCAGAAAGACCCATATGCTCCATGTTCAAAAAGGACGTGTCCTTCATTGCACCCAATTTAACAGATTGACTAACTGTTAGCATAGATAGCTATATATCCTAAATAAATCCAGTTGAAACCAAAGAGCCAACCATGGTACAGCGCTGAAAGTGCTGCTACAATTACACATAGAAATCACTATTTTAATCCCTTTAAACAAAACAGCTGCCTATAGGACTTCGAGCAATCATTGAAAAACTTTATAGAAAAACCAGAGAGTCTTTTTCTGTAATTGTTAAGGCTAAAGTAGGTGAACAAAGGCTGATTCCCCACAAGTTTTGGTGCATAACCAACATCTGAACAGATGCATATCTCCCATCCCAACCATCATCAACGGACCTGAGGTGATTACATCAGTATCCAACAAAATCAAATTCTTTACTAAGAACTTTACATCAAACTCCACCTTGTATGAAAAGGACCTTTTGAATTTCGCCACATGATTCAGAGCAACATCTATATATCTGCCCAATGTGTTTCCAGATTTATCAAGCATCTTGATTCTAGCAAAGCAATTGGCCTTGTCAACATTTCAATCATAGTCCTCGAAAAACTGCAACAAGGACTAGCTTCTATACTAACAAAGTTGCTAAACGTGTAAGGAGAGATGCTTTCCAACACCTTGGAAAATCTCAGCAGTCTGCTCAGTATTTAAAAATATAGGGTATGGGTTTTCTGCATCTCAGTACACACCAATCAGCCTCGTCTGCATCATGAGTAAATTACTTGAGTCTGTGTTCTCACAGAAGACACACTGCAAGTCTGCCTCTGCTCTATCATTACTTTTATGGTAAGTGCTCGACTGAGCTCCAATCTAATGTTCGTTCTTGTAAAACGTTCACAACAAATACTTGTCTAGCTACCACAACTATCAACAACTTCCCCCACTTACTATTTCTGCTTAAAACAAAATGAAAATTCCATGAGCAGTTTCTTTCCTAAAACTGTCCTTCTGTGGAACAGAATACCATGAAGCTGCTTTCTGGCTGACTATAACGTGGTCATTTTCAAATCCAATGTGAATAATTTCCTGTTAAGCCGTCCTCTTTAATAATCTAACCCTACCAAGTTCTACCATCACTGATCAAGTTGTCTCACCATCGCCATAACACTTAACATTTATCCTAGAATGACCTCCGGGTCTTGATAAAAGTAAAAAAGTAAAAAAACAAAAAGTAAAAAAAAAAAAAGTAAAAAAAACAAAGCAAAAAAAACAATAAATTCTAAGTGACAATCTTCTGAGGGTTGGAAGTTTGATCATTACTATACGCGATAATAAGTAAGAAGTACTTAATTTTACACTTTCAACTGTGAATGGATAACAGAATGGGGAAAATCTACCCCTGAAGAAGATCGAAGGTTACATTTTTCGAAAAGTTGTGAATATAATACCAAAATGAGAATATGTTGCAATATTTATTAATCGGATATGATCCCGCACAGTTGGAAGATTCTATTTATAAACGATGCTGCTAGGAACTGACGAATTGAATTAATGCACATTCTGCTACCAACCAATCAGAAAATTTTACTAATAAACCATCGCATCAAGCATGAAAAATCGGCTCCTAGATCGCCACACCAAAACAGGACTGCGGAAAGAGCATTGCGGACAATTTTTGAAATGGCAAGATGTCTACTCATTGAATCAAAACTCTCCAAAAACCTCTAGACGTACGCACTTATGGCGGCTGCCGATATATGCAACAGGTGCTTTAATAAAACACTATCTAAAACCCCATATGAAGCTTTCTATGGTAGAAAACCAAATTTAAGCCGAATGCATGTACTTGGTTCAATTTGCTTCGTATATATAGATGAAAAGAGTAAATTAAATATTAAAACCGATAGAGGTATATTTCTTGGATACGATAAAAACAGCCAATTTAGTATTTTTCCAGAGAAAAATAAAATAAAAGAATCCGATGTGTAAAATTCAGAGACACTTTTAATTTTCAAGACGAACCCCCGTCATATGAAGAGGATATCCTCAAATTATTAAAACAAATGAAGACAATGAAGATGACGGAGACAAGAGTATCCATGATGATGATGATGATGATGATGATGATGATGATGCTAAAGTCGAAAAATACCCCAAAAGAACTAGAAGGCGACCCGATTTTTTGTGGTCGACAATATGGAAGATTATCAACTCGGCTATTGCTATTCCATGGAAAATACGCCAAAAAGCTTTAATGAAGCAATTAATTCAGAACATTGTGATGAATGGGAAATAGCCATGAAAAAAGAAATAGATGCTTTGACCGAAAATAATATCTATATGGTAGAACCTCTCCCAAAAGATAAGCATGTTATTTTTACAAGATGGGTCTTTACAAAAAAGACTACAGCACCACGCGTTGACCAGTACAAAGCAGATTTACGGTATAGAATATTTTTCTACGTTTCCACTGACCAGAAACCTAACGACAATCAGAATTTTATTGCCAATCGCATCACAATAAATGCTTATTTGAATGCCCCAATGGACTGTGAAATTTATATTACCCCTCCAGGGAATTTATAATTAAAACTATTCACACAGAATCTGAAATAATATACGATAACTTATACCAAGAAATTATAGGTAGCCTTGTATATTTAATGACTGCGACGAGACCTGATATATGCTATACAGTAACAAAACTGTCACAAATATTATCAAGACCGACAATGAAGGGTTTAAACAGAGCTAAACAAGTCTTTCGTTATTTAAAAGGAACTAAAGAACATAAGTTAGTATTTAGAAAATCAAAAATTCCCTAAAATTAGAAGGATTTTCAAATTCAGATTGGGGAAACGACGAAGATCGAAAAAGTATATCTGGATATTGTTTCAGATTACCAGAAAATTGGCCTATTATTTCATGGAAATCTAAAAAGCAACAGAATGTATCTCTCTCCACGTGTGAAGCAGAAGTTATCGCGATCACACACACGATTCAGGAAGCACTCTACCTTAAAAATATCCTAAAGACTATTTTAGAGCCAGAATTAACTAAAAGCCCCGTAGC
Source organism: Euprymna scolopes (assembly GCF_053919585.1). Classification (NCBI taxonomy): domain Eukaryota; kingdom Metazoa; phylum Mollusca; class Cephalopoda; order Sepiida; family Sepiolidae; genus Euprymna; species Euprymna scolopes. Next base: position 104,629,709 of record NC_136497.1, on the reverse strand, counting down.
AGTTAATTATAATAATAAAGCCAGTATAGTTTTAGCACAGAACACAACAATCAACCAAAAATCTAAGCATATAGATATTAAATACCATTTCATAAAAAACGAGATGAAAAAGGAATTCATTATTTTGAATTGTTTATCATCAGAACAAAACATCGTTGATGTATTCACGAAACCCGCAACAAGAATAAAGTTAAAGCGTTTTGCTTCAAAACTTGTTGGAGGATTTGACTTTGAATAACTTTTCACGGGCCTGTATGTATATACATTTCTATATATTGAAAGAAAAGAGTCCTGGACAAGACGTTAAACTGCAGCCATTTTGTTTGTATTAACATTTTCACCTACGAATGCGTAACTAATACTTTTACTGAAATTTAAAAAAAGTCACATTTACTTGGTAAATTTCTTTTTTTACAAATAATTTTTGCATGACTTTTTGCAAACATTTTCTTTGCAGATTTGCAGTCCTTAGAAGATTTTCACTATCCATTACCTAGTCTAAAAGAAGTGTTCATAAAATTAAATGGCGGCAAGTTTTTTTTCAAGATACTTACTTACAGATTCCGGTAAACGACAAAAGCGCTAACCTCCTCTGTATTAACACTCATCGGGATTTGTACAGATATTTATTGCCCAGCTATGGACCAAGATATCACCGACATGGTGAACAGATGCAAAGGCTGTGCTTTAGCTTCAAAAGCACCACCGATAACATATAAACGTTGGCCTAAGGCTGAACAACCATGGTCGAGTATCCACATCGATTATGCGGGACCTGTGGAGGATTTTTACTACCTGATAAGTAGTTGACTCTTACTCTAAATGGCCAGAGGTACTAAGATGCAAAAAAACAACCACGGCAACAACGACAAATTTTTTATTGGAATTGTTTGTTCGGTTTGGGGTTGTAGGCTGTCTGGTTAGCGACAACGCTACACAGTTCACCTTGACAGAGTTCAGAGAATTCTGCGAGACGTATCAAGTCAAGCATGTTACGACACCCCAGTACCACGCCAGAAGCAACGAGCAGGCCGAATGCTTCGTCGATACACTTAAAAGGGCATTAAAAAGGCGTCCGATACACCGACAGAAAAGGCCCTTCAGCAATTTCTGCAGGTTTACAGAATCACGAGAAATCCGAACAAACCAGATGCGGGATCCCCAGCAGAAATTATGTTTGGACGGAAAATAATATCCGTATTTGATAAACTGCTACCCAAACATACAATACACAACAGAACCTCTACAATTCCAATGAAACGGTTTAACAGCAGAGATAACGCGTATTTTAGACATTTTAGAAATATCGTTTCTTTTTGGGAACAGGGCACGATCTTACGAAGAATCGGCCATGTTACATACGTCGTTCAGAGCTCAAAGTTCCAACATAAGAGGCACCTGAACAAAATCAGGAAACGCTTCTACAAGGATCAAGAAGAACCACCGCAGGACGGCAGTGAGGCGATTGAAACTGTGTATGACTGTTTTGACATAGACCCTCCAAAAGGAATGTCAGAACCGAGACGCTCCGACAGAAAGAGGAAGCACACAGACCCCTTGGTGGTCTACTCCAAAAGGAAGAAATACTGATTTTAACAACCGCGGAAATCAGCTTGGGAGGGGGGTATTGTGGAGAAATCACCTTTCAAATGGACTGTTCTATCCATTATATAAACCATACACCTTTTGATCCCAGGTGTGGATTAAACACCAGAGCGACCCTTGCCTGCTCGGTGACGTTTACTACTCTTTTCAGTTGTAACCTTTTTACGTTGTTCTTCCAGTAATACATTGTTTAAACTCTATTCCGCTGTTCTGTTTTCTTTGTGGCTTATTGCAAGCCAAAGCACATTTTTAAGGCGCGCATAAATTACAATTGACTTTTATTTTTTATGCACATTAGTTTTCTTTCTTATTTATCAAAAATGTCCTATTTTTGCATTGTTTTCATTAACAAAAAACTCTCTTTTCAAACGGGTACATATTGCATGTATGTTTATATGTATCTTCATTTAGATGTATATATGTATGTGTTTTTGAACAAAGCTGCATAATCAAATTAAAGAAATGGCTTCTTTTTTTTCACATGCCCATCCCTTCCATTTCTTTTATTTCTCTTTTATGTACACATATATATCTATGTTTGACATTTGAACAAAATTAAAAATGGCGTCTTTTTACATGCTAAAATTTTAAGATCCAAATGATGTCCAATTTTGTTATAAATAATCTATGTATCTATAAAAGTAAACCTGTGTGTCTGTGTGTCTGTGTGTACCTTTCTCTACGCAATAACTCTGTCAATTTTCAGTCTACAGACTCGAAATTTGATATACAGGGTACTGAAATTTGCGAAAATCTTTGTAATCCCTTTTCGGCCAGAAATTTGGCTGTTAAGGGGTCAAAGTTCAACGATTTTACCCTTGAGAACTTTACCAAACTCCTCTGCCAATTTCGGGTCTAAGCACTTGAAATGTTAGTTATAGGTTTATTGGACATGGATCTAACGTAATAACTTGATTTGAGCCCAAAACAATAAATGTTAAAGGATCATAATAGGGATCAAATTTAAAAAAAATAGTCCGCTTTTTTCTTTTTTTTTTTTTTTTGCTTAACATACATCTCCAAACACCCGGGTAACGCCGGACTGAAATCCTTGTTGAATATAAAAATATATTCATTTTTTGAGCAGAACAAAGGGACGTCACTATTATAAAAAAATAGGATGTTACAATATTTCTTAATGGTGTATGATCCCGTACAGTCGGATGATTCTGTTTATAAACGATGCTGCTAGGAACTGATGAATCAAATTAATTCACGTTCTGCTACCAACCAATCAGAAACAAGAACTGCTCTATAAATATTAAACCTTTCTGTAACAATTTCATATGTGGTTTTTACATGTCAACACAGGAAGAATTTTTTGCTCTGTGGATTCCAACTTGAGAACTGTCTACTGCGAACGAGTCACTTCCAGGACTTATGTGGAACAGCAAACCATCGAAAACTGTTCTGTCTACTGCGAACCAGTCACATCCAGGACTTGTGTAGAACAATGAACCATTGGAAACTGTTCTGAAACTAAACATAGCTTACACTTCTAGAGAATAGAAATTCAAATAATCCAAATAAACACTTTTCTTAAATATAAGATTTTTTCAAGTTCTTTATTGTTTCCATATACATGACGTAGAAACCATTTGGAACTTTATTATGAGAAAGATGGCCATAAGTTTAGGCAGAAATAGAGAATAAAAAGCATATATATCACCTCTACCCTGAAGGCCTGTCTTAAAGGAAGTGTTATAAATATAATACAATTATTTTGTGATGATTTCTTTAATGTGGAAATGAACCTTGTAGAAAATAAGTACATAACCATGGCGTGCTATACCCAAGAGGAAATTTCTTCAGTCGCTCTGTTGTTTTACTGTATTTATCGTTTTCATCTTATTCTTTTTTTGTTGTAACATTTTGTGTAAAACTTGAGGACGAAGGCGAGAAAAATCAATTTGTCTTGAAATGAATAAATCATATATTTGTTAACATCAAGAAATAAATAAAAAAGAAACAAAAGAACAAACGAAATCGAAGAAAATATAAAATGCTTAAATAAGAAAGTATAATAAATGATATTTTTTAGTATCATACAGAGTTATAAATCATTAGAAAAGATGGAATAGAAAACAGATGTATGCGTATGTGTGTGTGTCTATGTTGAAGGACAGCTGTGCACATAAACTTGCACATACGCACACACACATAAATACATCCAACCCATACACACAAATATATGTATCACACACAAAGACAAACCAATAAAAATATACAGAGATGATCACATGGCCACACACACACACACACACACACACACACACACACACACACACACACACACACACACACAGAGAAATACATGCCGAACACCTACACACTAAATGTTGTTTCTTCACTCCGCCGTTGGTCAGATTTGACCAATAAAAGACTGACATGAACATTCCAAAGAGAGAAACTAACATCTTCATGCTTTTGGAATTCAAAAAAAGAAAAACGACAAAAAGATATTCCTAAGATGTAGTGTTTAATTATTCTGCATGTTAAGCATTGGAAACAAAGAAAATGCACTTTAAGTTTAACAGAGAAAATGGAATTTAAGTCTAACAGAGAAAATTCAATTTAAGTCCAATAGAGAAATTCATAAAAATATACTCATCTAATAATAATAGATCTATATAATTTAGTGTGTGTGTCTATTACTACCATTATCATTGCATTATGAATGCCAGGTAATAAACAGTGTTATGGCATATACGAATATTTATCTGATAATTTTGTATAAATCTACATCATACTAAAACTTAGTTGCTTGCACATTGAATGTTTTAGTTGGTGGGAGGAAGGAGATTGCATAAATAAATAAATGACGTAGAAAAAACTCATACCAATGTTAAACTATTATTCATGGAAATTACACTATTTTCTCTTAAATTGAAAGCAGGCGGTAACTTTATTCTTTAAGTCCTTTTATATTCTTTTAAAAAATATCGATTTACCTTCATAATATATTATGTTCAATAAACGTTTATCGGAAAGTACGGTGTACAAAGACTGACCTATCATGGGTCGTATTGAAATGTACAAAAGCAGAACTCAAGTTATTCAAATCTTATTCCGAAACATCTACAAACTTATAACATAATAAAACTACCATGCATCATTACAATAATTCTAAAGCAATCAACCCTTTTGTATTTCACAAAACTTTCTCGATTATGGCAGCCTGTGCATATGTAGAAGTTGTTTAACTGAAACAGTTGATGCAAATATTTTGGAGTAGAACAATACCATGAGATTCTATTAAATCATCCATACCCCCAGGAAGAGCTTGCCATAGAAACAAACGAATGAAACTAAATATCATTTTTGCTATCAATAAAAGTTACTAAGCACTCAGTTTGTTTTCTAATTGACAAAAATCCCTTGTTATAGTATAAGGAAGAAAGGTGGACTAAAAGACTAAAGAAACAATTTATTCATAAGAAGCCATTGTGGTATAAAGCAGGATATTTCCAGTTTTGACCGAAGTTATAAGATCGCATACAAGAACAATTTTCTTTTTTCTGATTTCTTTGGCTATGTATTTTTACAGTCTATCTGATGAAGATAAAATTCAATTTAAGTCTCACAAACCTAACATATAAAGTTATCTTGTAAGATTTCTCGCCCTAAATACCAACACTAGGCATAAATAGCATTGCGTCTGCCAAGTCGATATTTGATTTTGCCTGGCTGATTAAGTATGGAATTTTCAATCCGTGTTATTCACATAATTAACAGAGAATTCTATTCTATTTCATCGATTACATACTATATTCGACTATATATATATATATATATATATATATATATATATATATATATAATTATTTTTTTTACTATAATAATTAAATACCTACAGACACTAGTGTTTCATCCTTTCGGGATTCTTCAGTGCAGGCTGTCACGATTACTACCAGTCGAACGATTTGAACCCCGCGACACGAGACATCTCTGGCTCGATTAGCGGAGGCCGTATCCATTCGGCTACTATTAACCGTGTGAAATAGCGTTGAATTTTAAACATTTTAATTTAAATGTTCATTACGTCAGACAGACAGTGATCAAATCGTTATACGATGATCTACGCATAAGAGCTAAATTGACCGACTTTTAATTCAACGGAAAGTGCTCAACGATAAGAAACGAATTTCTTAAAGGGGCTGTCATAATTATTTTTTTACTATAATAATTAAATACCTACAAACACTAGTGTTTCATCCTTTCGGGATTCTTCAGTGCAGGGTGTCACGATTACTACCAGTCGAACGATTCGAACCCCGCGACACGAGACATCTCTGGCTCAATTAGCGGAGGCCGTATCCATTCGGCTACTATTAACCGTGTGAAATAGCGTTGAATTTTAAACATTTTAATTTAAATGTTCATTAAAACAATACTACTTTTATTGGGTACTCATTTATATCCATTACCAAATTATATCACTATATACTTCCTACTGAAATAAAGAGAGCTATAAAGAGAGAAAGAGATAAGAGGATGGTAGGGTGATAGATATAGAAATAATAAGAAGATATTAATCGATCTTGTGTCTAGAAAAACACTCCCTGTTAGATATTAAAATTCTTCTTATCATTATTATTCTTCTTCTTCTTCTTATTATTATTATTATTAAAAATGCATGGCAATGTATAATATTCTTTTAAAATCTTTTCTGCATCACTGTGCTTGTTATTTAACGTAAGACTGTATTTACAGTATACTTTCACGGTTCATCGAGCGTTATCGTTTGAAATTGAATAAATTAATGTAAAATTTTCTTTGATGTAAATGATAATTCAAAGCCAAAATTTTCTGTTTTGAAAGAAATCAAAGAATAGTTAAGAATCAATCAAAGAATAGTTAAGTTTACTTCCTTTAACTTGTCATTTAATGAACAACGTTTCTAACAAAGGGGAAGAATTTTCTGTGTGGAAATCTATCTATTAATCATTTATCGTTGATTGAAGTAATGTTTTTTTACATCAAGTCGCTTCATGCTTTGTCTGAAGCGTTTTTATAAAAATAAATAAATAAAATTAATAAAATATTGGGAAGTTACTTCCTAATTATTTGCGAAATATTTGATTCTTTAATTAATCCCAATAACTAAGGAGGATTTATAGAAAAGCTGAGGGAGAAAAAGGGAAATATGGACAATAGATAACAGAAGGATGCAGATAGGAAACCAATCTATACACATTATACAATAAAAAAATCATAATTAGGCGATTTATTTTTAACAAACTTTTGTAAAATTAAAAACCATAAAAAGCATATACAGATGATCACATACATTTCCTTTACTTTCACTAGTTGTCAAAAACTTTTTCGTAACCAAGCGTACTGATGAAACTTCTTATATATATTTAGATTGACGTGTGTATATATAATAGCCTAAGGCGAACACAACTTTAACATATGTGTGTGTGTGTGTGTGTGTGTGTGTGTGTGTGTGTGTGTGTGTGTGTGTGTGTGTGTGTTAAAATTGTGTTCTCCATAGGCTAATATTTATACACACGTTAATCTAAATGTTTATAAGAAGTTTACTACCAAGTTTCACCAGACTGAGATAGATATGAACAGATGTTGTAATGTACAAGTGTTTATTGGAAAAATTGAAATTTCAATAAATAATCATATCTGGAGTGACACTAATATATGCTAATTTATTTTATTTATTCGGTCTTTTTAAGTATTTATTATTTCCATCAATAATAACATTACATTTAAACAAAGAATTCTAAATACACCATATATATGTGTACGTAATAGTTGTATCGTTTTAGATGTAAATACATTGAAACTTCTGTCCTAAAAAATGTTCTCAATGAATGAAATGAGTGTGTTTATGGTATGTTTATTTATGCAGGCATTATTGACTACATATTTGCATGCATGTGCAGTATCTATTTTAGAAAATATCGAGTCTTCAGGCTGTGGTTAATGGTTGTAGGTTCAGCTCTGATTTGAGATGGATGCTTGTCTAGCTGAACTTACTGATGAGATTTGTGGACATGTTGAATAAATGGACACATAGAAACATAAATATGATAAAATCATTTCCTAAGTCATCCTTAATGCTTTGAGTTTTAACCAATGAATATAACTGCTTTTGAAACCTATCAATATAGATTTAAGATATATATCCATCAATATAGGTTTAAGAACTGTTATATTTATTGATCAAACATATGGATGCAAAAATATCTTTTCTTGCCGGAAAGTAAACAAATTAAAACCAGAAACTGAAGATATGTTACCATTCCTGCAGAAAACATGCAAATCAATGCTGCCAAGACCAAAGTGATGATCAATTTTTGTGAAAGAGGAAAGTTTCCCTGTCCAGTCTTTGAAAAGAGGGTTGAGAGCAAGTCAGTTTCTTCTGGGACGCATAAGCACTGTGTACCCATGAAATGCGGTAGAATTGCAGGTAGATTGACAGATGATAACTAGTTTGTGCACAAAAAATGTGTAAGACAATGCAGATGGATGAGAACTCAGGTGTGTATAAAATATATTTGGATGGGGAGGCTATTGAGGTTTTTCATGAGTTTTGTTACCTTGGTGATATACAATTGAAGCACAAGAAGTTGCTGGTGTTACTGTGATTGCAAGAGTTCGGATAGAGTAAGTTCAGTCACTACTAAGGGTTACCATTGTTGAATAAGGGTAGAGTCTAGCAGGTATATGCAGTGTGATGATGTATTGACATGAAACCTGACCAATAAGGGTTGAGGATCTATGAAGAGAAATCATATGAGGTTGATACAATGGATATGTTACAGAATAGGGAGATATGTGCAGCACAACAGATTTCTTTGGTTTGGTCACAATGAAAGAATGGATGAGAGTCCTTAATTAAATACATGTATAATAGTTGAGGTACTAGGGTTAATTAGCAAACATGATAACGAAAACACGATAAGGATTGATGTGAGAGAAAGAGGGATAAGTAAGTTTGTATGCCGATTTTTAAAAATCAGCAGGTAAAAGATGGTAAACCGAATATGATAATGGAGCTACAATTTTTTTAACTTTGATGGATAATCATGAAAATCTACAAAAAATACAAAGTCAAAGGATTTCACAGTCAAAATACATTGAGATGTCATAATACTCCTTTTTCTCGTTTGACATCACAAAGTCAGAATGCATTGTAATGTCAGGGCAGACATCATCTATCTTACCTCATCTTTCACATTTTTACTTCACCATCTTTATTTTTCCCTGTATTGCATTGAACGATAATTAAACAGACTATAAGACAAGTCATGAATCGACTGCAGTTTATTTGTACCAAATATTGTTTGATTGCAGAAAGGATCGTGAATTTTATTTATGCTTCCATCGTTTTAACTTTTGCAAGAGGAGATGCTCATCCCTCGATTACTAATTGATGTTTACGACTGCATTTTATATGCATTTACCTAACTCTATTAAGAGATTAATTGGTCAGTCGGTTGGCGTACATTAATTGGTCAGTCGGTTGGCGTACATGTCACACATGCGTGTAAAAATCACATTTTCACCACAAAACGTATCGTTGTATTATTTACATCATTCCATTCATCAATCATGTCTCTTATCGTTTACTGTTTACGTTATTCACCCTTCGCCATCTAAAACATCTAAGTGTGCACGGTGACAAGATCAGTTAAATGTTAGTGAAGTTGTTCAGATAAAAAGTATTTGCTGCAAACATTTTAACTGTTTTATTAAATGTTTTTTTTTGTTGGCAACATTTTCTGATTTAGTTTTTCATTTTGTTGTTGTTCCAGTGCTAAAACAAATTAATTAAAAACTTCATTAAAAGAACATGATTAATTGTTAATTTCAAATGGATCCGACCAAGTCGACAAGTTAATCCATCGAACGAGTGTAAAGCAGTTCTCAGTTGGGATCGAAGGGCAATGGAAAATGAAGCTAACTTGAAGAAAATTGATTGCTTCTTTGAAATTTCCAATAAATACAAGTTCATTAATTTTTAAATCAGACATTTTAGAAAAAAATAAAATTACAACTTTCATTGATGAGCTTGCAATAAAAGCAAGATGGACTCTTCAGATGTTACGATGTGCTTAACGATGAAAATATAATTTTAAACAGGCAGACAGACTACCCAACTGATCAAACTCCGGATAGAGTTAGGTAACACGTACGGTTATACAAATCAATTACTTATCGGGGGATGAGCATCTCCTGCAAAAAAAGTGCACCTGATGGAATCGTAAATAAAATTCGCAATACTTTCTGCAATAAAACCATTTTAGATACAAAGAAATTTCATTTTATGTCTGATTTGTTCAACACTCTGTTTTATCGCCGTTCAATGATGTACGGGGACACTTTGATAATAGTAGAATGTGTTATTCCAAATAGGCTTCACACTCATCGGAACTTAACCACCCAAACTTCAATCAAAATAATTCCAAAACTTTCCCTGGATTAAAGAATATTATATTTGGAGCATGGATATTTGAATGATGATAAAACGAAGACTCTTGGACAACCGTCACTGAAACTTGGTGGAGAGGCCAGACATGGAGTAAAATCTATTTATACAAAATATGGTTGGTTTACAGAAACGATTGTAAATTTTATTAGCGATTCACTGGGTGGGGGTCATTTAATTTAGATGGTTCCTTACAACTAAAACTCTGTTGGTGTTTATATTGCTTGTTTGTTACTGTGTGCACTTCATCTGTACATACGTTAGATGGTGGGAGGGCGAATGAAGTAATGAATGATAAGAAATAGGCATAGGCAAAAATGAGCGGACAAAAATAGGGGGACCAGTTTTGAAAGCCGATTAATCATAATTTTTTTGTAGGTTTCCGAATACTTTTTGATTGTATTTGAAAGATTAAAGACTAAACTTAATTTCCCAAAGAAAAAAATATTTGTACACGTGAAAAAAAAAGTTATGAAAGATGTTTTCATGGTGAGCTAGCCAATTCAGCTAACTTTTGAAGTTAAATAAAGTCATTGTAAAAATCCTTTTAGAGATAAATATTAGTTTTCTGGGTCTATTTCAAAAATAATTATTAAAGTAAAATTCTAAGATGTTGAATTAAATAAAAAAACACCTTGTTTGCACAAAAAATAACTGAATTAGACCCAAAACCGTATGTTTTTGCCGGTCACAAAACCACAGCAAACCATACTTTTGGAAATACAGAATGACGTCATGTAATTAAAAGAAAGGAGGGGTACTGGGTTTCTTGCCCCCCCCCAGACGGGCGTCTGTATATTTCTATTGTAAATGTTTGTATAAATTTTACCAGCTTTTTAATTTAATTATTTTTCTATCTTCCTATTTTTTAATTAATTTTTTTTAATTATTGGCTAATATTATATAAAAATTATGTTACGCTGAAAGTTTCACATTCTTGCGAGCAAGGAAATTATAAAAATCTTGCATATAAAAATTATGCAAAATCTGTAATTTAAAAAAAAAAGTAGAAATATTTTTGCTATTATATTTTTTTGGTGTGAAAATATTAAATTAACAATGCTTAATTCAACGGTAATATCGGTAGTTCGAGAAATGGTTCTCCCCTGAATGTGCTGCTGCCATCGTGCACAGAAATCACTTTTTCCATAGCTACCAAGGTAATAGATGTACTGAGACTAAAGCTGCTTTCAGGATTGCGAGCAACCACTGTAAAAGAGTAATAAAAAATGCAAGAGAGCTATATGCTCAGTCTGTTAAATCCAAAGTAGCTGAGCAGCGGCTTGGTTCCCACCAGTTCTGGCAAATACCAACAGGATCTTGAACAGAAGCATGCGTTCTATCCCAATTATCATCAATGGGCCTGAGGTCATCTTGTCAGCATCAGACAAGGCCAGACTATTTGCCAAAAACTTTACAGCTAATTCTACCCTATGCGACAAAGGCCATCAACTTCCCATATTTCTTCCTATAACAGACAACACGCTATGCAGCATACAAATATCTGTACGTGATTTCGCCAAGCTAATCAAGAACCTTGATTCCAGTAAAGCAACTGGCTCTGACGGCATTCCAGTTATAGTGCTGAAAAAGCTCCAACCAGAACTTGCCCCTATACTTACAAAACTGTTTAAGCGTTGCCTTAAGAAGTGCTTTCCAACACCCTGGAAAACCTCATCAGTATGCCCTGTATTTAAGAATTCAGGTGAAAAGTCATCTCCCACTCAGTACAGACCAATAAGTTTCCTGTGTGTCATGAGTTAGTTGTTGGAATCCATATTAAATAAAGAAGTAGTCAACCACCTCAACAGAAACAAACTTCTTAGTGACATGCAATATGGTTTCCGCTCTGCAAGATCTACAGCAGATGTGCTAACGGTTATATCTCATAGGATTAGTGAATCTCTTGATAAAGGCTTCCTTTCCAGGGCAATTGCTCTTGACATATCGAAGGCCTTCGATAAGGTATGGCATAAGGGCCTACTTCACAAGATTTCCAGCTACAGTATCACTGAGAAATGTTTTCTCAATCATTAAATCATTTCTCTCTGATAGGTTCATAAGAGTAGTGGTTGGTGGGCAGAAATCAGAGACCCACAGTATTAATGCTGGAGTCCCTCAGGGGTCCATCCTGAGCCCAACTCTCTTCCTGATCTACATCAATGATCTCCCAAAACACATACTAAAATCATTCGTTGACATCTATGCTGATGACATGACCATCTATGGCAACACATCAAAGGTTGAAAATGACAAAGTTCTCTCTGATTCTCTCTCCTCTAGTCTTGAGTGCGTGGTACAGTGGGGGAAGAGGTGGCTGTTCACTTTTAATGCATCCAAAACCAAGCTTCTATCTTTACATCATCAACGCTCTGATCCCCATCTGGCATCAATTGAAATGGATGGCTCTCGTCTTGGGGAGGCTCCATGTTTTGACAAGCTTCTGAGTTTGACCTTTACTCCTGATCTGAAATGGAACACGTACATCAGGTCTGTTCCCAAGGACGCTGGGAAAATGGTGGAATCCTTCTACCGCTCCAGAAGATATCTCACTACGAATGCAATTCTCTATCTGTATAAAAGCCAAGTACGTCCAAGGATGGAGTACTGCTGCCACATCTGCCTATTCTGCCTTGACAGAGTACAAAATAGACTTTGTGGTTTAGTAGGCGATGCCCTTTTCTCTTCCCTGCAGCCTCACTCCCACAGAAGAGACGTTGCGAGCCTGTCTTTGTTTTATCGTTATTTCGATGGCAAGTGCTCGTCTGAGCTCCAATCTCTCGTCCTCCCCTCGCCAATGTTTCACGAGAAACACCCGTCTGGCTGAAACTAGTGTCAATAATTTTCCCCACTCTTTATCTGTGCCTAACTCCAAACGTAGATTCCATGAGCAGAGCTTCTTTCTCAGAAGTGCACGACTGTGGAACTCTCTTCTGTTTGCCTGTTTCCCACCTGACTACAGCTTGGATGTCTTCAAATCCAACATAAACAAATTCCTAACAAACCGCCCCCTTAAGTAAGACACTCTATCCAATCTCCAATACTAATAATTACTAAAATACTATCTCATTGATTACTGTACACACAATAACCCTTGTCCCTGAGTGGCCTCCGAGCCTTGATAAGTGGTGACCCCCATGTAAAAAAAAAAAAAAAGAAATTAATTTTTCTTTGAGTTATATCGAATTAATTATTACGGACTTTAAGGGCTTTTTTCGTCATGTTTCTGTAAAAATTATTTTATTTTTATTGTTACAAATTACGATGCTTTATATATAAAAAAAAACAAAAATAAATTCTTGAGTTTTTTTTTATTTATAACTGAAAACCATAAAGGTATTTTTGTTTAAAACAAAATAATACATTTCCATTAAGATTTAAATAAAAAATAATTCTTTCATTATATTCCGCGATCATTATTTGATAAATACTAAAAATTTTATTAAAATCGGTTAATTTCCTGATGTTTGGTGAATTTTTAGGTAAAGGGAGAGGTCAAAAAGGTTATACATTTTGAACGTCGGGTTAGGGTTAGGTACTAATAAGAGAATTAATGAAAGGATGTTTTATTACTTATAACACTAGTCCCTTGAACCTTAATTATAAGTGTTGTATAATAACTCAACAGAAAACTATGTGAAACTATAATAAAAATAAACTTTCATCATTTTAATGCCCCATTAAGTCTTTTTTCGTTGGTACACATTTCAACGATTTATTTGATTCCAAAAAAAAAAAAAAAGGAGCTGATATTACTTTTCTTCTTTTACCTATCATGTCTAATATGTTTACAAATTGACTGTGCTTCTCTTTTTCTTATTTTGTTCTTGTACTATTTAATTTCTATGATCGTATTATTTTATTTTTATTTCGCACAAGCCCGGCACAATACTAACCACTGGGCTCTCTTTTCAGTAAGTACATTGCATAAAAAAGTCTAAAATAGATTATATTAGAAGGTTACTTATTAATAAATTAAACTATTTATTAGAGAAATAAAAACGTAGCAATTTTTATATTAATAAAATTAGTGACCGCCAATCGATCGGAAACTGCTTTTTCTAATACTATTAAAATCCGTTATTTCTGAACAACTTTTGATTTTATCAAAACGAGAAAATCCTGAAATTTATTATGTTAAAAGCAGAATAATTTAATAATTTTCTTTCATTTTTAATAGAATTTTAAGTTTAAAATTTAAAAAAGTACGCGTTTAACCCAGTTTTCACGGAATGTAAATAAAACATAATTTTTTTTAAGATTTCCGAATCAATTAAACTAACTTTTTTATGTCTAAATAAATTTTACTATGATTGACTATAAGAATATACAAAAATATTAGAATATAATTACCTTATATTTTAATAAATTCGAATAATTCCATTTTTTATCATGAACTCGTACATTTTACCTACCGCCGCCATATTGGATTTTAGGTATGGGAACCCAGTTGTATCTAAATATTTATTTTAGCATTTTCATGACTTTTGATATAACTAGACAGACAAATACATTTTTTTAATAAATGAATTAAATTATAATTACAAACGCCATTTATGGTAAAATATGTGTTTTTTTTAGCTTTATAATTTTTTTCCTTCATAAATATGGATCAATCAAGCTTTAAAAATTTTCCTAATACTTGTTAAAAGTAAAGAAAAACTGTTTTTTTTTCTATTTTTACATCAAACATATATTTTTGGCATTATATTTCTCAGTTCTAATATCAGTTTTAGTTAGTTTTTTATTTCATGATTAAAATGATTTTTCCTTTCTTATTTTCTAATTAATAATAACCAATGAGTCACACTCTTTTTCCATAAACTAGACCATACTGCATTTCCCCAATTCTTTATTGCATAAATCAAGTTGACAAAGACTTTCATTAGAATAAAAGGAGCGTTTTTGGTAACCCTCTTTGGGGATGCAACTTGTTGGAATATAACAACCATCATCTACGGAAGTCCCTGTCTTCATAGTTATAGTAAATTTTCAAAAAAGTAGATTAGAACGTTTTGTAAACCGTAACGAACTACTGTATTTGGGAAAAATCTCTCGTAAAACGACACTTACAGATATAATTAATACTTATAAGTTTCACACCCTGTTTTTATATATTTTTTATTTGGTATCGGTTCTTTAAAGCATTCTTCATGTACTGGTACATGGGAAGGTTACACATTCTAATATTACACTTTTTATTTATTTTTAAGGATTTAAAAGTATGCATATTTTAGCGTTTTTGTAAACAAAAAATGTTTTTCATCCTCATCTGAAACATAATAAATATCGATAACATATTCAATGAATCTCACACTTGAAAACACAAAAGATAAAAAAACACTTCATAAATTTGGTGGTCACTACTGTACATGACTTACACATCACTGTTTTTTAGTGAAATAAAAAAATCAATAATTTTATTTTTAAAAATGCCATTAATAAAAACTTGTTTAATTAAGAAACTAAATCTACCGCAATATATTTCGGATTTTTACGTAAAACACTTGTCATTTTAATCTTTTGTTAATTATTAAAAGAAAAATGAATTACTACATGACCCTTTGAAATTTTAAATAATTTCGAAGCAATGTTAAATAGAAAGTCATTTTTGGTTTTAAAATTCTTAGCAAATCTTCATGTATTAAATGATTAAAATTCCTGCTATTTACTCATTAAAATCATTAAAACATTACATTATTTTACAAAATTTGTTTTATAAAAAATGTGATTCAATTGATACTGTAATAATTAAGTCTAAACTTTAAATCCTATTTAAAAATAATAGTTTCTCCAAAAATAACAAGTATAGGTAGAAAGCTACACTTGAAAAAGAATACATAAAAAATTGAAATGAAAATGAAAGCAAAAAACTCCCGGATAACGCCTTCTTTATCATTTTCACAAATTTTTCTGTTTCCAAATAATGAAAATAAACGAAGACTACGAATAATTTGAGTAAATTAGCAAACAAACCGCAGGGCTACGTCCTTTTTACTCTTGTAAGTAATTTCATTTGAATTCCCAGACGTTTATATCAGTTTAATCACTATGACAACAACTTAAACATTTTTTCCTCTTCCAGTTTTTTTTTTTAAATTCAATTTTCACCCCAAACAAGACACAGTGCAACTTTGAAGTAGGGCGCTACTATCGGGGACATAATTTGCAGGGGCACTATGAAGGGAGATGAGTAGCAAGATGCTTGTTCACATTGCACTTGAACTTCTGCATGTCAGTACAGTTGGGAAAGCAGAAATCCGGAAGGGAACTCCAAAGACTTGCAGTTCTGGGGAAGAAACTATTGGAGTAAAAGGCTTTCTTACACCTAGGGATATCTACTGTAAAGCGGTGGACTTTGTTGCTTATCGGGTTTGTCGTGGGTAGTCACGTCGAGGAGGTACAAGTGCTTATAGTTCGTCAGAGCATTCACCATTTGTAGAATTGTATTTGTAGAACAGGCAGAGGGATGCAACATCTCGTCGATGGGACAGAGGTTGAGGCTTAGATGACAGTTCAGGATCTATCAGGTTAGCGACTCTCTTTTGAACCCTGTCCAGGAGTGAGAGACAAGCAGCAGATGCACCAGCCCAAATGTGACAACAGTACTCCATGCATGAGCGAATGGTGGCCTTATAGAGGTACAGGATACTTTCAGGCATAAGTAATTTTCTAGCACGGTAGAGAGAGCCCACCTTCATTGCAGCAGCCTTGGCAATGCTCTCAATGTACATATTCCAGTTCATATTCCCTGTAAAGGTTAGGTCAAGGAGTTTAAAAGAAGTACTTTCAGGTAATGTGTTCTTAGCCATTGCTATTGGTGGTAGAGAAGGTTTCTTGTAATTATTGAAGGAAACAAGCTTAATCTTGGCAGCATTGAATATGACCATCCATTTTTGTCTCCATTCCACTACAGATTGGATGTCATTCTCTAGTGTTTCTGTCATGTCATATGTGTTCATTTGTTTTCCCTTCATATCTGTTATAGAGAGTGGTGTCATCAGCAAATATACCCATCTCAGAAACAATTTTATCAGAGAGGTCATTTATGAATATCAAAAATAATAAAGGTCCAAGGATAGACCACTGAGGCACTCCCGCATTTATATCATATTGTTTAGATGTATGACCGTCGAGGACAACTTGGATTTTACTCTTACTTAAGAAGGATTTAATTACATTATATATTCTTCCAGTGATACCATATGAAGAAGATCATCGTGCCATACCCTGTCAAAAGCCTTAAATATATCAAGGACTACCGCTCTACCCTCCCCTGTTTTGTCCAGTGAACGGTATATACGTTCAGAGACTACAGTTAAGATATCTGCTGTTGAACGGGCTTGCCTAAATCCATATTGTTTGTCGGTCAGGAGTTTAGCAGCTGTTGGGTGTTGGACTAGGGATTGATTTACTAAGGACTCAAATATTTTGGCGAAAGGCTAATGGGGCGATAATTTAGTGAGTCAGTTCTTTCATCAGTATTCTTGAAGACTGGTACCACAAAACGGTTTTCCAGCAGTCGGGAAAGCAAGCTTCGTTAAGGCATTTATTGTAAAGTTTGGAGAAACTGGAGCAACCTCAGCAGAGCATTTTTTTAATAGCACAGCCGGAATGAGATAGAGTCCACATGCTTTGAGGTGTCTAGATTTTTTATGATACTATGTACTTGAGAGGGGGTGATTTTCAAATCATCTAGTGTGGCGTCTGTCCACAAAGGAAAGTCAGGGAGGGAGAGGTGTTCCGGGTCCAGTGTGGAGTTTGAGGCAAACCGACTGGCAAGCAGATTAGCCTTGATGGTTGCCGTGCAAGCAACGTCATGGTTGTTTGATAGTGGGGGAATCGTTGACTGCCCATTATTTACTACACTGTTGTAGATTTTCCAGAAATCACGGGTTCTTAATTTCTGCACTTCGATACGTTTTGTGGTAATTTCAGGGTAATCCGTCTTAGCTATCGCTATTACTCTCTTACTTCTAGCTTCTATATACTTGTCTGTTTGAACTGGACTCATGTCGGTTGAATCTGCAAAACGTATGCTGCCTTTAAGCAATGGCAGCTGCACAAGCAGAAGTAAACCATTGGGGAGAGTGGGGTTTGCTATAGAATTTCTGTGTGGGAACATGTGCTTCAATTGCAGTTTTGAACCATTCAGTGGTTTCATTCGCACACTGTTTGCTGGAAGAAAAAAGATATTTCACCATGGGGCATCTCTGATGAGTTCCCCGATGGCTTCCTAGTCAGCCTTTTTGTAATACCTCGTTGTTTTGAGTAATGGGTCTTCAGTTTTAGGGCGAGAATTTAGGGTGATTTCTACCATTATCACAGCGTGATCAACATTCCCGAGTGGGCTGTGGGCATTTTTTGTACAATCATCGGGAACTGTTGTCAGAAATAGATCTAGAAGTGAGGCATGTTGATCTTGCTGGTCTGGAAAACGTGTCGGAAATGTATCCGTCTGAGATAGGGAGTGGGATATGGAGAAGCTATGAGTTTTCAATTTATTTCATTTGTGCGTGACAATTACAGTCTTGACCTGAAGAAATGTTACAAATTACAATAAATATTGCAATGAGGTCAGGAGAGTGCGATTAGGCTTGTGAAGCTTGGTACTGCTTATAATAACAGATATACCCACGTTTTTGGCATGGATATTAGATATTAAAAATAATTGTTTTACAGATGGCTATATATAGTTATCTATGAAATAAGTGTTCTAACACTTTATTCTGCTTGTAATGACAGGTACAATTATAGACAACTATTTACATACTGTTATTTATCTATCCAGGTGTAAAGAAGGTGGCACAAGGCCAGGATTAATGTGTGTTGTAGCTATTACAAAACCACACACGGGTTTTCATGGCTAATAGCCATTACAGGGTAAAAATGGCCTCAATCTAATGGCATTAACATTACTTTCAGAAGATAATTCATAATATGACCTCAATATATTAACGAGTTTTAGAAAGGGAGATAATCTTTAACAATAGGTGTAATTTTCGATTAATTATTACAAATAGTTTATAATATTTCTTAAGTTTCACATCTGTTTTTAAGCATATAACGTAAAGAACAGTTTGTATTCACATATGACTTAACTCATGCAAAACACATTTTTACAGTAACGTTAAAATATGTTTTTAGAGATATTGTTGTAAATGTGATTAATATTGCAATTGATTGCACGGCGTGAAAAATCCAAGCGTTCCTTTAAAATCGGATATTGCAAGTTATTATGAACATGCTATCTCATACATTCCAAGCAAGAGATCTTTTTAAAATTTTTACTACCACTTGCACTTAAAGGTATTGTTAAAATCTTAACAAAGACCTCTCAGTTGGAACGTATAAGATAGCGGATTAATGTCTGGTTTTCGGTAGGATTCCCTATACTCAGCTTAAACAAAATGAGTTTTAATTTTAAGATAAAATAACATATTTCTATTTTTCATTCTGGGCTTTCTTGGGCGAATGAATTATGCTGAAAATATAAAAAAAAACGGATTTGAAAGGATCATTAAAGTCAAATGACAAAACAATAACAGAAAAACGATTTAAAGAAAAGGGGGAAGTCTTCGAAATGTGTTTGGCTGTAATTAACGTAGACTTAAACTTGTATTTAAAAAACACTACTTAATCAGTGCAGCAGTGTATGTTTATGTCGGCAAAACCCACAAAAAGTCTTGTTCAACCACTAATTGCAAAGAACACCTTAGCTGAAAGCCAATCGTTCAGATTGCCCAGGAACATGAATTGGAATAAATAAATTTAGATCATTGCCAATGCTGCTGCCATGATAGAAAATTACTCACACCTGAGAGTATCCTGTATTTCTACAAAGCCATCATTCACCCATACATGGAGTATTGTTGCCAGCATCTGGGGTTGATAGATCCAATTCCAGTCTCTCCTTCTTAGATAGGGTCCCAAAAGAGTCTCATATCTAATAAGTCCCGCATTATCAACCAAACCCCAACTCATCTCAGCACTCAATGTTGCATCCCTATTGCTGTCGTTCTTTTATAATGGAATGTGCTCTGATAAATTCTTAGTACTTGTGCTCTGTCGACGTACATACTCCTGACTAACCTGACAAGCAGCAAAATCCCACCTCTTCACTGTTGAGGTCCTTAGATGCTGGAAAGCCTTCTACTCTAATAGTTTCTTTCCTCAGATTGTTAAACTTTTCAATTTCCTCCCTGTTTCCAGCCTCTCTAACTGAACTAACCTGCAGAAGTTTAAATATAATGTGAACAGACATTTCGCTGCTCAACTCCCACAGTCGTCTGTTAGACATGATCTTAAATAGTAGACCCTTGTGTGTAAATCGCAATATGTCTTCTTTGGGGTGAAAAAGAGAGAAAAAACATTAGGTTCTTACTTAATCCTTGGCCAATTCTCTGTCATTCATCCAGAATAAACACTTCAACCTATAGAACTATCTCTACACATCACTTCTAAAAGTCACTTCACTGCCAAGAAATATGAAACATTTCAAAATCATTAAAGCTTAATTTTGTCGTAATTCACTTGGAAAATATCAATTTTAGTCTTTGCTAAAAACAATGGCAACGACTTTCCTGACAAATCGATCATGGAATTTTATCGAAAAGCTTTACAGCCTAAATATAGGCTTTACAGCCTAGATATAGGCTTTATTATAGAATCAGCTTTTCGGCTTGCTCGTAATCTATCAACCAAATATGAAGGAATCAAAAAGCTGAGATACTAATTTGAACATTTGAAGGAAAATACATCACTTAATTACACTAAATCCGATGGGGGTGCAGGTGACGAGATAGAAATGAATAGGAAAAAAATGTGAGTGGGTGATGGGAAAGACCGAGTCGGCAAAATCTTATTCGTTTATAGGAGAGCATTTTGTGGTCAGCATTGCTTAGTAAAAAGATGAAAAAGAAAAAACACATCTTCTTCCTTTTTCTCCTCAGACTGAGTGGAGCAGCCATGTAATGCATAATGTTTTAGTCAAAATAATTCAGCTTTACTATGACAGCAGTTGTCATGTCTGTACAACTAAAACCTCATTTATAATGCCAGGCCGAGGGTTGTGTTGGTGGTGGTGGTGGTGGGGCCATCGTCGTCAGGATAAAAATAACTCCAATAAAAGCAGCTGAAAAATTTAATTTCTTCCTCGTCACAAAGTGCAAGCAGTCAAAGTGTCTGCTCTTATTTTTATGTCTTTAAAATGTTTATAATGATTAAAATTTCCTGATATTTTAAGGAAATAGAAAAGAAACCCAACATCAAAGTTCCAGCTGTTAAAAAGAATAATAAGGTCACATGGGCATATTCTTTGTGGTGATTTGAAAAAGAGTATTTTCTAAACTATTTTATTGCGCCAAAAAACATTGTTGTTAATTTCAATATTTCTATTTATATAAAATCAGGTATGTCCATATATGTGCATGTATGGGATTTACTCCTAAATTAATTAACTGATGATTGTGAATTACAGAGAAAATATGCTAGACATAAGGGTGTGTTATTATGATTGTATTTCATTGAGTTTTATGCAAAGTGGGTGTAGACGCCATGTGTGAAATTCAAATACTTCTGATTCGTGTGAAATTTCAACAATAGAAATTCGACATCAATTAATAAATATTCCCTAAATTCCAATTTCTTTTGCATATTTTTGGAGCATAATATGAACACAACCTTTCATTTAAATATTCAAATATATCAGACTTGCATTAAATTTGATTCATATTCATTAAAATACTAATAGAACAAAATTTCCTGAATGTCAATTTCTTTTTAAAACTCCTTAATTTTTTACATTTTCCCGAATAAAAATCTTGTAATGGATTTTGATCAAAATTAGAATAAAGATGCTATTCTTTTTCAACTTCAAAATGATATTACTCAACTTCAAAACGGACTAATTTTCGTATAAAATAAATAATCAACTCCAAAATGGCATGATCAACATCAAAATGGAGCAATCAAATCCAAAATGCATTAATCAATTTCAAATTAAGAAAATGTCAAACTGAGATTTTATTTAGTAAATTGAAAATTTTATTTTCAATTAACTTATCTCATTAGTAAGGAAATTAACTGGTTTTCTTCATTAGATATATACGAGGTGCCTTCAATAAGTTTCCAGACTTTTTTCGTATGGACACTTTTATTGATAGTACACACATAGAACTCAAGTCCACTTCGAAGTAATCTCCTCTGGCTGCAATGCACTTGTACTGTTCCAACAATTTCTGGAAGGTCCCATAGAAGTCCTCTTGTGCGAGCATGTATCAATGACGCTCATCACAGCCGCTTCCATCTCCTCAATTATCTCATAATGATAGCCTTTAAGGCTTTCCTTGAGGTTAGGGAATAACCAAATGTCACAAGGAGCAAGTTCGAAACTATAGAGATGGTGACGAACTGTCTTGATACCTATCTTGATCAAATAGTTTGTGATATTCTCTGAGCATCCTTGGGACAAGCTTTGTGCAAATCTTCTGCATCTTAAATTCCTCGCCAATAATTCTTTGTACAATTCCCACACTGACATAAAACTGTGACTTATTGTCTCTATAGACACACAACAGTTTTATCCATGAAATTCTTTATT
The DNA here is from genome assembly GCF_053919585.1 of Euprymna scolopes. NCBI lineage: Eukaryota > Metazoa > Mollusca > Cephalopoda > Sepiida > Sepiolidae > Euprymna > Euprymna scolopes. The sequence goes on along the minus strand of NC_136497.1, from coordinate 104,607,054 downwards.
TGGTCAATCAAATCTGCTGTTCCTTACTCTTCCTACATCTCTTCTCATCCTTCGCAGACTCCCTGCCTTCCTTTAATCTTTTATGCCACTCAAACACTGATGCTTGACACATGCAAAATGGACCAAAGGCAGTCTGAAGCATTACATACGTTTCTGTTGAATTTTTTCAAAGTTTAAAACAGACTTTTAATGTTAATGCATATCGTTATTCTCAATTGTCCTTATATCCGGATTGCATTTTTGAAATTCACCAGCTGTGACAATCAGGATTTAGTAGGGTGTATTCTTATTCCTGCTCTAGATGTTTATTTGAACCTGAAATCATAAAAATTGGTCAGTCATCTCATAACATGTATAGCAATAACATACTGAATTTTCAAGAATCTATGATAATTTTAAATGCCTCTACAAAATAAAATATGAAAACTTATTGAAGACACAATATATATATATATATATATATATATATATATATATATATATATATATATATATATATATATATATATATATATAAGCTTAAGAAAGCCTTATCTCAAGAAAACTGTGGTTGGCGAATAAAAGGATCAGACTTTAACTACTCATGCCGTGGCAGAAAATTAGGAAGTGCCTCTGTCAACAGTATATTGTTGGTTACACCAGGCTGCTGTAAAGAGTTACGGAAGAGGAGGAGCAAGAAAATAAAGAATTATGCAAGAGAATAAGAATTTTATGCCTGAATTAAAAACTCTTCAAGGCATTGTAAATAAGTTAGTCGAAAAGTCTGAGGTTCATGTGACTTGGACTTGATGGCCTTTACTTTAAAAGCGGTTCATTATGAATCAGACGTTATCAATAATATCAATAAGGCGAAATGGAAGGAGTACACAGTAGCTTTATTAAAATGTCAGTCTCAAAGTCTATCAATTTTTTATATGGATGATATTAATTTTAATCCCCTTATTTTAAAAAGAAAACACCGCTTTTACAAAAGGTACAAGGTGCATTACAGTCGCAGCCAGACCATGGAGAAATAATACCCATCTTATGTGATGTATTAGTAATAATGAATTAATTCATCATAAAATTAAAGAGTTTCCTTCAAAACAGAGGATTCGAAAGAATGGACCTTAGAAAGGCAAATGAAAGGGAATTATCTCATTACGCTCCTTGTCATGCTTCAAGAAGTTCCTCTTTAGTTCGATGTTAAATCACAAACGTAAAAAGTATAGCAAACTCAATTGTTGGAATTTTCAAATGTAATTGCTAGAAATCTTGAACTACTAAAGAATTCTGACTCAGCAAATTAGAAGCGATGATTCCCCCTGAGACTTGTACAAACTCCGCATCAGAGACACAGAGATTACTTCCCTCTGAAATTAACTTAGATGATATAATATTTTAAATAAATTTCTTAGGAACGTTTTTACTAATTTATATCCTTTTGATGTAGAAATAAAAGAATAAATCCTAAATTTATTTGTATTTTATTAATTCTCAATTTGAAGTTGATTATTTCTCAATTTGAAGTTGTTTTCCAATTTCACATTGATTAGCCCATTTTAAAGTCGGTTCTTCTATTTTAACGTTGATTAATCCATTTTTAATTTGTTTAACAATTTTACATAAAAATAAGTCCATTTTGAAATCAATTATTATCATTTGGAAGTTGAAAAGGTATAGATGTAAGGATGTGTATCATTATATTTTAATCTTTATGTGGAGATATAAAAGTTGTACAAAACTATTCTGTTCGAGAAAATAAATGTTATGCATCCTAAAAGAGGTATATGATGGACATGTGCCTGGAAATGGTGTGTACGTTGCCTTGTTGGATACCCTTTGGAATACCAGAATGCACTTGTCTAGGTGCAATATAAGGCTGACTCTCGAGTCATTTGTGTTGGCCATTTATAGCACATGTGGCGAATTATATTAGGAGTTGGTGTGGCAAATTGAATTGCAAACTTGACAACAATAAGTTCTGACACTTTGATTGTTTTTGTTTTGTTTGTTTTTTATTTTGTTGCTGCAGATAAGCACACATGCATAAAAAAGAACATTATTGCAAAGAGTCCAGGGACGACACATATTTGTAACATTTGCGGCAGAGTTTGTCATCATTGTATTGGCCTTCTTATGGTTTTATATATAGAAAATAATATAGTTCGATACTATAAGAACGCATACATTCTGATTTGTTCCGCTGTTTAATCATTCCATGCCAATGTTGAACCTTCACGAAGAACTGCAGAACTTTTGTATTGATGCAGCTTTGTTCGGAACTTGGGTAAGTGGTTGGTTTGGTCAGCAACCATAAAACAAGAAAACATTTATTTATTACATAAGGTATTTTTTTCTTTTTGATTTGAGCTTTTTCTTTCATAACACTTCAGATGAAAAGAAAATAATATTCATGAAATGCTTGTAAATCTGACACTAAAGAAAACTGTGAGGTCTTAAGTATTTTCTTATTTCAATTAATGATTAATACAAGTTTTTTCAATTAATGATTAATACGAGTTTTTTTTTAATTAATGATTAATACAAGTTTTTTTTTTAATTAATGATTAATACAAGTTTTTTTAATTAATGATTAATACAAGTTTTTTTTAATTAATGATTAATACAAGTTTTTTTAATTAATGATTAATACAAGTTTTTTTTAATTAATGATTAATACAAGTTTTTTTAATTAATGATTAATACAAGTTTTTTTTTAATTAATGATTAATACAAGTTTTTTCAATTAATGATTAATACAAGTTTTTTTTAATTAATGATTAATACAAGTTTTTTCAATTAATGATTAATACAAGTTTTTTTCAATTAATTATTAATACAAGTTTTTTTAATTAATGATTAATACAAGTTTTTTTTAATTAATGATTAATACAAGTTTTTTCAATTAATGATTAATACAAGTTTTTTTTAATTAATGATTAATACAAGTTTTTTTAATTAATGATTAATACAAGTTTTTTTTAATTAATGATTAATACAAGTTTTTTTCAATTAATGATTAATACAAGTTTTTTTTAATTAATGATTAATACAAGTTTTTTCAATTAATGATTAATACAAGTTTTTTTCAATTAATGATTAATACAAGTTTTTTTAATTAATGATTAATACAAGTTTTTTTTAATTAATGATTAATACAAGTTTTTTTCAATTAATGATTAATACAAGTTTTTTTAATTAATGATTAATACAAGTTTTTTTTTAATTAATGATTAATACAAGTTTTTTTTAATTAATGATTAATACAAGTTTTTTTAATTAATGATTAATACAATTTTTTTTAATTAATGATTAATACAGTTTTTTTCAATTAATGATTAATAAAAGTTTTTTTTAATTAATGATTAATACAAGTTTTTTTCAATTAATGATTAATACAAGTTTTTTTAAATTAATGATTAATACAAGTTCTTTTTAATTAATGATTAATACAAGTTTTTTTTAATTAATGATTAATACAAGTTTTTTTAATTAATGATTAATACAAGTTTTTTTAATTAATGATTAATACAAGTTTTTTTAATTAATGATTAATACAAGTTTTTTTAATTAATGATTAATACAAGTTTTTTTTAATTAATGATTAATACAGTTTTTTTCAATTAATGATTAATACAAGTTTTTTTAATTAATGATTAATACAAGTTTTTTTCAATTAATGATTAATACAAGTTTTTTTCAATTAATGATTAATACAAGTTTTTTTAATTAATGATTAATACAAGTTTTTTTAATTAATGATTAATACAAGTTTTTTTCAATTAATGATTAATACAAGTTTTTTCAATTAATGATTAATACAAGTTTTGTTTTAATTAATTATTAATACAAGTTTTTTTTAATTAATGATTAATACAAGTATTTTTAATTAATGATTAATACAAGTTTTTTTAATTAATAATTAATACAAGTTTTTTTCAATTAATGATTAATACAAGTTTTTTAATTAATGATTAATACAAGTTTTTTTAATTAATGATTAATACAAGTTTTTTTAATTAATGATTAATACAAGTATTTTTAATTAATGATTAATACAAGTTTTTTTTAATTAATGAATTATACAAGTTTTTTTCAATTAATGATTAATACAAGTTTTTTTAATTAATGATTAATACAAGTTTTTTTTAATTAATGATTAATACAATTTTTTTTTAATTAATGATTAATACATGTTTTTTTAATTAATGATTAATACAAGTTTTTTTAATTAATGATTAATACAAGTTTTTTTCAATTAATGATTAATACAAGTTTTTTTCAATTAATGATTAATACAAGTTTTTTTAATTAATGATTAATACAAGTTTTTTCAATGAATGATTAATACAAGTTTTTTTTAAATTAATGATTAATACAAGTTTTTTTCAATTAATGATTAATACAAGTTTTTTTAATTAATGATTAATACAAGTTTTTTTAATTAAAAATTAATACAATATTTTTTTAATAAATGATTAATACAAGTTATTTTTAATTAATGATTAATACAAGTTTTTTTAATTAATGATTAATACAAGTTTTTTTCAATTAATAATTAATACAAGTTTTTTTTTAATTAATGATTAATACAAGTTTTTTTTAATTAATGATTAATACAAGTTTTTTTCAATTAATGATTAATACAAGTTTTTTTCAATTAATGATTAATACAAGTTTTTTTTTAAATTAATTATTAATACAAGTTTTTTTTAATTAATGATTAATACAAGTTTTTTTTAATTAATGATTAATACAAGTTTTTTTAATTAATAATTAATACAAGTTTTTTTCAATTAATGATTAATACAAGTTTTTTTAATTAATGATTAATACAAGTTTTTTTAATTAATGATTAATACAAGTTTTTTTAATTAATGATTAATACAAGTATTTTTAATTAATGATTAATACAAGTTTTTTTTAATTAATGATTAATACAAGTTTTTTTCAATTAATGATTAATACAAGTTTTTTTTAATTAATGATTAATACAATTTTTTTTTAATTAATGATTAATACAATTTTTTTTTAATTAATGATTAATACATGTTTTTTTAATTAATGATTAATACAAGTTTTTTTAATTAATGATTAATACAAGTTTTTTTCAATTAATGATTAATACAAGTATTTTTCAATTAATGATTAATACAAGTTTTTTAATTAATGATTAATACAAGTTTTTTCAATGAATGATTAATACAAGTTTTTTTTAAATTAATGATTAATACAAGTTTTTTTCAATTAATGATTAATACAAGTTTTTTTAATTAATGATTAATACAAGTTTTTTTAATTAAAAATTAATACAAGTTTTTTTCAATTAATGATTAATACAAGTTTTTTTAATTAGTGATTAATACAAGTTTTTTTAATTAATGATTAATACAAGTTTTTTTAATTAATGATTAATACAAGTTTTTTTAATTAATGATTAATACAAGTTTTTTTTAATTAATGAATTATACAAGTTTTTTTCAATTAATGATTAATAAAAGTTTTTTTTTAAATTAATGATTAATACAATTTTTTTTAATTAATGATTAATACAATTTTTTTTTAATTAATGATTAATACATGTTTTTTTAATTAATGATTAATACAAGTTTTTTTAATTAATTATTAATACAAGTTTTTTTCAATTAATGATTAATACAAGTTTTTTTCAATTAATGATTAATACAAGTTTTTTAATTAATGATTAATACAAGTTTTTTCAATGAATGATTAATACAAGTTTTTTTTAAATTAATGATTAATACAAGTTTTTTTCAATTAATGATTAATACAAGTTTTTTAATTAATGATTAATACAAGTTTTTTTAATTAAAAATTAATACAAGATTTTTTTAATAAATGATTAATACAAGTTATTTTTGATTAATGATTAATACAAGTTTTTTTCAATTAATGATTAATACAAGTTTTTTTCAATTAATAATTAATACAAGTTTTTTTTTAATTAATGATTAATACAAGTTTTTTTTAATTAATGATTAATACAATTCTTTTTCAATTAATGATTAATACAAGTTTTTTTCAATTAATGATTAATACAAGTTTTTTTAATTAATGATTAATACAAGTTTTTTTAATTAATGATTAATACAAGTTTTTTTAATTAATGATTAATACAAGTTTTTTTTCAATTAATGATTAATACAAGTTTTTTTTAATTAATGATTAATACAATATTTTTTTAAGAAATGATTAATACAAGTTATTTTTAATTAATGATTAATACAAGTTTTTTTAATTAATGATTAATACAAGTTTTTTTAATTAATGATTAATGTAAGTTTTTTTTAATTAATGATTAATACAAGTTTTTTTTTTATTAATGATTAATACAAGTTTTTTTCAATTAATGATTAATACAAGTTTTTTTACTTAATGATTAATACAAGTTGTTTTTAATTAATGATTAATACAAGTTTTTTTAATTAATGATTAATACAAGTTTTTTTGATTAATGATTAATACGAGTTTTTTAATTAATGATTAATACAAGTTTTTTTAATTAATGATTAATACAAGTTTTTTTAATTAATGATTAATACAAGTTTTTTTCAATTAATGATTAATACAAGTTTTTTTCAATTAATGATTAATACAAGTTTTTTTAATTAATGATTAATACAAGTATTTTTAATTAATGATTAATACAAGTTTTTTTAATTAATGATTAATACAAGTTTTTTCAATGAATAATTAATACAAGTTTTTTTTTAATTAATGATTAATACAAGTTTTTTTCAATTAATGATTAATACAAGTTTTTTTAATTAATGATTAATACAAGTTTTTTTAATTAATGATTAATACAAGTTTTTTAATTAATGATTAATACAAGTTTTTTTCAATTAATGATTAATACAAGATTTTTTTAATAAATGATTAATACAAGTTATTTTTAATTAATGATTAATACAAGTTTTTTTCAATTAATGATTAATACAAGTTTTTTTAATTAATGATTAATACAATTTTTTTTAATTAATGATTAATACAAGGTTTTTTTTCATTAATGATTAATACAAGTTTGTTTTAATTAATGATTAATACAAGTTTTTTTTAATTAATGATTAATACAAGTTTTTTTTTAATTAATGATTAATACAAGTTTTTTTCAATTAATGATTAATACAAGTATTTTTTAATTAATGATTAATACAAGTTTTTTTCAATTAATGATTAATACAAGTTTTTTTAATTAATGATTAATACAAGTGTTTTTTAATTAATGATTAATACAAGTTTTTTAATTAATGACTAATACAAGTTTTTTTTTAATTAATGATTAATACAATTCTTTTTCAATTAATGATTAATAAAAGTTTTTTTCAATTAATGATTAATACAAGTTTTTTTAATAAATGATTAATACAAGTTTTTTTAATTAATGATTAATATAAGTTTTTAATTAATGATTAATACAAGTTTTTTTAAATTAATGATTAATACAAGTTTTTTAATTAATGATTAATACAAGTTTTTTTAATTAATGACTAATACAAGTTTTTTTTAATTAATTATTAATACAAGTTTTTTCAATTAATTATTAATACAATTTTTTTAATTAATGATTAATACAAGTTTTTTTCAATTAATGATTAATACAAGTGTTTTTAAATTAATGATTAATACAAGTTGTTTTCAATTAATGATTAATACAAGTTTTTTTCAATTAATGATTAATACAAGTTTTTTTTAATTAATGAAGTATACAAGTATTTTTCAATTAATGATTAATAGAAGTATTTTTCAATTAATGATTAATACAAGTTTTTTTCAATTAATGATTAATACAAGTATTTTTCAATTAATGATTAATACAAGTTTTTTTTCAATTAATGATTAATACAAGTTTTTTCAATTAATGATTAATACAAGTTTTTTTAATTAATGATTAGTACAAGTTTTTTTCAATTAATGATTAATACAAGTTTTTTTCAATTAATGATTAATACAAGTTTTTTTTCAATTAATGATTAATACAAGTTTTTTCAATTAATGATTAATACAAGTTTATTTCATGAAATTATTTGTTTACTTCCTTTGTTCATTCATACAAGGTTTATATTTTGTATGTTTTAAAAGCTTCTTTAATTTTTTCTCTTCTTTTATTTAAAGTAGTAAAAAAAGAATAAATACTATCTTTGGATCATTATATTGAACGAAGCTAACCATGGCTATTTCGCTAATGAGGTAGCTATCAATATTAACAGTGCTTTACGACTGAGGTCGCCTTAAAAAATACATTTAACCACTAGTTTAAAAACTATGTTTATAATTATCTTGATCTTTGTAATTTTAATATGACAATGATGAACTAAGATTTTACTTAACAATCATATGACAATGATGAACTAAGATTTTACTTAACAATTATATGACAGGTAACAGTATTTGGATCCAAAATATGACCAGTGAGTAAATGTAACTAAGAAATACATACACATTTTCCTAATTTCTCAAAGTGAAACCTCAACACCTGATGCAGAGAGTAGTCTGAAAGTCTTGCAATAACGATGAAGGAACAAGTAATACAGACGTTAATTCATGTTCAGTGGCACAGACACTGAGAATGGGTGCATTAAATAGCATCATTTTCGAGTTATAAAATTATAAAACATAACAATCGGTGTGATGTTTTACAAATTTGCCTTTTTGTGAATATTCCTCTATCGTTACTACTTTTGTTAACAAGGTGTTGAGATCAACGTGCAGATTAATGCCAAGGATCGGTAAAAGGCTGTCATAAGTAAAAAGAAAAAAAAATGGAAATTTGTCTGGTGGAGGGAAAGGAAAGCATGCATTGATAATATTATTGGTTCTTATAAAAAATAAATGCAACATAATTGTCATTGTTTCACAAATGTTATTGGAAACTTAACATACCAGGCATCGGTTTGAAGGTAAGTGAATATTGGTAGACTAAACAATAACAACAACAATAAAAGTTCAAAACACAAATCACTTGTGAGATTTTCTTATTTATAAGCCAACAGCAAATATTAATTTATTCCAAAGCTTTTAGCATTTCAAAAACACTGGACGCAGACTGGATTGGTTTTCAAAATTCATTCTATTTTCTGCTTGATTCGATTTTTCTGAAGTAAAAAGCAATTCTATTATTATCTCTTCTACCCTGCTTTCAATTTCGAAAACAGTTTACTATTTTTGTTTATTCGTTTGTTTGTTACGCCAAACAAACTGATTTACAACCAAATTTAAACATTAATATTATTTACACAAGTGAAAATATGTTCTCCTTCTCTCCTCTGATCGCATATTAGTGCTAGTATAAGTAATGAGTTTGCTAATAAACAATCGATTGTGGCAATTTCTTGTTGATATGTACTACCTACCTCTAAATAAGTAGTTAATGCCTGAGATAATGGTCTAATGACAACATAACCGATATTACGCTACCCAACAAAGATAAAGGTAATGCCTGGGAAAATAGTTTCATAACGAACGAAGAGATATTACATTATCCTCTGTTATGTTATTGTGTTTTGTCTAGGGGTAATACATAGCAACACAAATAATAATTAAAGGAAGATTAAAATAAAATGAGAAGGAGTAAAAAAAGGAACTTATTGAAACAAAGCAATTTACAGGCACAAAATGGGCAAAGGGAAATAATTCAGGTTTTTCATTCTAGTCTTATGCTATGAGTCTAATATTTATACTTTTATAACATTTAAAGATATATTTCTTTGATCAAATAAGGATTCAGAAAATCTATATTTACCAAGAAATGTTTGTTTTTCTGGATGTTTTTTTTACTTTAGGATTGTCCTTCATTTTTTTTATGACCGAGATTTCTTCCTTCCTTGTGTCTCGTTCTGAGTTACGATTTTGAGAGGTCATGCAGGTGCGTCCCTTCTCAGAGCTGGCCATTAATCATAAGTGAATAACAACGCTGGATAATATTCTAGAAGCAACTAAAATAGAACATTTTTAGTTTAGAACCTTCTCGAAGCGAACAGAAAAATGTTTTTTTGTTTTATTAATTTAGAAATCCCCCAAAAAGCTTAAAAAGAACATTTTTATATTCTAACTGTAAAGTAATATTTTTAGTATCATATAATATTTTACTAATATTTTTAAAATTTATTTATTATTTATATTCATTTTTATTATATTTTATATTTATTTTATTATATAATATTTTAAGTATTATTACATTATTATAATATTTAACTAGCAGAACCTATGGAAATTCCACAGTAGTTGAAAATATCACCACATAAGCAAACAATAGAATGTCCTTCAATAGAATAATCAGTGTAATGTTAGTTCTGATCAGACCGTAAATTAAAAAAATAAATATTTTTCTAGCCAAATATGGAGAACTGCTTGAGATATATTATTACAACAAATAGAATTATAGTAAGATATCACTTTTTTTCTAGAGATTATAATCTAATCAAAGGGACTTACAAATTAGTAATAATAATTCCCATCACCCTGGAAAATCTCATCAGTATGCCCTGTATTTAAGAATTTAGGTGATCGTTCATACCCCTCTCAGTACAGCCCAATAAGTCTCCTGTGCGTCATGAGTAAGTTGCTGGAATCTGTGTTAAATACAGAAGTAATCAACCATCTCAGAAAAAATAAGCTTCTTAGTGACACACAATATGGTTTACGTTCTGCTAGATCTACAGCAGATGTGCTTACAGTTATATCTCATAGGATTAGCGAATCTCTCGACAGAGGCAACCTTTCTAGGGCAATTGCTCTTGACATATCAAAGGCCTTTGATAGGGTATGGCATAAAGGTTTACTTCACAAGATCTCCAGCTATGGTATAGCTGGAAATGTCTTCTCAATTATTAATTCATTTCTCTCTGATAGGTTCATAAGAGTAGTAGTTGATGAGCAAAAATCAGAAGCTCACAGTATAAATGCTGGAGTCCCTCAGGGGTCCATCCTGGGCCTAACTCTTTTCCTGATCTACATTAATGATCTTCCAAATCACATCCTTACATCATTCGTAGACATTTTTGCTGACGACACTACCATCTATGGTAGCACATCTAAGACAGTAAACGACCAAGTTCTCTCCAATTCTCTCTCCTCTGATCTTGATCACGTTGTACAATGGGGAAAAAGTGGCTGGTTACTTTTAATGCATCTAAAACCAAGCTTCTATCTTTACATCATCAACGTTCTGATCCCCATCTGGCATCAATTGAAATGAATGGCTCTCGTCTTGGGGAGGCCTCAAGTTTTGACAGGATTCTGGGCTTGACCTTTACTCCTGATCTTAAATGGAATACGTACATCAAATCTGTTGCCAAGGCAGCTGGAAAAATGGTCGGATCCTTCTATCGATCCAGTAGATATCTCACTGCTGATGCAATTCTCTATCTATATAAGAGCCAGGTACGTCCAAGGATGGAATACTGTTGCCACATATGGGCAGGAGCTGCTAGAAAAGACTTGTCCTGCCTTGATAGGGTTCAAAATAGACTTTGTGGCCTGGTGGGAGATGTCCTTTTCTCTTCGCTGCAACCTCTATCTCACAGAAGAGATGTTGCGAGTTTGTCTCTGCTTTATCGTTATTTTCATGGAAAGTGTTCGACTGAGCTTCAATCTATGGTCCCCCCTCGCCAAACTTTCACAAGAAGCACTAGACTAGCTGAAAACATTATCAATAATTTTTCCCACTCTTTATCTGTGCCTAAACCTAAACATAGATTCCATGATCAAAGCTTCTTTCTTAGAACTGCACGCCTGTGGAATTGTCTTCCGTTTTCCTGCTTTCCAGCTCTCTATAATATGGTTGTCTTCAAGTCTAACGTGAACAAGTTTCTGATGAGCCGTTCCACTTAAGTTAACAAATTTACAGAACTTCCATTACTATTGATTACTATATTGTCCTTTTGACTACTCTACACTCTTTAACCCTTATCCATGAGTGGCCGATCGGCCTTGATAAGTGGTGACGCCTATGTAAAAAAAAAACAAAAAAAAAACAAACTATGTCACAATCTTTTCTTGATAATCTGATAATTTGGCATACAAGTAATAGGATTTGATAGAAACATGTTACATGTCAACTTTTGCAATTTTTTCATAGTGGTAAGAAAATGAAATGAATCAGGAGGGAGTTCGAGTGGTGGGATTTAGCTAAAAAAATAAAAGTATAGGATATTGGCAGATGATATGGCAACACACACACACACACACACACACACACACACACACACACACATATATATATATATATATATATTATAAGGTAAATATTCTTAATTCATTATGAAATTGAACGTCTGAATTTGTTAGATAAAATAAAGTGATTTTTAGACCATAAATTGCTTTAGCTATTTCCGGGGCTGATCCCCTCTCTTAAAGAAAATATGAAATAAAGTGATGTTTAGATCATAAACTGCTTTAGTAATTACCGGAAGTCACACAATTCACTCCACTCTTAAAATATATATATATAAAGTGATTTTTTCCGTGACTGACTCCTTATGCCCCTCCTGTTCCCTCCACCTGCTTTCATAATAATATGAGGAGAAATAAAGTACTTGTACAGTATTCTACCTATATGAGAAAGCAATGAAAAAGTCATAATACTCAATGCTTTTATGTGATTTACGGTTTTAATTACTTTTATGGACGTCACGGGTAAGATTTTTTGTGTTTTTTTTTTAATATGGGCATTATACTGCACAAGTGCGTTATTTCTCGGGTCGATTACTGTACAAGTACGATATTTTTTATTAAAAATTAAACTACTCGATTATTTTGCATAATTTTCAGTGGTGCTTACTTTTTCATACATCACGGCTAAAAGTTTGTTTATTTTTCATATAGGTACTATACTGTAGAAGCGCCATATTTATTATTAGAAAGTTATACTACTCGATGCTTTTACCTGATTTGAAAACAAACAAAAATTGGTGTCGCATTCTGAGTATAAATTAATACGTCGAAATAAGTAAAATCAAATAGTGCTTTTGTCGTTTAGTGAACCTTCAAATCTCTGCATTTCATTTGAAAAACATGTTGAAATTAGTACCAATTCTGACATATTTCAGGTGAAAACATTATAGCCTGCTCAAGTGTCGCTCTGAACGTTACCATCCTGACATCCCTTACATTGAAAATGGAATATTCCAAATGTCTAATAAACAAACAAAAGTTGGTGTTGCTGATAAGGTAAACACATTGTGATTATATATTAATACGTTGAAATAAGTAAAATCAAGATTTATTTTACTAGTAGGTAGGTTCTTGACAAATACCTAAAAATAATGGACAACTCACAAAATTGGACTTCATTATCAGAAATACTTTTGTGTCAATTGTGTACTTTGTAAGGTTGTTAAATAGATTAGGCAGTAAAAAAGTAGAATACGCCATAAAAGAAGGATATTGGGGTATATGATATAATGATGGACACCTTGTTTAAGGAAGTTTAATGTCCAGAAGAGATTCTATTCAACCCAAATCACTTCAGGTGAGAGTGGAGCTAGGATTAACAAAGGGGTAAATTGAGATCTCATCATCTTATTACGGTCATATCTAAGACTTGCCAGTTCTATTACTTTTTAGACACACCTTGTATTATTTTTATTGTTTGTTTATTATTATTTATTTGATCAACATATTAAGAACTTTTCATTGCTTTGAACTGAATATCCAAAGAAAACGCTTATTATAATTAATACAGGATACAGCATATGAGATTCGGGGGGATACAAAGAAGACTAGCATAGAAGTTTTAATGTGAAGTCGTTTTCTTCCTTTACTTTTGCAATCATTCTATATCCATATTTTTAAAGGAAACTAATTTGAAATGATCGTTCAAAGAGACAAACTTAATCAACATAGATATTGCTATGTGTGATTTAAATTTCAAATTATTAAATGACAGATTCTGTACATTTATGAAGAGATTTTGTTCAGAGTTTATGTATTTTTCCTTCGTTTTTATCAAAAGCAACGACTGACTGGCAATCACTTGCTTTGCAAATGGCTACAGAAAAACTTTATATGTTTTCATATCGAGAAATTGCACAAGTCGGAGCGAAGGAAATTAATGGGGAAAACATGAAAAAAGAAAAAGAAGAATCATATTGACATATGAAACGACAAAACTTTTTTTGTTCTCTTTTATATTTTTAATGCTATACATGGAGACTTCTTACACAATTATACGGTAACTTTTGATGAAAGAAATTTGTATATGCAGTTATAATAACAAATCCCCAGGCTAAATGTAACTTGTAGTCTTGAATACTTTCTCCATCTTTTATTGCTTTTGTAGAAGGTTTTAATATTAGAGGACATTTTGCCAGGCAACGGTGCAGTGAAGACTTGTGCTCGATAGAAATTAATGTATTTGCATTATATACAGACACATACGTTCAACCAAAACAAAAAATATTTAAAGAAAAGAAGAGATAAAAAAAATTGTCTGTGTGTATATGTCTGCTCGAACGCACGCACACACACACATACACACATATGCATATATATACTTTAACTGTGCATATAATTGCATGGGTAAAGATAACTACACCTGCACTAATGCAAGTATCGATGTTATGTTAGAGTGCATGCACAGGCATCGAAGTAGGCAGTCGTGATCATTGCGGAACATTGATGACACAGCCACTTCTTTCACATTTTTGTCACAGGGGAAGTTTCAACTGACATTGAAAAAAAAAGAAGCTATTTTCCCCTTAAAACCAAAGTAAACATTACAGCAGATAAAACAGAAGTCAGCCATCTTAAAAAAATTGATGATAGGAAAGCAAATGAAATTAGCAGAAGTGGAATAAAGATTTCTGCAGAATAATTTATGCAAGAAAATCAGACAATATCAAAAGATCTGTCCACTTTTTAGAAGTGAAAAAAAAACAAAAAAAAAAAAACAATGATCATAAATAAAATCAATAAAAAAAGAGAATTAAACATATTGGGTTACAATGAAACTTTCATTCGTTTTTAAGGCTTAATAAAATAATAAAAAAAGTAACACAGTAACAAATTTATGTAATTGCCAGACGTACATGTGACTCGGTGGGTCACAAACACGACCACTATTTATTCTACATTGATTTTGTGAGAAAAATTTCTTAACTGTAACATATCAGTTAAGACATTCTTCATGCACAACTATATATAATAATAAGTCACCATTTCTCCATATTCAAATGTATCCAAATGTAATCAAATGCATATAAAACACACACAGTAAATAAAATAAATACATTAAATAAATAGTATAAATATATTAACTGCAAATATATATATTCTCAAGACGTAACATGCTTGGTAATTTCAATAATTTTGTGTAAACTTTAAAACAAAGACAGGAAGTGTTGCTGATGGTTTAGATAACATTCAAATAAATAAACATAATTTTAGACACAAAGTAATTTTTTATCCATAGCGTTTTAAGTTTGAAATAGACATGAGTAGTGTTAGCAGTAACTTGGATAAGAAGACTGATCATCCGGTAACAACGTTTAATTGCAATCTATAACGTTTTCTATATAAAACAAGGACATATAATATAAGTAATTTAGAAAAATATTAACGTTAACACTACTCTATAATTAACTACCAGGATGCATTAACCGGAGTTGTCCGGTGGTAGCATGCACCCTCCATATGTAAAACTTTAAAATATGGCTGTTTTTTTTTTGTCGTTTGCCAACCCCCAACCTCCTCATCTTAAAAATGGCTTTCGGAATAGATACCACATTTTGTGCCTGGCGTTGGGGTTTTCACAACATTTGCTCGAAGGTTCAGGGTATTTTCAAGGTATGGTTCAAGGTAAAGTTCAGAGCAAGGTTTTTTAGTTGGCAAGACTGGGATTATGGCGATAAAAAAAACTATCGAACCCCGTGTCTCTTAAAGGGAACTAAATTCCTGTAGTCACCTGTACGTTATCAAATATAAATGTAAACGCTATTTAAGAAAGTGACCGTTTTAATTAAGCTGTAAAAGTAAATATTATAAACAGAAAGGTTTATTTAAATAACAAACGATGGTGAATCTGCTTCTTAAACTTTTAATGGGTTAAATTTAATCACATTATTATTGAAAATATAATCATGCGAAAAGCTGAAATTATAATGTTATTATTCTGAAAGCCATTCTTTACATGGGGAGGGTGTTTTGTAACTAATCTGTGCATGTTACATCTGTTACAATGTAAGAAAAATGTAATCTGTGTATGTTACATCTGTTATTGTTGTGAGAAAAAGATATCGTAAAACATGAATTTAACCTGAAAAAAACTATTTCAAAATTGCAAGGTACCAAAGAATTCATAAGCAACAACTTATGCTGGCATATGGTCGCATATGGTATCGCGCTCTGTCATCATATGCATCGGAGACCAATACCTACTTTCAAATTTGGTGCTTGTACATGTTTTTGTACTGCGCTATTTGTAATAGGTATTTTCAGTTTAAATTCAACTTTCACACTATTTTTTTTATATTCAATTGTAAGGTGGAAGAATATTTACAGAAGACCCTCCCCTCCCATTTGTATTGTTCAACGCTTTTAATGAAAAATTATTATGAAATGAAGCCCATTTGCTCATTGTAAAACTTCATGTATTTGGTAAATATGAAGAATGATTACACCGTCGAGAAATCCTTTAAAATTACCACTTTTAAAGGTTTTCGCTGGTGCTGAAAATGAAAACAACGTGTAAAAATCCGACATACGAGTAGTTTCCAAGATATGAATAAATGTTAGTTTTAAAAAGTGGGTGATCACTTTTCTATAATAATTTAAAGCGTATGAGCACCCACTTTATAACCAAATTTTTTTCGGGGGGGGGGGGGGTCAACGTACAATGAACACAATTTAACATCAAATGAGCACCCACCTTTTTTGTTTGGGGTTGGTGCACGTTAAATTGATTATTAATGCCTGGTAGCCCCTCCCCCACAAAAAAGTTGGGTGCTCAGTTTACTTATTGTACGCTGACCTGCCCCCCCCCCCCACAAAAGGTAGCCATAAAGTGGGTGCTCATTTTACGTTAAATTATTATATACAAGTGAGCCCCTACTTTTTTAAAACTAACAGTATCTAATATTGTTGAAACTACTCGTTTGCTGGAATTTTAAACATTATTTTCGTTTTCAGCACCCCCAAAAATCTTTTTTTGCAACTAACATTTCTTCATATATGTTTAACTACTTGTCTGCCGGAATTTTAAACGTGATTTTCTTTTTCAGCCCCCCGGAAAACATATATAAGGCGAAATTTTTAAGGATTGGTCGAAGGTGAAAAATCCTCATATTTACCCCTTTTTTATTTGTTAAATAAGGTGGTTAAATGAAATTAAAATTTAATGACATCCTCACATGTATAATAATAGCGTGATATAATTTTATCCATTTATAGTTTGTGTATATAAACAAACATGCAAACATATAAATCGAATCGGAAACTCGAAAACCGATTGAAACAAAATATTATCCCATGCGTTCCTAAAAATACTATTGTGGTATCTTTATTAATAAAATAAAAGGTTAATTTAAATTAATTGTAAGCCACATCTTAACATGTGAAACAATAGCGTGATTTAATTTTAGACATTTATAGTTTGAGAAGCAGTTATAATGTAAACAAACGTGAAAACTTAAAAATCGAATCGGCAATGCGAAAACAAAATGAACGAAAATGTTTTTCTAAAGCATCCCTAATAACCGAATAAACAAATTACTGTCTCGTTATTTTTATTACTAAAATAAAATATAATTAATAATGATCTGTCACCGTATCTTTATTACTAAAATAAAATATAATTAATAATTATTTGTCACTGTAAATGAAATAAATGTAAACTGTAATTGAAATATAAAACTCCAATTTCCATTTGGTAAAATAACACGACAAATAAGCAATACACCAAGTAATTTGTTTCCTAGTGATAAGGATGATAATAATAAAAATGTAGTGCGAATCAATTTTTTTCGAGATTGTGAAGTTTGTAATCGGGGTATTTGGTATGTAATGATTCTAGTTAGGGAAGCCATGTGTGTGTTAATCTTTGTAGCATTCTTTTTTAAAATTTTATTTCGGTTAATCCAGAATGTCCGAATATGCAGAAATCAACCAATGAGATTGTGAAAAATAGTATAGGGGAAGTAATAATCGTTAAGAGTATGCGATGTGTAAGAAATTACGAGTCAGTTAATGACGGCTTAGACGCAGGAAAGTAGAAAAAAGTATAAATGCAGGCGGTGTAAAATGGGGTCCTAAGAGGACTTGTGGAAGAGGGGAAAAATTTGAACTACTTCCTCTGTAGGTTATGACGATGATGAAGATGGCGTTCCTAGGAATAAATGTAATATTTTAATATTACGAAATAATGTGTATGTAATGGCATTCTGTAGTTAAATAAGATAATGGCTAATAGCATAGGCATACAATTTTTTATGTGCAATTTGTTGTTGTAAACGTACGGTATTTTAGTCCAGAGGGGGAAAACTGCACCTCTTCTATTATATACAAGACTAGCTGTATCCGCTCGGCTATGCGTTACCATGCCTAAGTCTGGTTGACAAAAGTATTAAAGACACACGCGCTCACATACAGACACAAACACACGCACAAAACAAACACATGCACACACGCGCAAAGGCAACACACACACACACACAAGAAAAAACACACGCACACACAGAGAAGCACACACATACACGCACAAACACACATGCAAACACACACGGAAGCACACACCAAAAACACGCACAAAACATACATGTACACACACACACGCAAACACACACGCAAATACACAAACAAACACACACAGAGAAACGTACACATACACGCATGCATGCAAAAATACACATGCACACAAAAAACACGCACATACACACACAAAACATACGGACGCACACACGCTCATGCACAAACAAACACGCAGACACAGTAAAAGCACACACACGCACACACAAGATAAACACATGCTCACATGCATAAACACATGCACGCACACACACACACACACACAACCAAACTCAGGCGCATATGCACAAACAAAGTCATGCATACACACGCACACACACATGCAGGCACCCACACATATGCACCCACACACACGCACACACTTCGAAATTAGTAAGGAGTAGCCAGTTTAAATGTTTTAAAATCACACATGAGGAGATTTTGAAGTACATCAAATGTCAATTTACGGTTATTATTAAATGATAGAGTGAAGCAATATAGTTAACTGTGTAAAGAAAAAACAAAGAAATAGCATTGTTGAGTGTCTGGTAAGGAGAATCGAAGTAGGAAAAAAACATTGCTAACCGTAACTGTTATTTTTTTCCAGGGATTGTATTTTTTGGGTGAGTACTGGAAAGAATATAAAGTAAAAAATTAAAAAACAAAAAAACGGAAAAGGGAACGACCCGTTACAAAACAAACTAAAAAAAAATGCATTGTTGACTGTTTGGTACGGAGAATCGAAAAAAAAACACAATGCTAACCGTAAATGTTAATCATGTTTGTATCAAGGATAGTTTTTTTAAGAGAATGAGTTTCATGGTGACAATGTCTGTGTTGGTAACAGCAAGGTTATTAATACACAAAATTACGATTAATGAGAAAAGCCAGAAATTTCTAAGGGAGAAATTATTATTTTCTAATCTGTAACTGGAAAGGTAATAGTATGTATATGAATGCATGAACCAGTTACGAAGAGTACTTGGAAACAATTGTCATAAGGTCTGTGTATAGTCCCGGTGACGAGGGGGGCGGTAAGAGGAATGTAGATTTAAAGGGGAAAATAGAAACTACCTCGCCAAAAGATATTGCAATTGTGATGATGTTGCTCCTACGATGCAATGAAGGATTTTATTAGAATGTGTATAAAATGGCATTCTAAAGTTACATATGATAATGGCTAATAATCTAGACTTAATAAATCTGTATGAGGCATAATTTAAAAACATATGGTATTTTGGTCCAGAGGGGAACTTCTGCAAACATTAACTTCATATAATATTTCTAAATAGAATATTTAAAACAATTCGATTATTAAGTTTATTAAAAATTTAGTATAAGTATTCTTATTTATAATCAGGTTCCGTTTTATTACACATGGAGTAACAACACATGGCACAAGAGAAAACGAAGGGCAAATAGTGAGAGTCGTCCTGGTGTAAAATTTGACATTACAATTGGAGAAGTTTATTCTGTGCACCCAAGTCACTGTAACTGTTGCTTTTTGAGACTTATCTACATGAAACAAAAAGGCTGACTGCATTTTCCTTTCTAAGAACTATTGATGGACAAACTATTGACAGTTACAGGGAAGCCTGTTTGACCTTAAATTTGTCAGAAAATTTCAATCAGGCAGAATTGTGGCAGAAACTTCAGTATCACCCACACCTGTTTCTCTTGGAGTTCTTTTTGCAATAATTTTCAAAACTTGTGAAGTCATCCATTAGCATTGTTACAGAAATATAAGGATGATTTATCCGAGGACTATAAATATCAGCAACAACAAAGATTCCCAGAGACAGAACTAGGATTTAGTGAATAAATATATAATTCTGTGTTGATTGCTATTGAAGATCATGTGATTGTGGGGAGGAGCTCTACAAATCTGGGATATTATTATGGTGACCAGATTCATTGATAACAAACGTGCTTTTGCCAGACCAACAATATACTCATATAGAACAATCATTGAGAAAGTGGCCGATATGTAAGGAGGATAGATTTTTAGATGCACCAAGAGCAACTAAAAAACTTTTCTCACCAATTTATTGCTGGCCAAACTCAGTCAGCGAAAGCAAAATAGCCTTAACTGTGACACGTTCTGAAATTGCTGCAACTTTAATCCCAGGAGATTGAACAGTTCGCACATAATTTAAACTTCCTTTGGATCTGAGTACAATTGATAAAACTGTTTGAAATATAAACATTCTGGTATTGCTGAAGTTATCATAAGATGATATTTGATAGTGTGGGACGAAGTTACAATGTCTCATAAAAAGCTCTAGAAGCTGTTAATAGAACACTGCAGGAGTGGCGTAATTCCAACTGCTTGATGGAATGTGTGGTTGTAGTGCTTTGAGGTGATTTTAGGCAAACTTTGCCAGTTATTCTCAGTGGAACTAATGCAGATGGTTTGATAGCATATTTGAAATTCTCTGTACTGTAGAAACATGCCAAACGTCTAAAACTATGAGGGCATATTTACATGGAGATTTTCTGTCTGGGCAATTTGCTTTTGAAACTTTGAGAGAGAAGACTGAATATGAATTGGAAAGGGGAAATAAATTTGGTTAACTCAGTTGAAGAACTAATCGAAAATGTTTTTTTTTTCATCATTAATTTCAAATTTTACAAATCATGATTGGTTGTGTAAAGAACAATTACGGCACCAAAAATATTGCAGTGAATTGTTTAAATGAAAGACTTGTTAAAATGTTGACAGGATCTAAGCATAATTATAAATCCATAGACTCTATCGTAGAAGATTCTGAAACAGTCAATTATGCAGTTGAATTTTTGAATTCCCTCGAGCCAAATGGTGCTCCTCCTCATTGTCTTTGATTGAAACTAGGTGCTCAATCTCTCACCACCAAAATTATGCAATGGCACAAAAAAATTTATGAGAAATGTTTTAGAAGCCACACTAATTTCTGGCTATGGAAAAGGCGAAGATGTTTGTATCCCTCAAATTCCTTTAATATCTTCCAACGTTTTTTTTTTTTAATTCAAACGCGTTCAGTTTTGCAATGTCTATCCATAAGTCACAAGGTCAGACACTAGAGGTTGTTTTGCATTTAAAAGAGGATTGTTTTGTTTTCACGTGGACAACTATAGATCGGTGCTTCTAGAATAGGGAGTTAAACAACCTTTTCATGTTCACTCATAATAGTAAAACTAAAAATATTATTATAAGGAAGTGTTTTTCTCTGAGAAATTAACAAACTAATAAGTGAACATTGTTCACAGGTCATTTATGCCTCAGCCCTTGAATCAAGGAGAAACGAAATAGAATCCTCAGAAGTATAATAGAATTTCGAGACTATCTTCTGTATCGTTGTAGAAAACTTCCCAAACTGATCGGAGGTAAATGTTTTTTTTTTATTTTTTAAATAATACAAAGACTGAGTACATTTTTCTTGTCATACCTAAATAAATATATATGTGAGTCATTGTTTATATATTTTATGTGTATCTTATACATCCTTTTTGTTTTAATAAATTGCATGACAATCTTCTATGCAATTCTATAGTTCTATATTTTACAGATTGATAATTTCTAATTTATAACATTTACTTTTGAATATCTTAATTTTCGTTATTGAAATGTATCGCTAAAATTTCACATAATTTCAATACTGTCAAGTAACTCCTGGCATGTTTAATATTATATTGCTTTACATGGTTTTGAATTCTCTTTGACATTGAGAGATTAAACTAGGTCAATGGGTGCGGATAATAGAATCTCCGTTTTTTCTGCTTTTCTGAAAACATGGTTTTGTTAGTCACTCTAACAAAACAAAAAAGGGCGACAAAGTTGATATCAAAAATATATATTTCCGCAAGATTTTATCTTTCTTTACATCATTTTTGCTTTGGTTTCGATACTCAGAAATTTAAAGCTATCTCTTTAGACGCACACCCTCTTTTCATAACCTTTCAGACTATCATAAATCAGTCCATTTTTTGAAGGCTCTTTTTGAATCCAGTAAACGACGGGTGCTTCTGCTAGTATAGTATATATAGTATATATATATAATTGAGGCAAAAAAAAAAATATAATAAAGCAGATGAATTTTTATAATGAATTTTTATTTTTCCAATTTTCTTTTTAATCTTTTTGGTTTCAAATAAAAAAGGACACTCTCCCGGAACATAAATTGTAAAACTCTTATAAGCAACTAACACCAGTTGTTAACGTCTCGTTTACAGTGTTTGCTCTTGTTGCTTCGATATAATCTTTGTTTTCTACAGTTTTTTGTTACTTGCTTCTTTTACCTGCATATGATTCAACATAGAATCGAATGTACTCGTGATACATATGGAACAGTTATTAATATTTTCCATTTTGAAACTAAAATGATTATGAAAAAAAAAATGAAAAAGTATAATTTATTAAGCTGTGGAATCTTTTATTTAATTATTTCGACTATTATCCTCATCTTCTATTTTTTTCACAACGTGTCCGCCAATCATTCCTCTGGTCTTCTAGAATATGAGGATAATAGCCCAAATAATTAAATAAAAAATTATACAATTGACTCATCTGCAAAATAATTCCAAACTAATTCAATAATGTAGAATCTTTGTTGTGTTTAACGATGTTTGCTTTAATGAAAGGCTGCTGCCTAAACATACATTATATAAAGTCATATGTATTTATATAGTCATTCACAGACAGACTGTTTCGCTGTATTACAGCTCTTAAATGCGACTCATCTAACAACAACCTCAAGTTAGGATTGAGTCAACGCTTCTAAACGTTATGCTAATTGGCTGCTGCTAAGGTTGATATATGAAAGTACAATGATCAAACAATGTCCAATCGCTTAAGCTCTATTTGTTTATACAAAAGCATTGTTTTATATGCTCGTGGCAGTTTGTCATTTCATCCTCCAATATGCTCAACCCAAGTTAGAGAGCATTATAAACACACACGCGCGCGCTCGCACGTGCATTTATGTGGGAAAGTAAAGTTGTTGGTATTGAGGAAGCAAGACAAAAACAAGCGATATTATATAAATCTCTCTGTATATAACAAATACATATATATTTAATTATTCTTTTTATCAATAATAAATCTATCTTAAAAAGTCAAACTTCTACACGATGATCTACTTTGTGTGACACTGTTCTATGACGTATTTCCAGGAAAGTCCTTTTTTTCAATGGCAGTTGTTTCAAATCTTCTGGGACCGTGTGGACCGAGAATTCTAAATTAGAGCTTAGTCACGGAGAATAGCAGCAGTAAATAGAAGGAAGTTATTTATTTATTCATAGTTGGTTATGAATTTGTATGTTCAGTTTTTCTTATTTTTTTATTTACTACCGGGACCTGTGGAATTCCATAGTGGACTCTTTCATATGTAATATATTGATGTTGGCATTCTGCAGATGTTCAACGTAAATGAAGACGCCTTGATATTCTCGTAGCCCTTTTGTTAAAACAGCAAAAGTATTTATCTAAGCTAGCATGGACGCCCGGCGTAGCCCAATCGTAAAATACTTATATGATATTTTAATTTATGCAGATTTTGTATATATTATTACTGAGTCAATTTTCTATCGGGTTTGATGTCTTATAAAGTTGTGATTTACAAAAAAAAAATATATCCATATGATTTGGGTGCATCAGCTTGAATCGAAACCGAAACCAAAACTTTGGAAAAAAATATATGCATATATATATATATATATATATATATATATATATATATATATATATATATATATATATATATATATATATATATATGGTAAAATTATTAATAAAAAAATAGATGACTTGAGTGCTATCAGCTATAATCGAAACCGAAACCAAAACTTATGAAGAATTCTTAGTATAATTATTTATTACAAGAAATGGAAGGTCATAACAATTAAACGACAGTCACTCGTGAGTATAAAGGATGTAAGCATGACACAAAATAACACACATTATCATAATTATATATAAATTATAGTCAATATCGCCTATTTATTATTTGCATTTTTTTATTATGCGAATTAGCTAGTGGTTTATTGATTTCTGTTAATTAATCAAGCCATGATGAGAAAACAAGGGTCTTGCAAAAAATGAGACCCCATCAACACTAGGTAAATTAAATGACGAACTAGTTTAATTTATATACAAATTTTTTCTTCTTAAATATTATTAATAGTAATTTTTATCAAAGTAGATTTCTCTACCTACTTCCGTTAGTAAAAATTATTTTGTGTTAATTAGGTCTACACAGGTTGTAATATTGGAATCCGGATTCATTGCTGTACCGATATGTGGCATAACGTTATTATTATATTTATTATACTTATTTATTATTCTTTTTTAACTAATTATTTTTTACATTCTATATGCCACTTTGACCTGCTAAAATGTGTTGTTTTTATTTTTTTAATTTTCGTTTTATTATTTATTTATGCATTTATTTTTCAGGCCGAAAGTATATATATATATATATATATATATATATATATATATATATATATATATATATATATATATATATATATATATAATGTATTTTTTTATTACGATGTGGGGAAGGTGAGGCACTATAATCTGTTATTATGATATAATATGACCAAAACGGTTCATTAAATAAAATGTCAAAAAAACAAAAAAACAAAACCAGAATAAAAAGTTATTACTGATGCCGCACTCTCTCTCTCTCTCTCTCTCTATCTATCTATCTATATATATATATATATATATATATATATATATATATATATATATATATATACTCGGGTTTTTTATATTCAAAAGTAATGGACTAATGAATTCAACGAGGTTGTTAGATAGTGCTCAATAAAAAGAGCTGATAATACTTGTTTATTGTTATATAAACATGCTCACATCCCGCTGCTACAAATAGCCACTTGTTTCAATCAAACAACAGATATCATCAGGCAGCGACTTGACTATTCAAAAGTTCAATGAATAACCCATTATTCATTGAACTTTTGAATAGTCAAGTCGCTGCCTGATGATATCTGTTGTTTGATTGAAACAAGTGGCTATTTGTAGCAGCGGGATGTGAGCATGTTTATATAACAATAAACAAGTATATATATATATATATATATATATATATATATATATATATATATATATAAAGAGAGAGAGAGAACGAGAGGTAGAAAGAAATAGATAGATAGATAGATAGATAGATAGATAGATAGATAGATAGAATTTCTTTCACATTGACACACACATATATTATATATATAACATGTGTGGTTCTGGACTAAACACTTGCTATCGATTTCGATGCATCAGGGACAACCTGTTCATGTCAGTTCTGATGTCTGTATATCATATGAGACCACAGTCCAGTAATAAATTTGCATAAAAGTCCACAGACAGCGGGACATGCAGGAGAGTTCGGAGACAAAGTAGTTGACATGACAGATCGAGTCTTTGTTTTCTTTCTCAATCCTAGAAACAGTTTCCATTAATGATGCTGAAGATCTTGGGGTACATTAACCTCCAACTCCATAGGAATTGATAGTCTGCTTAAAGGTGTATATCTATATCTTCTACTATTATATAAAGGACCTTTGTCTGTGTGTGAGTTCGTTCCATATAAACTCGGAAACAACTAGACCAATTTTTGGAAATTTCACGTGAAGGTACTTGATGTGTCTGGAAGTGTTCTTATGTAGGTTTTATATCGGAATGTGGCGGTAATTATCAAAAACCGATAAACTAAAATATTCTGATTAAACAAAGAAGTCCGGTTTTTAACACTTTTGTACAACCTAATAACATAAGTGCATTTGTGAAGTTTTATCACTGCACAAGCAGAAAGGTCCAGCCTAAAAAAATCAATTGTAAATGCTTTTATAAAACAGGGGCGCGTTTGAAATGAATGTTTCTTCACTGCGGGGGAAGGGGGGGGTAGAGAAAGCAATCAATCAATTTGATTGAAAAATGAGCAATTTCACTGATTTCGACGACAATAAAAATATGGGAGAGCGGGACATTTGTAACGTCATGTCTCCCTGCTAGTATATATATATATATATATATATATATATATATATATATATATATATATATATATATATATATAATGATATATATATACATTTTATTTGTTTTTTTTTTTGTTTTTTTTACACAGGAATCACCACTAATCAAGGCCCGGAGGCCACTCGAGGGTAAGGGTTAATGGGCATACATTAGTCAATGTGATTATAGCGTACTAAACATAAGTAGTGGGAATTTTGTAAATTGGATTACTTAGGGAGACGGTTCATCAAGAACTTGTTTACGTTGGACTTGAAGACAATCAGATTGTATTCAGCTAGAAAGCAGGCAAATGGAAGAGGATTCCACAGGCGTGAACTTCTAAGAAAGACGCTTTGCTCATTGAATCTACATTTAAGTTTAGGAACAGATAAAGAGTGTGGGAAATTATTGATAATGGTTTTGGCTAGACGAGTGTTTTTCGTGAAAGCCAGGCGAGGGGGAACAATAGATTGAATCTCAGATGAGCACTTGCCATGAAAATAATGATAAAGCAGAGACAGGCTGTGGAAAAGAGGTTTCAGAGAAGAGAAAAGGGCGCCCCCACTAAGCTACGAAGTCTATTTTGAACTCTGCCGAAGCAGGATAAGCTGCTTCTTGCAGCTCCTGCCCAGATGTAGCAACAGTACTCCATCATTGTCGTACCTGGCTTTTATATAGGTAGAGAATTGCATCAGCAGTGATATATCTGCTGGTAAAAGGATCCCACCATTTTTCCAACATCCTTGGCAATGGATTTGATATGTGTTCCATTTCAGATCGGGAGTAAAGGTCAAGCCTAGAAGCTTGTCAAAACATGAAGCCTCCCCAAGACGAGAGCCATTCATTTCAATTGATGACAGATGGGCATCAGAGCGTTCATGATGTAAAGATAGAAGCTTGGTTTTAGATGCATTAAAAGTAACCAGCCACTTTTTCCCCATTGTACCACGTGCTCAAGATCAGAGGAGAGAGAGTCAAAGAGAACTTTGTTGTTTACAGTCTTTGATGTGTTACCATAGATGTCATCAGCATAAATATCTACAAATGATGTAAGGATGTGATTTGGAAGATCATTGATGTAGATCAGGATGGACCTCTGAGGGACTCCAGCACTAAATACTGAGAGCTTCTGATTTCTACCCATCAACCACTACTCTTATGAACCTATCAGAAAGAAATGATTTAATAATTGAGGAGACATTTCCAGCTATACAGTAGCTGGAGATCTTGTGAAGTAAACTTTGATGCCATACTCTATCAAAGGCCTTTTATATGTCAAGGGCAATTGCCCTAGAAAGGTTGCCTCTGTCGAGAGATTTACTAATCCTATGAGATATAAATGTAAGCATGCTACTGTAGATCTAGCAGAACGGAAACCATATTGCATGTCACTAAGAAGGTTATTTTTGCTGAGATGGTTGACTACTTCTCTATTTAGCACAGATTCCAGCAGTTTACCCATGACGCACAGGAGATTCATTGGTCTGTACTGCGAGGGGGATGAGTGATCACCTAAATTCTTAAATACAGGGCATACTGATGAGGTTTTCCAAGGTGTTGGGATGCATTTCTCCTTAAAACAATGCCTAAATAACTTTGTAAGTATGGGCGCTAGTTCTGATTGAAGCTTTTTGAGCACTATAATTGGAATGCCGTCATGGCCAGTTGCTTTACTGGAATCAAGGTTTTTGATTAACTTGGCAGCATCACCTACATAGCGTGTTTTCAGATACATGAAGAAATATTGGGGGTTGGCAGCATTCATCGTAAAGGGTAGAATAAGCTGCAAAGATCTTGGCAAAGAGTTTGCCTTTGTCTGATGCTGATGAGATTACCTCAGGTCCATTGATGATAGTTGGGATAGAGCATACAGGATTCTGTTTGCTATTTGCCAAAATTGATGGGAACCAAGCCACTGCTCAGCTACCTTGGACTTGATGGACTGAGCATACAACTCTCTTGCCTTCTTTATTACTTTTTTACAGAGGTTGTTGACGGTCATGAAAACGATTTTAGTCTCAGTACATCTATTATGTAAGAAACAATGGAAAAAGTGATTTCTGTGCGCACTGGCAGCAGCACATTCTGGAGAGAACTACAGCTGGCTGTTAGGGTTTTGCTGGAACTTTTTCAAGGGTATGAAACGGT
Organism: Euprymna scolopes; assembly: GCF_053919585.1. Classification (NCBI taxonomy): domain Eukaryota; kingdom Metazoa; phylum Mollusca; class Cephalopoda; order Sepiida; family Sepiolidae; genus Euprymna; species Euprymna scolopes. The sequence continues at coordinate 104,578,172 of NC_136497.1, read as the reverse complement.
TTATACTTCTAATTTACCATTCTGTCAGGTCTGATACTATAGAGGACACATCCTTTTTAAACATGGAATGCAGAGGGAGATCTGATATAAATATATGGAAGCTATCCCAGTCAGCAACAGAGTATCGATATACTGTACGATGGAGAGGTACGTCTGAGGACCTATTACATTTCGTTCTTATCTTAACTGATACAACAGAGTGGTCGGAAGATCCCAGTGGAGACAGAACAGAAGATGAATATAGCTCAGGACAAGTTGTGATAAAGAGGTCTAGGAGACTTGCATACTGACTGTCAGTGTCGGGGACACGGGTTGGTTCATGAACAATCTGTGAGGTCATAAGCAATGGAGAAATCATGACAGAACCTCCCCTCGTTATCAGTATTGTTTCAGTGGATTAACCATTCCACATTGTGAACATTGAAGTCTCCACAGACGTGAATGTTTGCTTAAGGGTACGCAGACAGGATATGCTCAATTTTCTCAGATATGCTTTTAAAGATAGTAACTCCACTGTTGTGGTGCGATGTCGGTACACATTCCTGAGAATGTTTCAGTCAGCCAGTTACAAATAACTAGAGACCTCTTCAAATGATACTGCTTATACAAAAGTTTAGTCCATCTAAATATACAATATATATATATATATATATATATATATATATATATATATTAGCAGGACCCGTAAACTGGCGCTTTCCAGTGGTAGCCTGTAAAAAATTAAAGTACGGCTGTTGTTGTTGTTCTTGTAGCCCAACCACCAACCTTCTCATGTTATGTATGGCTTTGGCAATGGACACCCTCAACCTTCCTATCTTAAGAACGGCTTTCAGAATAGACACCCAATTTTGTGTGCGTGGTTGTCAAAAAATTTGCTCGAAATGTAACTTTGATAATCACTGTAAGGATTCTCTCGTGCAAATACTATGAACAAACAAAAAAATTTTGTGGTTGCAGTGTCAGTAGGACCGTGTGTACTAATCTGGTGGCAGGGTATGGTTCAGGGAGTTGATATTTATGTTGGCAAGACTGGAATTTAGGTTTCAAAATATTCTCGAACCCTTTATCATTTAAAACAAATTAAATTCCTGTAGTCACCTGTACCTTAACATGTAAACATGTAAACGGTACAGAAAAAAACAATATAAACAGAACGTTTTCTTTAAATAATAAACAATTATTATTTATTTTAAACAATATATACAGAATTTTGTTTATATTATAAACAGTATAAATAGAACAGTTTATAACTTGAAACAATGTAAACCTTTTTAAATTTTAAACAACAGAAAGAGAATTTTTTATGATTTTGAAAGAAATACTGTTCACAAACATTTTTCAATAAATATACCTATACGAAAATAAAATTGTGGGAAATTAGACAAGTTATTTAGGTTTGTGACATATTTGCGTTTAAAAATAAAAACAAAAGATTTAACATTAGTTTTTAAATACACACAAATATTTTTCAATATATACACAAAAGCAAAATACGTTGTATTTTGCTTTATGCTCTATTTGCGTGTAAAAATAAAAACAGAACATTTACTATTAGTTATTACCCGTGTGAGCCCTCCGAACAAAAAAAAAAAAAATTAAGCAACCCCCTATTAAAAAAAAAAATGAAAATAGCATCGAGTAACCTTTTGAGCGAAAAAAAAAAAAAAAATTATCCGCAGAAGCCAGGCTCAAACAGGCAATGCAAGAAGAAAATGAGATGAAGAAAAAGGAAGCAGTTCAGTAGCCTGACCCACGGTAAACTTATGATTTTACAGACCTTCGAAATAACACCTTTAAAACATATCGGTAGCCGTGAATGACCTTGAGTACATAAGTTTAGCATAGCTTCCATGAGGACCACTCTCTCACTCTCTCTATATCGTTCTCCCTATATATCTTTATCTCTCTCTATATATATCTTTCCCTATCTCTTCGTGTATACTTGCTTAACCAAATAAAATGAGTTCAAAAGATTAGCATGGCTACGATGATTACGACACTCCCCCCTCTCTCTCTCCCTCTCTCTCTCTCTGTCCCCGCTCTGTCTCCTACCGTGTGTACTTACATAACCAAATAAAATTAGGTCAAAAGTTTAGCACAGCTACAATGATGATGACGCTCCTCTCTCTCTCCCTTTCTCTCTCTCTATATATATATTTATCTTTATCTCCCTCTCTGTCTCTCTGTCTCTGTCTCTGTCTCTGTCTCTGTCTCTCTCTCTCTCTCTCTCTCTCTCTCTGTGAATACTTGCTTAACCAAATAAAATGAATTCAAAAGTTTAGGACGGTTATGATGAGGACGATGCTCCTCTCTTTCTCTTTCTCTCTCTCTTTCTCTCTCTATCTCTCTCTATCTCTTTATATCCGTGTATATTTCCTACCATAGTTTCGTGCTTACTTGCTGTTCTGTAAAACCTCTAAATTCATTCCTATATGCTTGTTTGTTTAAGCAGAAAAAAGTGTAATAAACCATAATATATTAAACGAAGTATTATATAGGGAGATAAAAAGAAAAACCACAATTATTTTTTTAGAATAAAATGACTGCAGGGTGCAGAGAGAGCGCCCATATTTGTTAAGGTCGAGCATGTGCGTTTATTTAAGAAAATATGTATTCCCGAATAAGCGATTTGTCAACTTGCAGCCAATAAAAATAGCTGGAACTGAATAAGAGAAGAATTAATATTTTTATAACGGACAAAAGAAAAGGAAATAGTTGTGTATGAGTCAGTTTCGAAGGTGGACAGAGCGGTATATATATATATATATATATATATATATATATATATATATATATATATATATATATATATATATATATATATATATATATATATGAGAAAGGTGCAAATTTGAAGCATCTTCCATGTGGGATTTTCTCTGTCACGGTTAGGTTTAAAATTTCATATTCATAGCTAAACGTACGGATAAAAATATTTGTATCTTAAGATTGAATTTGTTTCAATCAACTTGTAAGTAAACATCCGTAAACCAAACTCAACTTAATTGTATACTCCAGAGAGCTTCGCTACATGTTTAGAAAGTGAATTCTGCATATAACAGGGGTTAGTCTTTCTTTACATAGCTGGAATCTGGTAGTCAGGAAACATGTCAGAGCTAAACATGGCCCTGCAGTAAATTTGCGAGATCGAAAAAGAAATTCAGAAATAAGAAAGCGATTTAATATTAACAGATCCATCAACAACGCTCTCCATAAAAATTTCAAAATCAAACAAATTTTTTCAAAATCCCTAAATTCACGTATTTGAACATTTCCCAATCCCGTCCTCCCACCCGTCTGTGCATTTATTTCTGCAATACTAATTAGTCATGCTTGATAAAAAAAATCAAAGAAAAAGAAAAGAAAAAGAAACTATGACATAGAAAATGATTTAGAACGAATGGAAGAATGCCAGCAACAAAAGCAAAAGCCGCAATGAAGTAATGATAAAAAAAACACGAATGGAAGTGAAAAGCCAGTCATATTCGCCAGATAAACCTACTTATATTCTATCCAACATGCGAAAAGAAAAAATGCCAACCAGCATAAGCCGTCATGCCAGCCATTATCCATTGTTTCCATATCATTAATCATTTATACCATACGGAAGAATCGCCAAATCTCTCAGTAAGATGAACTTACGTAAGTCTATTAGCCAGACTCTGAGAATTGGTCTTTACAATATGTAAGGCTGTTCGTATTATTTGGATTCATTGGACTACTGTTCACGTCTTGAGTGCGATTTTTGCAACATTTCGGTTGATGTAACCTCCAACCTTCTTCAGGAGTATCTTGTGAAACTCGGGAATGTTTCTGTTGAACTCAGGATTTTGGACGGAATTTAGAGCGGAACCATTTATTTACTTCACGGGGGTAACATGCTCTTGTTCCGCCAGCCATACACTTGAAGAAGGACCCATGGCGTGAAAAAATCAATTGTAAAAAGTGATATTTCCCTGAAGGTTGAAGGTTCAATCCTCAGTGTGGGCGACTGGAAAATAGACTTGCAAATTACTTAGGATTTCTATCCAGTCTTGGCTGAGAGAACAAGAGCATGCTACCCCCGTGAAGTAAATAAAGGGTTCCGCTTAAAGAAGGTCGGAGGTTTTATCGACCGAAATGTTGTGAAAATCTCACTCAAGATAAGAACAGATGTCCGATGAATCCAAATAATATGAATAATTAATCCTCATCTAAAAAATGCAGCTGCCTTTATCTAGAGGATGGCATGAAATACGCTCCATTATGTCGGGTTTATTATAAAAATTAAAACCTATTTTTCTGTTTAAAGTACTTCCATCATTTTGAGTAGAGAACTTATTTAATAAAAATAATTTTTTGTTGATCTGCTAATTCTAACGTTTCAAATAGTATTTTAACTTATGTATTTATCTGGATTTTTTAGATGAGGATTGAAAATTTGTATTATTTGAATTATTCAAATTACTATTCTCATGTTGAGTGTTATTCCCACCACATTTCGGTTGACATAACTTCCGACTTTCTTCAGGTGTATTTTGTCAAATTTAGGAATCTTTCTGTCAAACTCGGGAACCTGTATTGGATTTTTAATGGAAATTTTTATTTAATCCATGGGGATAGCATGATCTGCTTCCATCAGCCATGATCGAGTAGAGATCTTAAGTCGCAATTGCATTCTTAATATCAGCCGCACTATAGATTGAACATTTAACCTTTAGAACTGAATTTCACTTGATTTATCCATTACACAATGAGTATTTACGAAAAATACTAGTTTGAAGTTTAAAAGCCTTAAAACTACCAAAATCTACCAAAAACTGTTAATAGACCGAAATCTCAAACGAGCTCGCCCACTTCCCGGAAACTATATCACTAACTGATGAAAAATCTGCATCTAACAATATTCGGATATACCATATAAGCAAGAATTAAAGGAGATCAAATATCGCGAAAGGAAGAAATGAGAAAATCTGAAAGCTAAGGATGAAGACTCCACATCCACCATTCATCAATATGAGCCATTGTCAACAAAAGTAAATGGCAGTTGACTTTTTTTTGAGGAATCAGTACTAATGTAAGATCTTAACTTTGTTGCAATCATCAGGTAGATTCCATGCTATAGCATTATAGCTTGAATTAATCGAAGACAAGTTGAGAGAAGCAATCGAAAATTCAAAACCTAGCATCTGAAAGAAAGAAATTATTGGCTATAATGTAACTATGCAATGATGATGATAGACTATTAGCAGACAAAAAATGTTGTAGCTTGTAAGGAAGCAGTCTTGTACTGCAGCAACTATGCAATAAATTGTTCTGGTTTTTAAATTCATAAAATTATGAATTTTTTGCCATTTTTATCATTTTTAAAACATAATATAAAAATGTAATTAGACATTTTAACATTTATATTGATTTAGTTTTTTACATTGATGTAGTTTTTTATATTGATGTCGTTTTTTATATTGATGTCGTTTTTTTTAGATTGATCTTTTTTATATTGATGTAATTTTTTTATATAGATGTCGTATTTTTATATTGATGTCGTTTTTTTATATTGATGTAGTTTTTTTTATATTGATGTAGTTTTTTATATTGATGTCGTTATTTTATATTGACGTCGGTTTTTTATATTGATGTCGTGTTTTATATTGATGTCGTTTTTTATATTGATGTCGTTTTTTATATTGATGTAGTCTTTTTATATTGATGTAGTCTTTTTATATTGATGTAGTTTGGTTTATATTGATATAGTTTTTTATATTGATGTCGTTTTTATATTGATGTTTTTTATATTGATGTCGGTTTTTATATTGATGTCGTTTTTTATATTGATGTCGGTTTTAATATTGATGTAGTTTTTTATATTGATGTCGTTTTTTTATATGGATGTCATTTTTTTATATTGATGTAGTTTTTTTTTTATATTGATGTCGTTTTTTATATTGATGTCGTTTTTTTATATTGGTGTAGTTTTTTTATATTGATGTAGTTTTTTATATTGATATAGTTTTTTATATTGATGTCGTGTTTTATATTGATGTCGTGTTTTACATTGTTGTAGTTTTTTATATTGATGTCGTTTTTTATATTGATATCGCTTTATATATTGATGTCGTTTTGTTTATATTGATGTCGTTTTTTATATTAGTGTAGTTTTTTGTATTGGTGTAGTTTTTTTATATTAATATCGTTTTTTTATATTGGTGTCGTTTTTTTATATTAATGTCGTATTTTTATACTGATGTCGTTTTTATATTGATGACGTTTTTTATATTGGTGTAGTTTTTTGTATTGATGTCGTTTTTTTATATTGATGTAGTTTTTATATTGATGTCGTTTTTTATATTGATGTCGTCTTTCTTATATTGATGTCTTATTTTTATATTGATGTCGTTTTTTTATATTGATGTCGTTTTTTATATTGATGTCGTTTTTCATATTGATGTCGTTTTTTTATATTGATGCCGTTTTTTGTATTGATGTAGTTTTGTTCACATTGATATAGTTTTGATGTCGTTTTTTGTATTGATGTCGTTTTTTGTATTGATGTCGTTTTTTGTATTGATGTCGTTTTTTGTATTGATGTCTTTTTTTATATTGATGTCGTTTTTTATATTAATGTCGTTTTTATATAGATGTCGTTTTTTATATTGATGTCGTTTTTTTTATATTGATGTCATTTTTTTTATATATATGTCGTTTTTTATATTGATGTCGTTTTTTTATATTGATGTCGTTTTTTATATTGATGTCGTTTTTTGTATTGATGCCGTTTTTTGTATTGATGTCGTTTTTTATATTGATGTCGTTTTTTATATTAATGTCGTTTTTTATATTGATGTCGTCTTTTATATTGATGTCGTTTTTTATATTGATGTCGTTTTTATATTGATGTCATTTTTTCATATTGATGTCGTTTTTTTATATTGATGTCGTTTTTATATTGATGTCGGTTTTTATATTGATGTCGTTTCTTTATATTGATGTCGTTATTTATATTGATGTCGTTTTTTATATTGATGTCGTTTTTTATATTGATTTCTTTTTTATATTGATGTCGTGTTTTATACTGATGTCGTCTATTTTGTATTGATGTCGTTTTTTATATTGATGTCGTTTTTTTATATTGATGTCGTTTTTTTATATTGATGTTGTTTTTTATATTGATGTCGTTTTTTATATTGATGTCGTTTTTATATTGATGTAGTTCTTTTATATTTATGTCTTTTTATTATATTGATGTCATTTTTTCATATTAATGTCGTTTTTTTATAAGGATGTCGTTTTTATATTAGTGTCGTTTTTTATATTGATGTCTTTTTTTGTATTAATTTCGTTTTTTTATATTAATCTCGTTTTTTATATTGATGTCGTTTTTTATACTGATGTCGTCTATTTTGTATTTATGTCGTATTTTTATATTCATGTCGTTTTTTATATTGATATAGTTTTTTTATATTGATGTAGTTTTTTTATATTGATGTCGTTTTTTATATTGATTTCGTGTTTTATATTGATGTCGTTTTTATATTGATTTCGTTTTTATATTGATTTAGTTTTTTTTTGTATTGATGTCGTTTTTTTTATATTAATGTCGTTTATTTATATTGATTTCATTTTTTTATATTGGTGTAGTTTTTTTTACATTGATGTCGTTTTTTTATATTGATGTCGCTTTTTTATATTGATGTCGTTTTTTATATTGATATAGTTTTTTTATATTTATGTAGTTTTGTTTATATTAATGTAGTTTTTTATATTGATGTCGTATTTTTATATTGATGTCGTTTTTTATATTGATGTCGTTTTTTTATATTGATGTCGTTTATTATATTGATGTCGTATTTTATATTGATGTCGTTTTCTATATTGATGTCGTTTTTATATTAATGTCGTTTTTTATATTGATGTTGTTTTTTTATATTGATGTCTTATTTTTATATTGATGTCGTTTTTTTATATTGATGTCGTTTTTTATATTGATATAGTTTTTTTATATTGATGTCGTTTTATTTATGTTGATATAGTTTTTTATATTGATGTAGTTGTTTATATTAATATAGTTTTTTATATTGATGTCTTTTCGTATATTGATGTCGTTTTTTTATATTGATGTCGTTTTTTATATTGATTTCGTAGTTTATATTGATGTCGTTTTTTATATTGATGTCGTTTTCTATATTCATGTCGTTTTTTATATTGATGTCTTATTTTTATATTGATGTCGTTTTTTTATATTCATGTCGTTTTTTATATTGATTTAGTTTTTTTGTATTGATGTCGTTTTTATATATTGATGTCGTTTTTTTATATTGATGTCGTTTTTTTTTATACTGATGTTCTTTATATTGATGTCGTTTTTTATATTGATGTCGTTTTTTATATTGATCTCGATTTTTATATTGATGTCGTTTTTATATATTGATGTCGTTTTTATATTGATGTCGTTTTTTATATTGATGTCGTCTTTTATATTGATGTCGTTTTTTATATTGATGTCGTTTTTATATTGATGTCATTTTTTCATATTGATGTCGTTTTTTTATATTGATGTCGTTTTTATATTGATGTCGGTTTTTATATTGATGTCGTTTCTTTATATTGATGTCGTTATTTATATTGATGTCGTTTTTTATATTGATGTCGTTTTTTATATTGATTTCTTTTTTATATTGATGTCGTGTTTTATACTGATGTCGTCTATTTTGTATTGATGTCGTTTTTTATATTGATGTCGTTTCTTTATATTGATGTCGTTATTTATATTGATGTCGTTTTTTATATTGATGTCGTTTTTTATATTGATTTCTTTTTTATATTGATGTCGTGTTTTATACTGATGTCGTCTATTTTGTATTGATGTCGTTTTTTATATTGATGTCGTTTTTTTATATTGATGTCGTTTTTTTATATTGATGTTGTTTTTTATATTGATGTCGTTTTTTATATTGATGTCGTTTTTATATTGATGTAGTTCTTTTATATTTATGTCTTTTTATTATATTGATGTCATTTTTTCATATTAATGTCGTTTTTTTATAAGGATGTCGTTTTTATATTAGTGTCGTTTTTTATATTGATGTCTTTTTTTGTATTAATTTCGTTTTTTTATATTAATCTCGTTTTTTATATTGATGTCGTTTTTTATACTGATGTCGTCTATTTTGTATTTATGTCGTATTTTTATATTCATGTCGTTTTTTATATTGATATAGTTTTTTTATATTGATGTAGTTTTTTTATATTGATGTCGTTTTTTATATTGATTTCGTGTTTTATATTGATGTCGTTTTTATATTGATTTCGTTTTTATATTGATTTAGTTTTTTTTTGTATTGATGTCGTTTTTTTTATATTAATGTCGTTTATTTATATTGATTTCATTTTTTTATATTGGTGTAGTTTTTTTTACATTGATGTCGTTTTTTTATATTGATGTCGCTTTTTTATATTGATGTCGTTTTTTATATTGATATAGTTTTTTTATATTTATGTAGTTTTGTTTATATTAATGTAGTTTTTTATATTGATGTCGTATTTTTATATTGATGTCGTTTTTTTATATTGATGTCGTTTTTTTATATTGATGTCGTTTATTATATTGATGTCGTATTTTATATTGATGTCGTTTTCTATATTGATGTCGTTTTTATATTAATGTCGTTTTTTATATTGATGTTGTTTTTTTATATTGATGTCTTATTTTTATATTGATGTCGTTTTTTTATATTGATGTCGTTTTTTATATTGATATAGTTTTTTTATATTGATGTCGTTTTATTTATGTTGATATAGTTTTTTATATTGATGTAGTTGTTTATATTAATATAGTTTTTTATATTGATGTCTTTTCGTATATTGATGTCGTTTTTTTATATTGATGTCGTTTTTTATATTGATTTCGTAGTTTATATTGATGTCGTTTTTTATATTGATGTCGTTTTCTATATTCATGTCGTTTTTTATATTGATGTCTTATTTTTATATTGATGTCGTTTTTTTATATTCATGTCGTTTTTTATATTGATTTAGTTTTTTTGTATTGATGTCGTTTTTATATATTGATGTCGTTTTTTTATATTGATGTCGTTTTTTTTTATACTGATGTTCTTTATATTGATGTCGTTTTTTATATTGATGTCGTTTTTTATATTGATCTCGATTTTTATATTGATGTCGTTTTTATATATTGATGTCGTTTTTATATTGATGTCGTTTTTTATATTGATGTCGTCTTTTATATTGATGTCGTTTTTTATATTGATGTCGTTTTTATATTGATGTCATTTTTTCATATTGATGTCGTTTTTTTATATTGATGTCGTTTTTATATTGATGTCGGTTTTTATATTGATGTCGTTTCTTTATATTGATGTCGTTATTTATATTGATGTCGTTTTTTATATTGATGTCGTTTTTTATATTGATTTCTTTTTTATATTGATGTCGTGTTTTATACTGATGTCGTCTATTTTGTATTGATGTCGTTTTTTATATTGATGTCGTTTTTTTATATTGATGTCGTTTTTTTATATTGATGTTGTTTTTTATATTGATGTCGTTTTTATATTGATGTCGTTTTTATATTGATGTAGTTCTTTTATATTTATGTCTTTTTATTATATTGATGTCATTTTTTCATATTAATGTCGTTTTTTTATAAGGATGTCGTTTTTATATTAGTGTCGTTTTTTATATTGATGTCTTTTTTTGTATTAATTTCGTTTTTTTATATTAATCTCGTTTTTTATATTGATGTCGTTTTTTATACTGATGTCGTCTATTTTGTATTTATGTCGTATTTTTATATTCATGTCGTTTTTTATATTGATATAGTTTTTTTATATTGATGTAGTTTTTTTATATTGATGTCGTTTTTTATATTGATTTCGTGTTTTATATTGATGTCGTTTTTATATTGATTTCGTTTTTATATTGATTTAGTTTTTTTTGTATTGATGTCGTTTTTTTTATATTAATGCCGTTTATTTATATTGATTTCATTTTTTTATATTGGTGTAGTTTTTTTTACATTGATGTCGTTTTTTTATATTGATGTCGTTTTTTTATATTGATGTCGTTTTTTATATTGATATAGTTTTTTTATATTTATGTAGTTTTGTTTATATTAATGTAGTTTTTTATATTGATGTCGTTTTTTATATTGATGTCGTTTTTTTTATATTGATGTCGTTTTTTTATATTGATGTCGTTTATTATATTGATTTCGTATTTTATATTGATGTCGTTTTCTATATTGATGTCGTTTTTATATTAATGTCGTTTTTTATATTGATGTTGTTTTTTATATTGATGTCTTATTTTTATATTGATGTCGTTTTTTTATATTGATGTCGTTTTTTATATTGATATAGTTTTTTTATATTGATGTCGTTTTATTTATGTTGATATAGTTTTTTATATTGATGTAGTTGTTTATATTAATATAGTTTTTTATATTGATGTCTTTTCGTATATTGATGTCGTTTTTTTATATTGATGTCGTTTTTTATATTGATTTCGTAGTTTATATTGATGTCGTTTTTTATATTGATATCGTTTTTGTATTGATGTCGTTTTTTATATTGATTTCGTAGTTTATATTGATGTCGTTTTTTATATTGATGTCGTTTTCTATATTCATGTCGTTTTTTATATTGATGTCTTATTTTTATATTGATGTCGTTTTTTTATATTCATGTCGTTTTTTATATTGATTTAGTTTTTTTGTATTGATGTCGTTTTTATATATTGATGTCGTTTTTTTATATTGATGTCGTTTTTTTTATACTGATGTTCTTTATATTGATGTCGTTTTTTATATTGATGTCGTTTTTTATATTGATCTCGATTTTTATATTGATGTCGTTTTTATATATTGATGTCGTTTTTATATTGATGTCGTTTTTTTATATTGATGTCGTTTTTATAAATTGATATAGTTTTATTTATATTGATATAGTTTTTTTATATTGTTGCTGTTTTCATATTGATGTCGTTTTTTATATTGATGTCGTTATTTATATTGAGGTAGTTTTTTATATTGATGTCGTCTTTTATATTGATGTCGTTTTTTTATATTGATGTCGTGTTTTTTATTGATTTAGTTTTGTTTATATTGATATAGTTTTTTATATTGATGTCGTTTTTTATATTGATGTCGTTTTTATATTGATGTCGTTTTTTTATATTGATGTCGTTATTTATATTGATGTCGTTTTTCATATTGACGTCGTTTTTTATATTGGTGTCGTTTTTTATTTTGATGTAGTTTCGTATATATTGATATAGTTTTTTTATATTGATGTCGTTTTTTATATTGATGTTTTTTTATATTGAAATCGTTTTTTATGTTGATGTCGTTTTTTACATTAATGTCGCTTTTTTATATTGATGACGTTTTTTATATTGGTGTCGTTTTTTATATTGATGTCGTTTTTTATATTGATGTCGTTTTTTATATTAATGTCGTTTTTTTATATTGATGTCTTTTTTTATATTGATGTTTTTTTTATATTGGTGTCGTTTCTTTATATTGATGTCGTTTTTTTTATATTGATGTCATTTTTTATATTGATGTCTTATTTTTATATTGATGTCGTTTTTTATATTGATGTCGTTTTTTATATTGATGTCTTTTTTATATTGATGTAGTTTTGTTTATATTGATGTCGTTTTTTATATTGATGTAGTTTTGTTTATATTGATATAGTTTTTTTCTATTGATGTCGTTTTTATATTGATATAGTTTTTTTTATATTGACGTCGTTTTTTATATTGATGTCGTTTTTTATATTGATGTTGTTTTTTATATTGATGTCGTTTTTTATATTGATGTCGTTTTTTATATTGATGTCTTTTTTATATTGATGTAGTTTTGTTTATATTGATGTCGTTTTTATATTGATGTAGTTTTGTTTATATTGATATAGTTTTTTTCTATTGATGTCGTTTTTATATTGATATAGTTTTTTTATATTGACGTCGTTTTTTATATTGATGTCGTTTTTTATATTGATGTTGTTTTTTATATTGATGTCGTTTTTTATATTGATGTCGTTTTTTATATTGATGTCTTTTTTATATTGATGTAGTTTTGTTTATATTGATGTCGTTTTTTATATTGATGTAGTTTTGTTTATATTGATATAGTTTTTTTCTATTGATGTCGTTTTTATATTGATATAGTTTTTTTATATTGACGTCGTTTTTTATATTGATGTCGTTTTTTATATTGATGTCTTATTTTTATATTGATGTCGTTTTTTATATTGATGTCGTTTTTTATATTGATGTCTTTTTTATATTGATGTAGTTTTGTTTATATTGATGTCGTTTTTTATATTGATGTAGTTTTGTTTATATTGATATAGTTTTTTTCTATTGATGTCGTTTTTTATATTGATGTTGTTTTTTATATTGATGTCGTTTTTTATATTGATGTCGTTTTTTATATTGATGTAGTTTTGTTTATATTGATATAGTTTTTTTCTATTGATGTCGTTTTTATATTGATATAGTTTTTTTTATATTGACGTCGTTTTTTTTATATATACAGTTTTACCAATCGTCACTTAACGTCACTTTTTCTACATATACTATATGTTACTATATAGCTTTCTATTCTAATTGCTTCTTCCCTCAAACAGCTTGACTTTGGAATTCCCTTCCTGCTGCCTGTTTTCCTGGCTGTACTGATATGCAGAAGTTGAAATGTAACATAAACAAATATCTTGTTGATCTTTCCCAAATAATAGCCCTTTCGTCCAAGTGGCGATATGCTTTGTAAGGACCATGAGTAAAGAAAACAAAAAAATGTACTAACTGACTTATCTTGGTGTTTCTTGGGATTTTCTTATTGCTAACAGTGAATAATCTACCCAAAAATCTTTAAAAAATCTTATATTGTATTTGTTTTTCAATTTTAATGTTTCACATGTATGCCTGGAACCGAAAATAATGATACTTATTCCTCAATCACTTGTAACAGGAAAAAAAACTATAAAAAAGAAGATTTTCACTGTAAATAATGTAAAAAAAGAAATGAAATGTCATATGCAATGAAAAGAGATAAAACTAATACAAATGAACACAAATATTGACTCGATGCAAAGCGGTTGTTGGATGATATAGAATTGTTTATTTTAAATGTGTGTATTCGTATCACTTATTGTTTGTTTTTAATAATAAAACCCAAATCAAAATTGTAATATCTAACATGCAATTACAATTACTTAGTTGCAATCTTTTAGTAGTGCTAGCGATAATAAATTATAAAATGAAAAAAAAATTAAAAGAATACATACTTTTCTTAATCATAAGAGTAATCCTCATTCTGTGTGACAATGCAAAAGTCCATTTTGCCTAAATGACTTCTATTCAATGGTGTAAATGCTTCCCAAAACCAAATGAAACGGATCTTTTGTTTACTAAGATTTTTTGCATTTAAATAGGAGATTAAAATTGTATTAATAGCATGTTTATTTTGAATTGTTCTGTATATGAAAAGTGAAGAATTAAAATGTGCTTCTATTGTTTTGTCACGCATTTAGCTAAGGTTAGATTATTTGAATCAAGAAAAAGTAAGTTTGCAAAGACAGTTAAATATATAAAATTAAAAGACAAAATCCGATATTAGTAACTTCCTACTCGTAAGATCTCCTCCTCTCTCTTTGTCTTTACCTCTTCTTTTATGGGTTGAATAGTAATACTGCTTGTGGTGATATTACCTTTTGTTTATAAACCCTGTGTGTTGTTTTATTGCAGGTCAATATTTTTTAATTTTGACATTGCTATGAAATGCAGAGAAGTGAAATTTGGTACACTGGAAGAGCATAACAAGGTGCCTCATTTCTCTGATTTTTTGTGGAATTTGAACAAATATTTTTTAAATTATGCTAATTTTTCTATTTTCTGGTAATTTTAAGTGTGTATCACTTGATTGCAAGTGTCTAAAAATGTATATTTTCGGTAATCAAACAATATTCTAATTTCATATTTCTATTTATATGAAATAAAGAACATATCCAGTAAACAATATTAACCAAAAACAAGAACGAATTTCACTGTTTAAGGAAATATTTATTTATCAACATAACTCCCATGCTTTAAAATCACTTTAAATAGCCTCTTGTCAACTGATGATGTCAATCGGCAGATTTGAGATGATGTAATGCTATAGGAAACTTCCAGAATCTTCCTCCAAATTTCATCCTTCAATGGAAATCGAACACCCCTTCATAAACTTTCATCTTTATAATGGACCAGAGCTGCTCAGTTGAGTTTATATCTGGAGAACAAGGTGGCCATGTCATAAATTTTGTCCTCTAATACCTAATGACTTAAGCTGTCGTAGCCTTGGCTGAGTGGGATGTCACATTGTCGTGCATAAAAATCAATTTGCGGTGACGCATCAATGGAAGGTCATCAAGCCATGGTGACAAATGCTCATTTAAAAATAAAATATAAGACTGGCTTGTCAGTTTGACGCCTTCTGGCACTCGAAATGTCCATCACTCCAATTAGTTCATCACAGATTATTCCAGCCCAAAACATGACAGGGAGGTCCCTGTTAATAATGGAATCGATGAGGGGTAGGGATCTAAGAGGACTCCAAACTTTGGCCCACCCATCTGGTCCATCAAGGCTTGCGTTTTTGTCCTTCCTTGGTTTGATGTTTGAATTTTCAACAAATGAAGACAATGTTCTACAATCTCTTTCAAGCTCTTTGTCTAGATCTACAAGCGATAAACTTTCTGCAAGGCCTGCAACAACATGTTCCTTTTCACTAGCTGTCAATGGTCCCTTTCTAAAGTGATACACATTAAAATTACCAAAAAAATGGAAAAATTAGTATAATTTTCAACATATTTGTTCAAATTTCACAGAAATTCGACATTGCAAACACCAACAGAGTATTTTTTGTTTACTTGCCTACCCACGAGGGCAGAATTAGACACACGGTCGGTTTTTAATGTGGGGGAAACCAGCTCCTCAAAAAGGGGCACTCTGGTTAGTAACAAAAATAAAAAATGTATCTGTCATGAAGGATTTCTTATCCACTAACAAAGACGAAAACAGTGAAGCGAAAAAGTGAAATGCAGCATCAGAACAACACTTTCATCCTGGCTCCAAGGCCAAGCACGTGCAAATCCTGACATTATCAGAGTTATATTTCGGGCAAATTTTTTGACAAACTCATCGCCACTCACAAAATGGGATGTCTATTCTGAAAGGGAAGTGGAAGTGTCTATTCCAAAAGCCGCTCTTAACATGAGGAGGTTTGGGGTTGGGCAACAACAGCAGCCATTCTTCTTTCATTTTTTTGTTGGGGGGGGGGGTATGTTACAGCAGGGCAACGCCGGTTAATGGATCCTGCTAGTTTGTTATAAAAAACAAACTTCATCTTTTATAACAATTTTAATATTTCGTTTACTTTATTTAAAAATGTGTGTCTGTTTTCTTCTGTTTTCTTCTGTTTCTTTCCTTCTTCCCCACTTCTATCCTTGTTTATACTTTTTATTCCCTTATTTTTATTTTATTCTTCCTCAGTTTCCTCCTCTGTTATTCCTTCTTTCTTTTCTTCTTACATTACGCATCCATTCTCTTTTATTTTTTTTTATTTTTCAGTATAAAAGATCCAATTTGGCCTCATTTTTCTCCGGTTTTATTCTTTTTTTTTCTTTCCTATTTCCTTCTATTTCACTTTCGTCATGTTGTCCTTGATTTCTTCTTTTCCGCGTTTTCTTTTTCCATTTATTTGTGGTTATCATTAAAATCCATAAAGACCTACAAAAAAGCTCCTGATTTCTTCATCTTCAAACTGGTTAGAATTAATTAGAATCGCCAATCTGTAAACATTAAAAGTTAATAAAATTTCTTTAAAATCATCAATTGAAAAATAAATAGTTTTGCATGCATAAAATCTCTATGAGCAGCTTTCACTGTTTGTCCGCCCGTCACACTTGAAATAACACCTACATCGATAAACGTGTAGATTGAATAGACGCCTTTGATTTTAGACACACCCAAGCTCATGTATTAGAGGCTCTGTCCATCAGTTTGTCTGTCATATGTAGCTCTTAATTTCTCCCAGTCTGTCATGATTAGTTTCAAACAAGAAAGCGTTCCCGGTGCATACGGATGGCAATGGTTATATATCTGAGTGTGAGAGAAGTGAAAGCTCTTCCCATTTCCTGTATGTATCACTAAATTTAAAACCAAAACAATATTGAGCAGGACTAAATATAACAATCTAGGAAAGCAATCAAAACGAAAATTTTGTTTTCTAGCAACATTGACCAATATGTTACAGAAATCACTAGCTGCAAAGAATTGTGTATTTGATCCTTTTCTTATCAAGACTATCGATCACTTAAGTAGGTGGTGAGATTTTATGTGTGTTTGTATGTACATATATATATATATATATATATATATATACAACAGTATTTTTATAAAGAAATATTAAGAATTATTTGTATATAGAAAGGCACTAGTGTTTCATGCTTACGCAACCATCAGTCTAGGAAGTGGCAATTACTACTAGTCAGGAGATCCAAGTCATAAGGTTAATTTTGACTCCATAGTATACTATCATACCACTAAGCTAACAGCATTTAACACAAGAATTGAAGGAAATTACGTATCTACAAATGCTAAGTCAGCGGACATATATGGTAAACAATCAGAGAGTATTCAATGACATGAAGTCGGAATATTGCCCCACCCACATATTCCCCTTCCCCCTACATGTATCCCTATACCCTCAGCAACACCAGAAATTAACTTCCCAGACCCTCCCCCACAAGTTCCTTAAACTCCAAAACTAGAACATTACCGACATACCAAGCACCCCCTCCCACCTTCCGCCCTTGTTCCCTTCATCTTTTCCCCCCGCTCTTCTCGCATCCCTCCCCTGTTCACTCTTTCACTCTTTCATCCCATAACAACGAACATTTCTGTAAAAGTCTGAGGAAGCTACAAACGGTAAAAAAAAAAAAAACGGCCGGGTAGCTGAAACAATAATGTAACTTGACAGAAAGATACGGTAATAAAAAATAAAAACGTATATATATATATATATATATATATATATATATATATATATATATATATATATATATATATATATATATATATATATAAATATATATATTATTTGTTTTATTATATTTTTTAAACTCAAAAGAAAAAAGAAAACGTTTTTTCATCAAGTTTGAAATCATACTTAAGTTGATATGTCACACTTAAGTTTCACATCGCATTTTCGAAGTTTTAATCAGCATTTAAATATCATTTTCATCATCGTTGAACGCATATATTTAATGAACGCATTTCAAGAATGGGTCCGTTAGTGAAACAACTTTTAACGATGAAAAGGCAGATGCAAAAAGATTAAACCTTTTATAGTTGATTTACTAAATCATCGTTTCTCTAGTACACGAGTAGAAAAGAAAAAGAACAGTACACTATGTTGCTTTGTTTTGTCTGTTCAAAATTTCCCAAAGGGTAGAAGTTGCAATGGGTGAAAAGGTTATAGAATCGTGGAAAGGTGGGTTCTATTGATTCCTTATTCTCAAATTGTTTCGCCAACTAAACAGAAAAAAAGAAATTCTGCTGACAAAGAAAAAATAATCAGATTTATTACAAGAGATAAAAATGATGCCAAAAAAGGTTGCCATAAATTCTTGCGCAGATAACATGGCTGCTGATGCAGATGTGTGCAATGACGTGGAGAAGAACAGTGCATGCACTCAATATTATTGTTTTTTTATTTATTTAATTAGGATAACAAATTACTTGAACCAAGAAAATAATGTCAAGCAGGAAAGATATGAAAGAGCAATAATGGGCAGACATATTCTTCGTTGTGCATAAAAACAAGAAAACAAATAAAATGAACAGACTATTTTTATGTTTTCTTCTTTTTTTAAGGCCATAATGATATTTGGACATGAATAATGGACACACCCTTAATGCACTGTGATTCTCTTATTGACAAATGACTATTTTAGTTTCAATAAATAGAGATAAATTTGTTATAAAAATATAGAATTAGCAGAAAAAGTTTTTGGCTGAGCCTAGTTTAGAAACAAGACTTAACGCTGGGGTCATATCTAATGCCTTATAGTTGATTGGTTAATTAGGTAACTAGACAGATGCAGGTTGTTTGAGACAAAAAATCAAATTTTAGCCAATAATTGATGTTTTCCAAACATTCAAAATTCATCTCATAGAACAAAATTTTCCAAAACATCTCATTCGAAGAAGCCAGCCTGAAGCTTCACCACGACTAACAGACAGAACCTAAAACTGATTCTGGCAATAAGCTCATCCTTGATGTTTCGATGGTATGGTACGTCTTTTTTTCAACTATGGCCCACATAATAGTCTATGAGATTGCAATCAAGTGAGTTGAAGGAGAGCAGATGTTAGGACTTGTGAAGTCATAAAAGTTCTCAGACAGTCACTTTAGCCTTTAAATTTAAACGTCATGCGCACAAAGCCGTTGCTCGCCATATGAAATGCAAAATCATTAAACATTTTTACTGCATTGAACAGTTAATTCAAATGCGATTTAGATATCTAAGCCTCGCATCAACGAATGTGGCCGATGCGAAAAAACAAGGAAAATACTCACCTAGATTTACAATACCTTATAACAGCCGGGTAGAAACAACATTAATACGAGAAACATGAAATCAAAAGGGGGAAAAAGACACACAGAGAGAAAGAGAGAGAGAGAGAGAGAGAGAGAGAGAGAGAGAGAGAGAGAGAGAGAGAGAGAGCTGACGTTACTATCTAGACGAAAAGGAATACCGCATGATATGTTCGCAAGGGTCAGTGTAGTTATTACTGTGAGTAGATTTATCTTTTCCTTTTTTTATGTGTTTATGTGTACATATTTATCTATATTTGTTATTACTGTTATATATCTCTCTCTTTAGTTATGTACATATATATATACATATATATATATACACACATATATACATAGTACTTTTATTATTATTATTATTATTATTATTATTATTATTATTATTATTATTGTTGTTGTTTATTATTATTAATATTATCATTTATTTCTTCGATATGTGCGCGTCCTAACAAATATGTCAGACGTAACCTTTGAATATTGAACGGCATGTGCAAAGCTGTTGCTCGTGTTGAGCCGTTTAATTATCAAACGTCTTTTCTTTTAATTGTATTGAGAAAATAATTGGGCCTCACATCAGTGAGGGGGACGATACGTGAACAAGCTGTAGAGAGGAAGTATTCTCTCCTGATGACCCAATATTATCTATAAGACGTAATACACCTCACACATGACTATAAAGTTTTAAAAGATATGCTATAAAGTACCCCCCCAAAAGCACCATCCTATAAAACTTAGACAAGGAAAGCCCTAGAAAGGCGCCTTATCTCTTTCTTAACATTAACTTTATCTGAATAGAAAACAGCTAATAAATATCACTATATATAAGCTGTTTCTCTCAAATACAACATCTTCTGTTGTTCGCTTGCTTCATAGCGAGTTTCTACTTTTGTTCCGGTAGTAATTTTTATCCTCATCCGTTTTTATGATGCAGCCTTTCCGCCGCTACTCTCTACACTTGATAACACTGAACAAACTCAATATAATCATTTGAATGAAATCTGAGCTTATTTTCAAAGATTTCGCTGGAAATGCACTTAAGGTCCCTCACAGTTTAAAAAAAACAAAACTTGCTGTTAATAAAGCATTGTGTGCGGACTTATAGGCTAAACCACTTGTTGTTCTGCACATTATGCTACTTATCCTGAGAAAAACCTAAACATCTGTAGCTCAACTCGGTGTTTGACCATGTTGAAAAGTTTCTTGGTTTTTGTAAGACGATCCTTTTGGGTCTTTGTGGTGAGTAGTCGATCATTGCAACTCTTTTATGAGGAGTAGTGAAGATTTCCATGCAGCACTTGATTTATTGCAGCCACTTCAACAATGGCATTTTGCTAAGGCCCACATTGCTTTACCTGGATCATTCCACACTTTTTTTGCAGCTTCTCAACAAATTTTGTCATAAAGGTACAGAATGCTTGCGAGATGCTGCTTTTATATCTTCCTTGCAATTCTTCATCCTCATGTAATGATACTCAAGGTTTTCCAAGAGCATTCAGCTGCAGCAGAATTTTTTAATCTGGTACAAATCATCGTGATGTAGTTTACTCTCTTCCAATTTTCTTGTGCTTTCCAACCATCCATAATCTTCAGTTCTTAAAACCATCAATAGTATGCTGAAAAATTTTTTGGTTAATTTTATAGTTTCTAAATCGTCATAATGAAACAGGTTGTTTCCTTTATTTCTTAAATGTGAGGCCCTGCTGTGGACTGCTACATTCGCCTATATACTAATCCAGTTCTTCTCCACTGAGACAAGACGCCGTGGAATCGAGATGGCTTGGAAAAGAAAGAATCTTGTGAAAATATTGATTAAATTGCCATAGTAAAATACTCATGCAAATAAAATGTCAGGTGTGCACTGTATGACATTAAACTAAGACTAAGAAGAATGTCATAAATTTGATACTTTTGGAAGCATAGAGTAAACTTCTTCATTCCCGTTACTTCCAAGTCTACTTTGAACCTGAGCGGTAGTATTGATCAAGTATGGTTTAAACTGTTCTGTGTATTACATGAAACTCCATTCGTTCCATTAGGAAAGACTAGTTAAAGAGAACACCATGAATATACATTGAAGCATAACATTTATTTAGCAAAACATGACACAATCCGGAACTAAATAAACTGAAAGAGGTTGATATGCCATGAAATAAAAACAAACAATCTTAAAAGGATTCAAATTAACTCACAGTCAA
The DNA here is from genome assembly GCF_053919585.1 of Euprymna scolopes. Lineage (NCBI taxonomy): Eukaryota > Metazoa > Mollusca > Cephalopoda > Sepiida > Sepiolidae > Euprymna > Euprymna scolopes. The sequence goes on along the minus strand of NC_136497.1, from coordinate 104,556,335 downwards.
TCAAACTCCGCCTTTTTGCAAGATTTTAGTCTGAAACATGCAATTACAATGGTGATAGATTTCCAGGCTTAATAAATATTTGAAAGTAAAGAAAAACACAAACGAGAAAGATGAATTGAAGTCATTTGATAGTAAATAGAAATAAAAAAAAATAATAAAAAATAATAAAAAATAAATTCTATAATAGCTTTTAAAAATACTTTTTTGCAATAATTAAAAAAAAAAAATAAAAATCAATCTCTGAAAGTCAAATCAAGCTAAGAGTTTCGATAGTAAGAGGAAAGGTGATTGGAATTGTGCCCGGATTTAAACATTATTCTTTCTAATTGGTGGCCGAGCGCAGGGACAACGACTTCCATTTATTTCAACGCCCTCCAACACTCCTTACCCCAACTTTATGATTGAAGCAAATCTCTTGAGTACAACATCGTTTTGCACAAAGAATAAGTGAAAATTAGAAAAGGAATATACAAAGTACATTAAAAATGTCTCAAGTTTAATCAATATATATATATTCTCACAGTATGAGGTACTTAAAATATAGTAAATATATAAAATCATATTATGCTGATTGTAAAAATTCCAAAAATATAATTCATAAAAATAGCAACACAGATTATATATACACACACACACATATATATATATATATATATATATATATATATATATATATATATATATATATATATATATATATATAAACATACATGCACATATATACATATATGTACACACACACGCACACACACACGTATATATATATACATACATATATATATATATATATATATATGTATATATTTTAAGCCCCCCTCTTTGGGTAGAGCACTGTCGTAAATAATCTCACCCGCTACTTAATTGGCTGAAAAACGCGAAGCTCGTTGCTTGTTTGTTTACAAACAGGCGGTTTGAGCACTGTCGGATGGCGGATGTCTATTTAAATAGATATTCTGACGAATTATTTGCGGGCGTCGCTTCTGTGGTCGATTGGGAGGACTGCTGATTGTCAACCCGACGGCTTTAGGTTCAATCCTTGGCTTGGGAGAGATGCTAGTCTAGCGGCACTGATGAGTTGTGATACAACGAAACAGGACTGTATATCGATGACTACATATATATATATATATGCGTAAATATAAATATGTGTACATATATGTTCATATATAGTAGAACTCCAGGATACAGCATTAATCCATTCTGGGGTTGGGATCGTAATGTGAAATCGCTGTTTGGCAGGGCTTAAGCAAAATTTTATACAGTATGTATTAGAAATTATTTACAAAGTACAGTAAATAATACACATGTATATAATCAAATAACATTATAAATAAAACCGTAAGGTGGGGAAATATTATAACTGGAGGCTGGAAACACATCATATTCCACATCATAACCTGAAAAGACCGTATCCTAGGGCCACCATATCCCGGGGTTTTACTGTATGCATACACATACATATATATATATATATATATATATATATATATATATATATATATATATATATAGAGAGAGAGAGAGAGAGAGAGAGAGAGAGAGAGAGATAAATTACCAAAAGGTTTACAACACCAACCTAATAGAAATCATTAACAATGAGAGCAGGGAACTTTTGGAAGATTTGCAAATCAGCAACAAAGTTAATAAACTTAAGGAAAATGAAGCATAACTCTTACTCAAGGATCACAAACCAAACTTCCAAAACAAAAGAAACAACAACCAGATTCATTAACGCCACTAGACCAGAAATTGTGAAAATCAGCAACAATATCCTAGAAAAGTCAACCTCAAAATTGAAGGAAAAATACAATTTCAACTACACGATAAACACCTTGGACTCAGTCAAATGGTTCACCTTACGAACAAGAAGAAATGTGTCCTCGTGCAATTTGACATAATGCATTACTATGCGTCGATCATAAAGGAGCTCTTCATGAAGTCTATTGAGCTTGCCAAAAACTCCACCTATGCTGCAGAGAGTAATATAGATACAATCATGATGAGCTGCACTGCAGGACTTATTAACAACAAAGAGCAATGGATGAAAGACGAAATGGTTTCTTTAATTTAGCGATGGGCTCCCTGTACTTGGCAGAAGCCACTGACCTAGTTGGATTATTAATACTGCATAGCATTACCCAAGATAACAACATAAAAATTGAGGAGCTTATATAACGGCCTGTTGATAGTTAAAGACACCACAAGCATAAAATCTGACTCAGAAGAATAATACACAAGGTTATGAAGAAAAATAATACACAAGGTTATGAAGAAAAATAATATACAAGGTTATGAAGAAAAATAATACACAAGGTTATGAAGAATTTGGGTCTCAAAGTGGAAATTATTAGCAACATTAAACAAGTAAACTTTTTGGACTTCACTGATTTACCTACCAATACCTGTAAATCATACATACAATAGCGATAATATTAATACAACTAGATCTAATAATTGAGGAATTAAAATAATTTGGTCCTCCCCCCCCTTCAAACTTATTGTAAAAACGAAACTTGGGAATAAACGCCTTCATCTTATAGATAAATACTTCTCACCCAACAGTACACTACATACATTTTTTAATAAAAATACACTAAAACTTAGTTACAACTGTACTGAAAACATAGAGAAAATTATAAAAAAGCACAATAATAAAAAATTAAGGAAGAACAATTCATCTACAGACTCTGATCATAGTGATAATAGAAAGACCGACAACTGACAAAGACCTACTGAATGCCCGCTAAGCAATAATTGCCTCGCATCCTCGGTGATATACAAGCTAAAATATGCAGGGTAGAACACCCGAAAACAGAAAAATTCGATAGTGACTTTTAATAACAATAAAAAACCTAGCATATAGATAGTAGCGACTATAGGGATATAAAAGTACTTTAGATTTAAGCAACTAATAGAATTCTAACACCACCCAACTGTCAACAGCTTAACCTGCAAGAAACATCACTTCCCTCCTAACTGCTACTCTGAAAATTAGAAAACTAAAAACAAATTAACGAATAAAAAAACATGAGAGGTAAAAAACGAGAGATAAATAAATAGATATAAATAATAAATAAAAATAACATTTGTCAAAAGAAAATTAAAATTACTACCTATAAAAGATATACAACCATGAAAACAACCTAAAAATATAGGAAATATTAAATCCAGGGCAATAAATAACCGCACAGCTAAAAGGCTCACCTAACACCGCCCTACTAATGACGACTTAAATATGGAAACAGCATTCCCTTTACCCGACCACACCTCAAAAAAAAAAAAAAAAAAAAAAACAACTGTTCACATCCACAAAGCCTACACCCCAATTTTCCCCAGAATGTAGATCGCACTCAAATATCTTATAAAAATCAATGTGGTTTTGACACCTATTTCAATATTAATTCTTTTTTGGTTTATGAAGTGTTTCCCTGAATTGGGACTCCACTGAAACATGTTAGCATATATGTAACATATAATATTTGTCTAATAAACAGATTATATACCAGTTCTGTCCTGCATTAAGTACTCTTTAATAATCACACGAGTTTCATTGGATTTATGTCGAGGAAACCAATCGATACAGCTGATATATATATATATATATATATATATATATATATATATATATATATATATATATTCACATTCATATTAATATACATCATATATATGGCACAGAAAATATAAATATGCATACCAAAAAGAAAGTCCGCACTTGTAATTTTTTCAAAAACTGCAAATTTAAGCTAAATTTAATATAACTGTTTAAACAAACAATACCTCATTTGATTTGCCTTTTATTCCTCTATAATTTTACCTGTTCATATTTGACTTTAAATTGAAGTGTTCATGTCAGTTTAAAAAAATAACTTCAAATCAAAACAACAAAAGAAACTGCACAATGGAAAATTGTTATTTAAATGTAATTTTAGGACATTAATGCAACACAAATACAATAGGAACATAATGAACTAGTTAATATTTAGTAGCATAGCCCTTATGCAATTTGACAGCCTGCAATATTTTCGGCATTGCTTGAATTAGTCTGTGGCAAGACTCAGGTGAAAAGGCATCCCACTTCTCTTTGACTTTTGTTCCAAGTCCTTCCAAATTAATTGTTTCATCACTGCGTACTTGTACATTGTTGCTTAATGTAATGCCATACGTTTTCAATAGGAAGATTGTGTAGGTCAATCCAAACATGGACTATCATGCTCTTTCGGGAACCTCTTGACATTGCCAACTGTGTGAATGAAAGATGGGATTATCATGAAGATGGGATTATCATCCAAATTTCGGCCATAGTAGGGTAGAAAATGCCCAGTCAACATATTAATGTACTTGGTCGAATTAATTCAACCTTGCAGGATAACTATACGCCCTGTACCATTGGCACTAATGACGCTCCACACTAAAACTAAACCTCCACCACATTGCAGAGTTTAAACTGTGCACCTAGGATTAAATTCTTCATCTTTCCCTGAATGGACGTACTGCCTACCATCACTGCCTATTCTATTGAACTTGCTTTCGTTGCTAAAAATTACTTGGCTTATTTCTTGCAAATTAAATTCTTTCTATCTGTACTTTAATGTAGAAAGAGAGCACTTTTTAACAAGATTATACTGTTGCTGTTTTGAGGAGCCGTTTCAAACCTGTTTCTGAGGCTGTGGATCTTGATAACATTGTCTTTCCTGTAAAAAGTTACTCTAGGACGACCAGATTTAGGTGTTTAGGTGCTTTTGCACACTCATTCATACCAGTTAGTCATTACATTGCAATCTTCAGCAGATTTCTCGATCTCATAAACCAGAAAATGTGGAGAATATTTAGCTTCTGATTAAGAAAAAGTCGAGTAATATGGATTAAATTTACAGTGTATTACCTGGAATAAGAACAATTACTTTTAGATAAGCGTTGTTGCCTAAAAAAATAATATTTTAAACAGATTTTACGCTCATTTTTTGCTGCAGAGTTCTTTTTGCTTTCTTGATTTGAAGTTATTTTTAAAAATTGATATGAACACTTGGATACTTTGTGTAAATTTCAAATATGAACAAGCAAATTTATAGAGGAATAAAAGGCGAATCAAATGAGGTATAGGATTTTAAACAGTTACATTTAATTTAGCTTAAATTTGAAGTTTTTTGAAAAAAATGACAAGTGTGGACTTTCTTTTTGACAGCACATTATATATATATATATATATATATATATATATATATATATATATATATATATATATATAGTAAGTTATGAAAATATTTATGGCAATTTAAGCTACACAGAGTATTGTGCGTTTCCTCTTCGTGAGAATTCATCAGGCTTATGCTAAAAGTTGTGGTTGTCGCGCATTTTTATATTAACTCATGGTATTAAATTTGCTAATTAGCAAATCAGCTTCTTAGTTGTAACTGCGCCCATCCTAATCAGTCAATGATCGGGCACTTACAGAAAAAATGTAGAATTGACCTCAGGTTAACCCTTTTCCTTTCTGTGTTTGTATCGAAAAGGTAGATATCCTTTGTGTGTAGGAAGCCGACCTACTTTCAACCTAGGTGTAGTTAGATATGTTATTTTGTGTTTTAGTTTATATTTCAGATATTATGTCAGTTTTATTTATAAAATTATTTATTACTAGCAGCTCAGCCCGGCTTTGCTTGGACCCTATATACTGTCCATAACTAACACTCCAGACGGATATATATATATATATATATATATATATATATATATATATATATATATATATATATATATACACACACATACACACATACATACATATATATACATATATATATATATATATATATATATATATATATATATACAAGATTCGGACATCCATACATTCTTGTAATCTATATTGTTACAACAATCATATACGAGACAGCCTATTCTAATAGTTCAGAAATATATATGCATATACATACATATACATACATACTCACATACAAATACATCCATATACAAACATACACACAGATATATAGATACACATATATATAAATATACAAAGATACATGCATACATAAAATACACTTACCACGCTACTGAAGTAAAGAAAAATGCCATTATTTGTCTCTGTATGTCTGTATGTGTGTATGCATATATGCGCGGGTGTAGCAAAGTGTAGCAAAGTGTAGGCATTTATAAGTATATTGATATATTAATATATATAGGTACAGGAGGGGTTTAGATAACTTTCGTGTTTTATGTTTATTCATATTTTGTTTGTTTATTTGTTTTTATTTTTATTTTATTTTTATTTATTTTTATTTAATTTTATTTATTTTTTGTTTTGTTTTATTTACCTTATTTAATTTTAATATAATTATTAATATAATATATTATATTAATGTAATATTCCTGCGTAGTTTAGAGTTATTGCCTAGTTTCAGTACGTGTGTTGTGAGTAAAATAAAAGCGTACGGCATAGATTCGCTTTTGAATATATGTATTAACGTGAGTGTGTGTGTGTGTGTGTGGCGGTGTCTGTGTATGTGTGTGTGGTGTGTGTGTGTGGCATGTATGTGTGGATGGATGTAGATTGAAAGGCACCGGTCAGTACTTAGTTGACCATAGCTAATGTTCTTAATTTACAGACTCCAAGACAAACTAAATTCTCAAGTACCTTATGCCATAAAAACCAAAAGTTAGGTTGGATGGGGGGGGGGAATGAAAAAGATGTTTATTATCTTCAAAGACCTCACTTATCCTCTCACCGTTTTTATGATTCCCACCCAGGTTACATTCTAACTTGACAAACGAAATAGGAAAATGTATTCACTTTCGACGGTAATTCTTGGCCTGAAGACGTAATTCCCCAACGTGGGTGATTACAGAAACATGTATGCACATATGTAGCCATTAATGTTTGTATAAATAAAATTAATATATATATATATATATATATATATATATATATATATATATATATATATATATATATATATTAAAAACAGCAAAATTAAAGGCAGAGAACAAATATTGAAAATCTTTCTGTAGCTTAAATGTGCTTCATTCTGGGAAAAGACAAAAATAGTAAAAGATTAATCCCCCCTCCCGTTCCCAAAAAGCTTTTTTATATATATTAAAAAGAAATAAAAAGTAACAAAATAAAACAACATAAATAAATCAGATATTCTCCTTAAGAAATATTTTTGCCTGTGGTAAAATCATCTTCACCTACAAAAGTTAATATATTTGTGTGTATATTTGTATGTTTATGAAGTATGGATTGTGTTGAGGTCAACGTTTCATTAGTGTGTGTGTTTTTTGTGGAAACATTTTTTTAGGAAAATTTCATCGGAAGGGAAATTGAATTTATCCTGAGATAAAATTCTTTATATTTGAACACTTTATAGGAAAATAAGACACACATTCTTGATTGTATTTTTACTTCCAACGATTTACACCTAACGTATAAAGAAATCCCATAAAAGCAAACATACTACTATGACAAAACTATGTGGACATGACTTAAGTTATACGCACTAAAAAAGTTTTATTTCCATAGAATTCAAATTATCAATAATCAGCTTCCGTTTCCAAAATGCCTATAACGTCGCTTTCAAATCTCATCAGATTTTGTATATTGAGTTGGACTTGAAATGAACAGAATGCAGAATACAAAAGAAGAATTAGTATGTTGATAACCGAAAGAATTGGGGTAACATATGCTTAAAATAATAGAAATGGATTCTCTATCTATCCCTGCCTTGATAATATTCATGTGATAATAAAATAACATGCATTTAGGGTATACACTTCGTTGGTAATTAACGATATTCCGGTCATGCTGGTAATTAGTTGTCGTCGTCTTAGTCATAGCCCCAAAGAATATAACAGAAAATCAGAAGTAAAATAATCTAGATGAGTTTCATTTCCCTTTTCACATGAAGGAAAAAATAAACATATAAATATTATAAAAAGATAAACATATAAATATTTAAAAAAAATAAACATATAATTATTATAAAAAATATACATATTAATATTATACACAATTTGCATGGATAAAGGCTTATTCCTACGAGATTTTGTATTTTTAGTAAAAAGACTAGTGAGGAGCCACCCAAACATTTTTACAGATGTGTTTCAGAATTGTCTGATGCAATAAATGAAATAATATCTATTCCAAGCCAATTTAAATTTAGAAATGGCACAAGAAACGCATTAACATACAGCTTGATTTTCACGATCATAGTCTGCAATTATTAATACTTTTTAAATATTGATCATTCTATTTTCTCGACGAAAAATACTTCTAAACCAATACTAATAATCTTAGTTATTTGGTCAGATTTTCCAGGTCAGGTTGAAATAGGCTTAAAACTGAGAAATCAAACTTTTTTTGTCTAGTCAATAGTAAATTGCTATTGGTAATAACTTACTTCAATATAATTTATTTTTTAAAAATGCTTAATATTACACAAACAATCTATATTGAAATAATTTTTTACTGGTCAGCAAAAGAAACTATTCTACAAGGGAATTAATTAAAAAGTGTTGTATTTCTTACAACTAAATTTTTCTTTCTGTATATGAAAAAAAAACAGACGAACAAATAAACAGAAAAAGTAAAATGGCTTCACTGCATCCCGGTCAACGCCACATAGGTACAACTAGTAAGAAATAATTTGTCTTGAATCCCATATTATTATTTTTATTCGTATTTTTTAATCAAATTGTAATTTTATTAGTATTTTGCTTGCGTCTGTGTTTTTTTCTCGCCTCTACATAAATTACACATTATTTTGAAAAAAAATACCATTAATCGATTGTTTATGGAAGCCTGTGGAAAGTAAGAAAAATAATGTTTTAAAATAATATTTAAATGAAAGAATTACTTCGTGATCCTTTCAAATTCAAAAGGAATTTCTAGCTTTAAAATTCTAAACAAATCCTCATTTATTAAATGGAAGTTTTTTACACTTAATAATTTCATAAAAAAGATTAACACAGAATTACTAGGTGTGTCAGAAACTTCGTGAAAAATATTGAATAGTTCGACCCCCTGTCTTTCCAAGCTTATAACTACGCGAAAAATGTAATCCAACCCCTATTTTTTTTTTCAATTAAAGGGGCAAAGAACCAAGGTTTCATTAAAAAAATACAAACAACGTGGTTTTCTTAAAAAAAGTTTTAAACTTCGGACTTTACAGGTAAATTTCCAAAAAACTGTTCTATTTTGTTTTGAATTAGAATATATTATTTATTGATATTTATCTTCAATTTGTGATATATAAAACTTTGGCACATTAATTATTTACTTTTTAATAGACATTTCAAAATAGGGGGTGGGCGTGAATTAAAAAAAAATTGTCTAAAATATTATATTCGGTTTACTGAAAAGGGCATAAAATTTCACATTGGCCTTGAAAATATCGTAAAAATAGAATCAATAGAAAAACTTTGATAGATTTTTAAAGTTTAAAAATTGAAAAATACTGAACTCGTAACATTCAATTAATTTCATTACTGTTTTTTTTTTAAATAAAAAATAATATTTCTATTACGTTTTATACAACTTTAATAGTTTATTTTGGAAGAATCCATAAAGAAAATAAACAAACCACTTTTAAAAGAGAAATTACGATTTTTTTATATTTTATTCGCAGTTTCGTGTTAGGGGTGTCAAAAATATCTACAAAGATTCTGATACACCTACAGAATTACCTTAAAATTATACTTTTATTAAGAAAATGCTTCAGTATTAATTTCATGACCAAACAATACAATAATTATAAATTTAAGTTAAAAATCATTTTAAAAGATAATAATATGATAAAAAGCAACAACAAAATCAAAACATAAATGGCAATAAAGAACACTGCAAAAAAAAAAAGTTGAAATAATAAAATAGATGTGAGAAATATCGAAGCAGGCATCGCAAATATAAAAAAATAACGAAGAAAAACCCGTCGAGAATTACCTCCAAAAGTCGGAAAAATCAAAAGTACCGAGCCCTTGCTTCAGATGTGGTGGAAAAGACTGGGAAAAGGATTGCCCATTTTTAACAAAAAGATGCCTGATATGTAATAAAATCGGACATAAAAGCTCTCACTGCAGGAAAAATCAGAACAAAAGCCGGGTACGTCAAACAATTAGAGGCGTCGTAGATGAAAACCTATGCAAATACGTAACAGTCAACATTCTCGGCAAGAATATCAAATTTCAATTAGATAGTGGGTCGGATCTTTTAATTATAAATTTCAAAACATGGGGAAAATTACGAAAACCGACTATACTAAAAACCAACAGAACGGCAACGGCCGTCAATGGTACAAAAATTAATTTTGAGGGTGAATTAATCACCAACGTCACCTTGCTGGGGAAACGGAAAAAACTAAAAATGCATGTATTAAAAAATAGTGAGAACCTCTTCGGTTTCGATAGTATGGATAAATTTTATTTGTGGGATCTTTCTATATCCACATTTTGCGAAAAAATAGAAACCCATCCAGCGGACCATAAGAGTTTGTTAAATGGTAAAACTAATACAAACTTTCTTAATACCGGCCTCCTACAATATGTGTATTTTGACTGCTGGCAGTTATAGTAACATTGGTTTGAATGGAATATTCACAGGATGCGATACAAGCAACAATGATGAAATACTTCTAATCAACCACTGCATCTTCTGCATAGTCTGGCAATGTCTCAGTACCATCGACCACCATTTTCGAACAAGCGCTTGGTATTTGGAACTTGATTGAAGGATTTATTGCAGAGCCAAACAAGAGTCAATGTTGCAATTGACAAAAAATTCAATATGTAGAGCTGATGCTCGTCGCAATTTCATCATGTCTAAAGCTGTGGAAGTACATTTGTTTACTAGGAGTTTGATGGAGGGGAATTAAACCACACATTGTTGTAGCATTGTTAGAATCACTGACAATCACTGAAGTTATGTGTCAGAAGAATTCCAAATCAATCTTCTAATGCTTCAATCATGGATATATACACCATATGTACATTATATATATATATATACACTGCAATATATACTTTTTTTTACATAGGCGTCACCACTTATCAAGGCCGATAGACCACTCAAGGATAAGGGTTAAAGAGTGTACAATAGTAGTCAAAAGGACAATATAGTAATCGATAGTAATGGAAGTTTGGTAAATTTGTTAACTTAAGTGGAACGGCTCAGCAGAAACTTGTTCACGTTGGACTTCAAGACAACCATATTATAGACGGCTGGAAAGCAGGAAAACGGAAGACAATTCCACAGGTGTGCAGTTCTACGAAAGAAGCTTGATCATGGAATCTATGTTTAGGTTTAGGCACAGATAAAGAGTGGGGGGAATTATTGATAGTGTTTTCAGCTAGACGAGTGTTTCTTGTGAAAGTTTGGCAAGGGAGAACCATAGATTGAAGCTCAGTCGAACACTTTTCATGAAAATTACGATAAAGCAGAGACAAACTCGCAACATCTCTTCTGTGAGATAGAGGTTGCAGCGAAGAGAAAAAGACATCTCCCACCAGGCCATGAAGTCTATTTTGAACCCTATCAAGGCAGGACAAGACTTTTCTAGCAGCTCCTGCCCAGATGTGGCAACAGTATTCCATTCTTGGACGTATCTGGCTCTCATATAGATAGAGAATTGCATCAGCAGTGAGATATCTACTGGATCGATAGAAGGATTCGACCATTTTTCCAGCGGCCTTGGCAACAGATTTGATATACATATTCCATTTAAGATCAGGAGTAAAGGTCAAGCCCAAAAGCCTGTCAAAACTTGAGGCCTCCCCAAGACGAGAGCCATTCATTTCAATTGATGCCAGATGGGGATCAGAATGTTGATGATGTAAAGATAGAAGCTTGGTTTTAGATGCATTAAAAGTAACCAGCCACTCCTTTCCCCATTGTACAACGTGATCAAGATCAGAGGAGAGAGAATCGGAGAGAACTTTGTCGTTTACTGTCTTAGATGTGCTACCATAGATGGTAGAGTCGTCAGCAAAAATGTCTACGAATGATGTAAGGATGTGATTTGGAAGATCATTAATGTAGATCAGGAAAAGAGTTGGGCCCAGGATGGACCCCTGAGAGACTCCAGCATTAATACTGTGAGCTTCTGATTTTTGCCCATCAACTACTACTCTTATGAACCTATCAGAGAGAAATGATTTAAATACGTAAATAGACAACCATGCTAAAATGCAATATCATTCAACATTAATTTGATGAAGTAATCAATTAAAAGAATCGATTACAATTTAAAAGTAAAGATGATTTGATCAGAAAATCCTTCTAAAAATAAAAGCATTTTAGAATATTTAACATTGTTTTTCGAAGTAAAACTTTCAGAAATAAAAATTTGTGATAAGTTAATGAAGTCAAATAAAAATTACAAAATAATTATAAAAAACTACTTATAACTTATATTATTTGTAATTAAATTCTTTTCTAATTGGGGATTTTAAAGAATTTCAATACTATTTGTGACATTCGTTTTTGTACCAAATGTCTAAATAGTAGTAGTAGTAGTAGTAGTAGTAATAATAATATGTGGAAGCAAAGGGGGTTTACTACCATTATAGAAGAGATAAAGCAAAAGATTATGGCAAAGGTTTCCAATAGCAGAATTCAGTAATTTAATGACAAGGTAATCAAGCCAAACTGGGCAAGATTTTTTAGAAATCTGAAAGGAGGTGAAACTACAAAATTTTGGTCAAGAGATATTTCTCACAAGGTTGATGCTGAATGGATCGATAGAGTAAGAAAGGGCACAACAACAGGATATCCACATTTTTGTTGAAGATTTGAGGAAGAAAATGAAGTTCATGCCTAAGCAGAAAGGGCCCGGACCTGATGGAATTCATGAATACTGGTTGCACTCTTTTAAAGGAATCCACAAGAAGTTTGCTGTTTCTTTGGATAATTGTGTTAGATTTTGCCAGAAATTACAGACCAATTGTTCGCTCGAAATTTCTATGGAATGCATTGACAGTGATGTTCAGTACAAAAGTATATGACTATCTTGAAGTAAATGATTCACAACCAGGGAGGAAGAGGTGCTTAGGGACAAAAAACCAACTATCGATTGATAAATGTATTTTAAAGAACAGCAAACAAGAAAAGCAATCTTGGATGTAGCTTGGATAGATTATAAAAACGCTTATGATATGGTGCTGCATTCATGAGTGCTTAGGACATTAACAATGGCAGGGGTGGCTAAAAATATAATCAAATTCATGTAGAAATATTTGAGCAGTTGGAAAACCAACCTTTGCTCAGATGGGAAATTATGAGGAACAGTCAATATCAGACGCAGTACTTTCAAAGAAATTCCTTTCGCCATTCGTAATAACACTCATACCATTGACAAGTGTACAAAGATGGGTTACCATCTGGAGAAAAAGAGACCGAAGATCAGCCACATGTTATTTATGGACGATCTAAAATTGTTTAGCAAAACAGAAAAAGAAACTGACTTTTTGGTTCCAACTGTACAGCAGTGGAGTGAAGACATAAATATGGAGTTTGGAATTTTCAAATGTGCAGTTGTTAGTTTTAAACAAGAGAGGCGAGCAGCCATGAAAGGCATAATTTTGCCAAATGGTGAAAGATTAAGAGATCCTGATGCAGAAGGCTACAAATACCTGGGTGTGCTTGAACTTAACACGATGCATTGCAATGAAAGACGAAAGAAGTATATATGAAGAGACTAAAACTGCTCTTGAAATCTCGATTGAATAGTAGGAACTTGCTCATAGTCATTAATTTATAGGCGGTGGTTGTAATACAGTACGGTGCAGCTTTTGTAGAATAGACACAGGAAGAAATGAAAAACTTGGATAGAGATATGGGCATTATTAGTCAAGTATGGAGCGCTTCACCGAAATTTTAATGTGCTTAGGCTGTACATCACTAGGAAGAAAGGCGGAAGAGGGTTGATTGGGATTTAGGAATATGTCAAAGGAGAACTTAGAAGTGTGCACCACTAATTGGCTAATAGTCATGGATATATGGCTGTTAGCCAAGCAGTAGCGAAAGAGGAAGAGCTAGATAACGATTCACTGGAAGATAAGAAGCACAAGGAAAGAATCAAAGCAGAAAAGTTGACTAAGTTGGTAAGAATTAAACTTTATAGTCAGTTTGAGCGAGATACTAAGGCACTATAATGCCAGGACACGTGGAATTTTCTGTCTAAATGTGACTTGAAAAGAGAGACAAAAATCTTATATTTGCTGCTCAAGAGCATGTACGAAATGCTAATGCAAACAATAGAAAATATCTTTGGGAACGACTGTTCTGATAAGTGTAGGGTATGTGGAGTAACTCATGAAATAGTGTCACACATTGTTAGTGCATGTTCTACACTTGCTCTAAAAGAGTGCAAATGTCGTCATGATAAAGTATGTGCAAATCTACTTTGGGGCTGGTGCCAAAAGTTTGGAATTCAAGTGACTGACGACATCACCTAGAAGTAGTAGTAGAAAATGAGGACATTAAAATTCTCTGTAATTTCTTGGTTCAGTGTGATCGAGAGATAACTTACAAGAGACTGGATATTGTAGTTGTGAATAAAAATACTAATGAATGCCAAATTATTGATGTGGCTTGCCAAAACGACATCATTTAGCTGGCAAAAGGAATGCGAAATTACATAACTATCAGAAACTGAGGGTAGAGATTCCTAAGTTGTGAAATAAGAAAACTTCCCTCATGCCAACATCATAGGGGCGCTTACTTCAATTCTAGATGATTTTCAGAAACAGCTGAACTCCTTGAAAATCAAGTAAAATATCACCGTACTCTTTACTCGTCACTTCTGCTTTCCATTTAATTGACTCACTAGCTTTGGTGTAAAAGGTCGCTCTTAAGTGAAAAAATGGCGTAAAACAACAACAACAACAACAACAATAACAACAACAACAACAATAATAATAATAATAATAATAATAATAATAATAAACACAAACCATAGGACCCAGAAGAAAGATCTGGGTGTCATGATCGACAGGTGCTCCATTGGAAACCAGCATTGGGGCCCCAATCGTCATCCTGCAAATGTTGGCCCACTTTTTAATTTCCGGAACACAAATAACACGGACACTGAACAGGAAAGCAAAACCTCCAAGTTTAGGGATCGAAATGATAACCAAACGCAGCCAAAAAATAAAAACCCTAATCAAACGCAGCTAAAATAACCACCAAAAAAGAAAAACCCGAAGGGCGAAATGGACTATGAAAGAGAATAGACTCGTAATGGAATGCTATTATAGAAGCCATCCTAAATACAGATATGGAGGTTATCGAAAACGAATGAAAGAGCTAGAAAACTTCTCCAATGACTACCATACAACAGAACAGACTAATACTCAAGAGAGGCTGGCTCTTGAAACTTGAACAAACAGAAACACAGTGAAAAATAAATGAGGAAATTGAGCACAAAACAGTCCCCACTGAAACCGCCCTTGTAGAAGCCCTACAAGTAGAAACACCACAGATGGAGAACCTGCAAAGACTGGACCCTACAAACGTGGAAATCGAGAACAATGAAATAGAGCTAACAGAAGATGAAGCAGATGAAATAAATAAAATAATACAGTTCATGAACGAGGAAAAAACAAAGCTCCCATCTCTAAGGAATCAAGAACAAAAGAAATTAAAAACAGAAACAGAGAAGGTTAACAAGCTCCTCCCACAAATCACAACAGACCTAAACAATTTAATTTAAGTAAGAGCCAAGATGGTATGTATGAAGTTCGAATCAGAAAAACAGCCGGGAAAAGACGCGCCAACAAAACCTGGATGGGAAATGAGATTAGAAACCCAAATAAACAAGCATAAAAAAGAAGTCAAAACGATAAACAGGAAGTAAGCAACGTGGCTCAGATTGAAAATTGGAAATATAACCAGCAGGGAGAAGCTAAATAAGAAACAGGAAGAACTGAATCAAAAAATAGCAGCAAAAGAAGGTAGACTGAGACGATATAGATACAAATGTGAACAATGTCAGCAAAACAGGACATTTGAAAACAATGAAAGCCAATTCTAACAAATTGTGAATGGAGGGAAAACAAAAACAGAACGACCAAACATGACAGAAATAAAACTTTACTGGAGTAAGATATGGGAAGAACAACGGAATCACGATAGAAATGTCGAATGACTGAAAGATATGAAAGAAGAGTTACAACAAATCGAAGGAATAGTGAATGAAATTAGCAAGGAAACGCTGAAGAAGAAAAAATGTCGAACTGGAGAGCACCAGGACACGACGGGATACATGCATACTAGTTTAAAAAATTCACAACATTACACGAAAGGCTAGCTCAAAACCTGAGAATATGTATACTGGAAACAAACGTGCCAGATTGGATGACAAAAGGTAAGACCACACTGATACAGAAGGACACTGAGAAAGGAATCGCTCCCAGCAATTATAGGCCGATCACATGTTTAACACTATGTGAAAAATAGTAACAGCACAACTGAGGAAGCAAATCTACCACTCCCTGAATAATCGTGGACTTCTTTCCAAAGAACAGAAAGGATGCCAAAAAGGAAAAAGAGGAACACATGATCAAAAGATCCTGAAGGAGGTAAAAAGAAGGAGAAAGAATCTCGTCATGGCATGGATCAACTACAAAATGCATACGATAGGATCCTCAAACATGGACAATAGAATGCTTAAAAATCTATAAAATACCAAGCAGGATCATCATCATGCAAAAAAAGAAATGAAAACATGGAAACTGGAATTGGCAGCTGACAGACAACACATAACAGAAATTAACAGGGCATTCACTATCACCATTACTGTTCATCATAGCCATGATGTTCCTGAACAATATACTGAAAATGTGTCAAGCCAGATACAAGAAGCCAGATACAAGAAGCCAGATACAAGAAGCCAGATACAAGTTCTCAAACACAGAAGAAAAAATGAATGTACATTGATGATCTAAAACTTTTCGAGACATTCAAAAACCAAATGAAGTTTGACATAGAAAAGTATTACACACTATTAGTTATAAGAAAGGGAAAACTGGAGGCCAAAGAAGGCATGGAACTACCCAACCAAATGGAGATAAGGGCACTAGGGGAACAAGACGACTATAAATACCTGGGAGTTCTGGAAGCAGACACCATCAAAGCAACAGAAATGAAAGAGAGAATTGGAAAGGAATACCTAAGGAGAACTAGAAAACTTCTGGAAACTACATTATATAGCAGAAACCTAATAAAAGGTATAAATACATGGGCAGTATCATTAGTAAGATTCTCTGGACCGTTCATAGGATGGACCAAAGAAGAACTGAGACACCTAAATCAGAAGACCAGGAAACTCATGACTACACCCAAAGGACGATGTTGACCGACTCTAACTGAAAAAGAAAGATGGCAGAGGAGACTAGTTTGTATAGAAGACTGTGAATGACACCAAAAAAAGAACTAGAAAAAATACATAATGCAAAACACTGAAAGGATAATCATGACAGCAAGGGACACGGGAAAAATCAACAAAACAGAAAACAGAGAGACAAAGAATAAGATAAGTAAAAAAAAAATTGGAAGAGAAACAACTACACAGAAGATTCGTAAGGATGACAAAAGATGAGAATAATGAAAACACTTGGACATGGATGTGAAAGGACACATAAACCGAGAGACTGAATCCCTAATAAATGCAGAACAAGATAACTCGATAAGAATCAACCACATCAAAGCAAAGATCGACAAAACACAATAAAACAGCAAATGCAGACTCTGTGGACAAAAAGACGAAACAATAAACCATATAGTAAGTGAATATAGCAAACTAGCCCAAAAAGAATACAAGAACAGACACGACCAAGTGGGAAGGGCAGTACAATTGTAGAATTGTGCAAAGAACTGCATCTCGAACGCAGGAACAAATGGTACAAGCATAACAGTACTTGACAACGAGAATCACAAAATCTTATGGGATATGGATATAGAAACGGATAAACCCATCCAAGCAAGAAGACCAGATGTCGTAATAATTAACAAGAGAAAAAAGTCCTGCCAAATAGTAGACTTTGTTATTCCAACTGACCACAGGATAAATATCAAAGAAAAGGAGACAGGAAGCAAATAGAGCTAGCCAGAGAGGTGAAAGGGATTTGAATGATGAAAAAAATCAAGATAGTACCTATAATAGTAGAAGCATTAGGTTGGTTGGTTGTTTTTGTTTTACGGCATATCAACCCTTTTCAGGTTATTTAATGCTGAATCCAGTGATTTTGAAGAACATTTTTTTAATAGAATATAATTGTTTTTTTCAAGTCAGTTTCTATTTAATCCATAACTGGAACCCTAACACGTACTACCACTCCGGGTCAGAGTGGACCTGAGAGCAATGGCAATTAAAGGGTGGCTCCACACTCCCCAAAGCCGGCAAGCTGGGGCCTCACCATCGGATATAGTTTAAGGTCATATCCAGGACCAGGAGCATTAGGACAATTCCGAAAAACTTTGAAAAAAGAATGGGAGAAATTGGAATCAGAGGAATGGCTAGAAAGCTACAATGAATAGCAATAATGAAAACAGCTGAAATATTTAGGAAAACCCTTGAATGTTGAGACTGATACATGAGCCACATGTGCGGGCCAGACGAGCTGTTGCAGAAACAAAACATAAAACGTTACATGGAACGAAGGAAAATGAAGCTGCATACCTATAAGCTCACTATCTCCTCCCCATCCCCTCCCATTACCAAATCACCGCTCCCCCCCCCCCCAAATAAAAAATGATGCCAAATAGCCGAGAAGGTTCGTGGAAGATGGAAAGATCAAGGAGAGAGTGCTGATCAGATCTCCGGTGGACAAGTGCCAAGAGAACTGGGACCTTGGGGAGGCTTATTGCCACTCAAATTCGTGGAGACCAATGGCCGCTGCTCACGAGAAATCAATGGTAAGCGGCTGTTGCGATAATGAAAATTCATTTGTAAATGTTATCGAAAGAGATGGACATCCGGGGAGACTTGTTATCATTCAGCTTCTAGGGAACACCACAGTTTGTTCTCAAGGAGAGATCCTGTGTAAAAGCTCCTTGTGAGCCAATAATAATAATAATAATAATAATAATAATAATAATAATAATAATAATAATAAATACCTAAGAAAAACAAGATGGGAAAGGAATACCTAAGAACAAGAAAACTCTTAGAAATTAAATTATACAGCAGAAACCGAGTAAAAGGAATAAACACATGGGTAGTATCACTAATAAGATTTTCTAGACCGTTCATAGGCTAAACCAAAGAAGAATTGAAGCATCGCAACCAGAAAACCAGGAAACTTATGACCATGCACAATATATTACACCCAAATGCTGACCAACTCTATGTGAAAAGAAAACACGATGTGAAAGGAAAAATGGAGGAAGAGGACTAATAAGTATAAAAGATTGTGTGTATGACACAAAAAAGAATTAGAAAAATACATAATGCAGAACACAGAAAGAATAATTATCACAACAAGAGATACCGAAAGATAGAAAAAGAAGAGGCATGGTATAAGACGAGAAAAGAACAATGAAATTAAAACAGCTACACGGACAATTCAGAAGGATGCCAAAAGATGAGACTCAGGAAAATACTTAGACATGGCTACTAAAAGGATAGAGAAACTGAATCACTCATAAGAACCACATAAGGTAACACGATTAGAACTAACTATATCAAAGCAAAGTTTTACAAGACACTAGAAAACAGCAAATGAAGACTCCGTGGATAAATAATAAACAGCATAATAAATGAAAACAGCAAACTAGCCCCCCCCCCTCCAATATAAGAATAGACAAGGTCAAGTCGGGAAAGCAGTACATAGAGAACGATATAAACAAGTGCATCTTGAATACACAGACAAATGGTATAAGCGCAAATTGTGGACATCGACGTACAAACAGATAAACCAATCCAGGAAACCAGATGTCATTATAGTTAGCAAGAAGGAAAATTCCTGCCAGACAGTAGATTTCGCCGTTTCAGCAGGCCACAGAGTGAATACCAAAGGGATAGAAAAGGGAAGCATTTAACCCGGTTCCCCAACTTCCAACGTAGACCCCTACTACCATGTCTCCTTCTCCAACATCAGGGGTCTTCGTTCTAACCTTCCAGAGGTTGAAACCCAATTACAGGAGACTAAACCAGACCTTTTATTTTTAAGTGAAACTGGCATTGGACAGGCTATTTCCCTAGATGAGTTTGCAATTTCAGGATACTCTAACTTAACTTCTAAATCTGACCCCCAAGATCGCCATGGGCATGGAATATGTGCCTATATTAAAGATAGCTTTCCATGTGGGAGGGACATCTCCAGGGAAGATCCTAACTTACCCTATATGTGCTTCCGGGTTGCTTTAGCTCACACTACTGCATTTATATTTACTCTCTATCGCCCCCACAACAGTGGAGTTACTATCTTTCAAAGCATATCTGAGAAAATTGACCAAGTCCTTTCTACTTATCCTTCAGCTAACATTCACGTATGTGGAGACTTCAATGTTCACAACGTTGAATGGTTGACCCACTCAAACAAGACCGATGATGAGGGGAGGTTCTGTCATGATTTCTCCATTGCCTATGACCTCACTCAGATTGTTCAGGAACCTACCCGTGTGCCCGATAATGATGGCCAGTATGCGAGCCTACTAGACCTTTTTCTCACAACTTGCCCTGAACTATGTTCAGTTTCTGTTCTGTCGCCTCTTGGATCTTCCGACCACTCTGTTGTATCAATTAAGATAAAAATGAAATGTAATAAGTCCCCAGATGTACCTCTTCATCGTACAGTATATCGATACACTAAGGCTGACTGGGATAGCTTCCGTACATTTATATCTGATCTACCTCTGCATTCCATGTTTAAAAAGGATGTGTCCTCTATAGTATTAGACCTAACTGAATGGTTAATTGTAGGTATTGACCATTTCATACCCTCTAAAAAGTTTCAGAAAAAACCTAACAGCCAGCCATGGTTCTCTCCAGAATGTGCTGCTGCCATTGCGCACAGAAATCACTTTTTCCACTGCTTCAAACGTAATAGATGTATGGAAACTAAAGCCGTTTTCAGGACTGCCAGCAACCATTGTAAGAAAGTAATAAGGAACGCAAGAGAGTTGTATGCTCAATCTGTTAAGTCCAAAGTAGCTGAGCAGCGGCTTGGTTCCCACCAGTTTTGGCAAATAGCAAACAGAATCCTGAACAGAAGCGTGTGCTCCATCCCAACTATTATCAATGGACCTGAGGTAATCTCGTCAGCATCAGACAAAGCCAAACTCTTTGTCAAGAACTTTGCAGCAAATTCTACCCTTTGCGACCAAGACCGCCAACCCCCAATATTTCCTCCTGTATCAGAAAACACGCTATGTGATATACGTATATCTGTACGTGATGTTGCGAAGCTAATCAAAAACCTTGATTCGAGTAAAGCAACTGGCCCTGATGGTATTCCAATTATAGTACTCAAAAAACTTCAACCTGAATTAGCGCCCATACTTACAAAACTGTTTAAACGTTGTCTTAAGGAGAATAGTTTCCCATCTCCCTGGAAAACCTCATCAGTATGCCCTGTATTTAAGAATTCAGGTGATCGCTCATCCCCCTCTCAGTACAGGCCAATAAGTCTCCTGTGCGTCATGAGTAAGTTGCTAGAATCTGTGTTAAATACAGAAGTAATCAAACATCTCAACAAAAATAACCTTCTTAGTGACACTCAATATGGTTTCCGTTCTGCTAGATCTACAGCAGATGTCCTTACAGTTATATCGCATAGGATTAGCAAATCTCTCGACGGTGGCAATCTTTCTAGAGCAATTGCTCTTGACATATCTAAAGCCTTTGATAGGGTATGGCATAAAGGTTTACTTCATAAGATCGCTAGCTATGGTATAGCTTGAAAAGTCTTCTCAATTATTAAATCATTTCTTTCTGATAGGTTCATAAGAGTAGTAGTTGAGGGGCAAAAATCAGAAGCTCACAGTATTAATGCCGGTGTCCCTCAGGGATCCATCCTGGGCCCAACTCTTTTCCTGATCTACATTAATGATCTTCCAAATCATATCCTTACATCATTTGTAGACATTTATGCTGACGACACTACCATTTATGGTACCACATCTAAGACAGTAAACGAGCAAGTTCTCTCCGATTCTCTCTCCTCTGATCTTGAGCACGTAGTACAATGGGGAAAGGAGTGGCTGGTTACTTTTAATGCATCTAAAACCAAGCTTCTCTCTTTACATCATCAACATTCTAATCCACATTTGTCATCAATTGAAATGAATGGCTCTCGTCTTCAGGAGGCCTCAAGTTTTGACAAGCTTCTGGGCTTGACCATTACTCCTGATCTTAAATGGAACACGTATATCAAATCTGTTGCCAAGGCCGCTGGAAAAATGGTGGGATCTTTCTATCGATCCAGTAGATATCTCACTGCTGATGCTATTCTCTACCTATATAAGAGCCAGGTACGTCCAAGGATGGAATACTGTTGCCACATCTGGGCAGGAGCTGCTAGAAAGGACTTGTCCTGCCTTGATAGAGTTCAAAATAGACTTCGTAGCCTCGTAGGAGATGTCCTTTTCTCCTCCTTGCAACCTCTATCTCACAGAAGAGATGTTGCGAGTTTGTCTCTGATGTATCGTTATTTTCATGGAAAGTGTTCAACTGAGCTTCAATCTTTGGTCCCCCCTCGCCAAACTTTCACAAGAAACACTCGTCTAGCTGTAAACACTATCAATAATTTCCCCCACTCTTTATCTGTGGCTAAACCTAAACGTAGATTCCATGAACAAAGCTTCTTTCTTAGAACTGCACGCCTGTGGAATTGTCTTCCGTTTTCCTGCTTTCCGGCTGACTACAATATGGTTGTGTTCAAGTCTAAAGTAAATAAGTTCTTGATGAGCCGTTCCATATAAGTTATTAAATTTACCAAATTTTCATTACTAATGATTACTATATTGACCAATTTCTACTGTACACTCTTTAACCCTTATCCTTGAGTGGCCTCTGGGCCTTGATAATGTGGTGATGCCTTTGTAAAAAAAAAAAAAAAAAAAAAAAGCAATTATACAGAATTGGCCAGAGAGCTGAAAGGAATATGGAGGTTGAAAACAGTAAAAATGCTAGCAGCATTAGGAACAATCCCCAAAAAACTTTGAAAAAACAGTGGAGGAAATTGGAATTAGAGGCGTGGCTGAGGAGATACAACGGATGGCAATAATGAAAACACCTGAAATATTAAGGAATCCCCTTGAATACAGGGACTAATACATATGAACTGCTAGTGATAACCAGTCATATAGAAACTGCAACAGAAGTAAAAAATAATTTTGAAATGGAGGAACACCAGATGGAAACAAGAAAACTGAAACAGTAGAATCAGAAGTTAACTCGCCCTCCCCCAAATAGTGCGGGCATCGACTATCCCCACACCAAATAGTCAAGAAGATGGATGGAAAGGCCGAGGAGAGAAAGGACAAACCAGACCTCCACTGCATCAGTGCAAAGAGGACTGAGACCTTGGGAGGCTAATTGCAGTGAAGACCAATGGGAAAATAGTAATAGTAGTGGTAGTGGTGGTTATTATTATTAGTATTAGTATTAGTAATTAGTATTAGTATTAGTAATAGTATTAGTAGTAGTAGTAGTATTAGTAGTATTAGTAGTAGTAATAGTAGTAGTAGTTTAAATAATTGCTTTTGGTCCTTTCCTTAAGATACAGTTTTCAGTTATAAGTGAAAGAAACAAGATGGCGTTCGAGAGACACACTGTGTTTTCAAAAAAGTAAACCACCTAAAATGATTCTAGCCGATTTTATAAGTTATAGTGGCATCCATTGTGCTAATTACGCACTCCAATATCCCCTCTGCCAATGTGATGAATGAATTATGTATGAAATGCAAACCTGAAAGACATAAAAAGTTTTAGAAAGCAAAAGGACGCCTCACCATTACAAAAAAAAAAAAAAAAAAATACTATTAAACCAAAATAAGAAGAATAGACCCAATTTCTTATGAATGGGAACATTATCAAATGACTATCCATATTATATAAATAATCCATAGATAAAATCTAATGTTATTTTGTGCTTTACAATTTATTTCTTTATTTTATTGTTGGGATCAAGTTACGGTCACTTTCCTTCACATAAAGTCTGTTACCATAGTAATGCTTTCTTCTTTAACCAAAATATAGAAATATGATTTTACTAGAGTTTTATGAAAACAATAAAATTACAAAAAGAAAGTGATTATCAGTCATAATTAGTGCTAACACCCCGTACTTATACATTGAACTATTCCGAGTAGTATATCAGTGAAAGTGATGCTAACCCCACTGGGTATGAGTACAAGTTTAGTACAGCCGAATCGTTCCCCGTATACATTACGAACCATTTACCCATCTTGTAACTATCTATTGCATTGTTCTCTTACAGTAATAAACCCTTTTTTATGTGTATGTTGGCCGTTCGAGTTATCATTACATACCTTTTGAATAGATAACATTGCCAAAACAACAACAACAACAACAACAACGAACCACCATGTACGAGCTGTGAGACAGTTGATATGAACGCTTTCACGGCGTATGTAAAAGACATAATCATTTCTATAATATTTGATGAAATATGTGAAAAAAGTAAGAAAATAGATAACCTGATGAAAAAATAAACAAGTTTGGCGAAGAGAAGCAATTAAAAGTGTGTGCCTGCTTTTACAGCAAAACTCTTAAACTTTTAAGTGTAATTTCACAAGGAAATTTGAGGAACTCTTCTTCAACAACACTGCTGTGAACATGGACAACTCTCAAATCCACTATTCTCTCTAAGCTGTCAGTAATTCAACCGCCTGTCTTCCTCAATTTGTAAAGTAGTTGTTCTCCTCATATGCAAATGAATCTCACCGACAAATTTTTTCCTTCTTTTTTTTTTTCGTAAAAACTTGGGTGCCTTACATGCAGACTAGTCCGCACATTTCGAAGCTGGTAACTCTTCATTTTCTTCTCCATTGTTAGAGTGGGTATCTTTTAAACCGCAGTAAGGATAGAACGAAAATCTGATATTCGTTGTATGGAGAGAAATGAAATGAAAATAGTATGATGAATGTGTAATATGAGTCTAAAAGACGGGCTTAAATCTGATGGGAAAAATTAAATCATAACCTGCTCAGAACTTCGATGGGGTGGCTACATTGAAAGCGTGGATAAGAGCTCTGGGGTTAATTGGTATAGAACAGTCGATAAGGTAGTAGAGTCAGTTCAAAATGGGGGAAGGACGAAGAAAAACATTGGAGGCCGTGATAACTGAACGAAACAGGGATAAATAAAGATTTTTAAAGAGATATGTTAGTTTGAAAATCAATTTCTAAAAACGGCCCAAGGCATATCATCATATGACAGACATTATGATGATGATGATGATGATGATGATGAATTACTAAAATGAATCAAACTCAGAAATACAAACATCAACTGATCTATTTATTGTCTCCTTAAAATCTATTTTTATTAGACTTTATTTGAGAAAGCACAATGATTTTAATATTCGAGCTGGTCGTGTTGTAAAAATAATGTCAATCAAATCGCAGAACAATCACTGGAAATATTTTTTCTTTTATTGTGTTATTGCGGTCAGAAAACAAGAGAAGAAAAAAGAAAAGGACATTTATACGACTGCCACATCACCACTAGGATTGCATTTACAACTAAAAGTCACTAACTACTTCAGAGAAATGAACAACTGCTTATGTCGACAATGAAAAGATGACAAACAATCTGTGAGAATCAGAAAAATCCTCCCACGTTATATTGTATGAGAGAAGAAACGAATTCTAAATATTGTTCGTTTATTACATTAATGTGCATCAAATGTGTCACTTAACTTTTAAATATCTTATTTCGCTCGTTGTTCTCTGTAACTTATGGTCGCAATAGTCAATAATATATTGTTTTATTTTTCATTGCACCGACGTGACACAAAGTCGTTGGATCTGGCACTTTCTTCAGTGGTTTTATATAACATACAATAATAATAAGTATTCTGTTTTTTTCTCTTTTTTTTATTTGGGAATCACCACTTATCAAGGCCAGAAGGTCAATCAAGGATAAATGCTAATAAATGTAAGGTGGTAGTGTAGTAATTGTTAATGTGTAAATTGGGTAGAATTTGATTATTTATGGGGAACTTATTTACATTGGATTTGGAGGTTGTATTCAACTGGGAAGCAGGCCAGCAGAACAGGCAGACAGTTCTGGGAAATAAGCTGTGTTCATAGAATCGGCGTTTAGATTTGTGCACAGATAGAAAGTGGGGAAATCTTATATAGTGGTTGTAGCTAGTCGAGTGTTTTTGTGAAAATTTGGCAAATGGGAACCATAGATTGAGGTTCAGTCGAGTACTTGCCATGAAAATAACAGCAGAGCAGAGACAGGCTTGCAACGTCTCTTCTGTGGGAAAGAGGTTGCAGGGAAGAGAAAAGGGCAGCATCTACTAGGTTTTAAAGACGGTTTTGAACTCTATCAAAGCTGTACTGTGTGCACCAAGCAGGACCTGCCCAGATGTGGCAATAGTACTTCATTTTAGGGCATACCTGGCTCTTATACAGATAGAGGATTGCATCAACAGTGAGATACCTACTGAAGTAGTAAAGTGATTCAACCATATTTCCAGAAATCTTGACAACAGATTGAATTTATGTGTTCCGTTCCAAATTAGGAGTGAAGGCCAGTTCCAGAATCTTCCCAAGACATAGAATTTCCTCAAGACAAGAACCATTCATTTCAATTGGGGCATGATGGGGGTCAGAGCGATTATGATGAAAAAAGAGAGAAACTTGTTAACCAGCTACCTTTTTCCTCATTGCATGACATTCTCAAAATCAGAAAGGAGGGAATCAAAATGATCTTGGTCATTTACGGCCTTTAAAGTGTTGCCATAGGTTTCGTCTGCATAAATGCCTACGAATGATCTAAGAATGTGATTTGGGAGCTCATTGATGAAAATCAGGATGGAACCTTGAGCGACGCCAGCATTAATACTATGAGTTTCTGATTTCTGCCCATCAACAACTACTCTTATAAGCTTATCAGAGAGAAAGGATTTAATAATTGAGAGTATATGATGCACAGGAAACTGATTGGTCTGTACTGAGATTTCTGGGATTTTTAAATGTGGGACAGACTAATGAAGTTTTCCATGGAGTTGGAGAGTATTTCTCTTTGCGACATCGTTAAAAAGCTTTGTAAGTATGGGAGTTCCAGTTGAGGCTTTTTGAGCACCATGACTGGAGCCAGTTGCTCAACTGAAATCAAGGTTTTTTTATAAGTTTGGCCACATCACATACAAATATTTGTATGTTGCATAGCATGTTTTCAGTCACAGGAGGAAATACAGTGGCTATGTGGCCCTGATCGCAAAGAGTACAATTTACTGCAAAGTTCTTGGCAAAGAGTTTTGCTTTGTCAGATGCTGATAAAATTACTTCAGGTCCATTGATGATGGTAGGGATAGAGGACAGGCTTCTGTTAAGGAACCTGTTTGTTATTTGGCAAAACTGGTGGGAACCAAGCCGCTGCTCAGCTACTTTAAACTTGACATACTGAGCATACGAATCTATTGCCTTCTTTTTTACTCTTTTACAATTGTTGCTGGCAGTCCTAAAGGTGGCTTTGGTTTCACAACATCTATTACATTGGAAGCAATTGAAATAGTGATTTCTATGTACAATTGCAGTGGCACATTCTGGGGTGAACCATGGCTGGCTGTTGAGCCCTTGCTGGAATTTCTTGTAGGGTATGAAGCGATCCATACCGATAATTAATCAACTTGTTCACTTGTTCTTTAAGGTGTTGGCATCTTAAAACAATGTTAGGCAAACTGACTTTTTACTTGAGAGCCATGAGAAAATAATACAATCACCTTACATTTTATTCTTCAAAATCTTTATATAGCTGAAACGCAAATAGTCTTAAGCAGTAATATATTTTAACATTGTAGTGTTTTTTTTTTATTATTATATATTTCAGAATGTTATAAGTAATATTGTTTTGAATCTTGAATTGTAAGCCATATTTCAGAAGAGTTTCCGATGTGTAGTTATTCTTTACAAGTCCTGGAGATGAAGAATTTTCGGTGGGCAGCTGGTCTGTACAGGTTCTGGACTTTTTTGCAGCCAAAGTGCAAACGACCATTCTCGTGTTGACATGAAAAAATTATGTGCTGGGATTCTAAAAGATTTCATTTTTATGGAGCAATTCTGGTTACTTATTGGTTGATAGCAAAACGTAAATTTATTTGATTTGTCAGTTGCTAACAGCAGCGTTTATAAAAAGAATCTCTCATTTTTGAGGGAGCATGCCACATTAGTTATCAAAAATATTGCAACAGTTTTGAATGCTTAATTGTCGGCACATACAACCATTATTGTTTGTTTGCCCTTGGCTGAGTAATAAAAACGAACTTTTAAGGCGTGGTGTACGTAGATTCGTAAGTTTTCAATTTTGATTACATTACGAAATGAAACCAAAAAATGACCAGTTGCTAATCTTTCAAAATAACAAAAATATCTTACATAATAAACTCGTCATGTTAAAGTAGCCACTTTTTTCAATCCACATTAAAAATAATTTTCAGACCCAGACATCATTATTTGATGACAGTTATTATTTATTAACAAATAGGTGCGTGTGTGAATTTCCCGTTGCACCAATATTGGAATATAAAAGGTTAATGTGATCCTAACTAAAGTTAACATTGAGTTCTAAGGAAGAATTTTTTTCAACATTCACAAACAACTAAATATATGTAACATCGACCATAACTAAGAACATTGCTCAGTGCAATGCGATTACTCTGGGGTAATCGATAAAAGGCAGTGTATAGAAATGCACATTATAACACATTAGATGATAATGCACATTATAACACATTAGATGATAATGCACATTATAACACATTAGATGATAATGCACATTATAACACATTAGATGATAATGCACATTATAACACATTAGATGATAATGCACATTATAACACTTTAGATGATAATGCACATTATAACACTTTAGATGATAATGCACATTATAACACATTAGATGATAATGCACATTATAACACATTAGATGATAATGCACATTATAACACTTTAGATGATAATGCACATTATAACACATTAAAAGATAATGCACATTATAACACATTAGATGATAATGCACATTATAACACATTAGATGATAATGCACATTATAACACATTAGATGATAATGCACATTATAACACATTAGATGATAATGCACATTATAACACATTAGATGATAATGCACATTATAACACATTAGATGATAATGCACATTATAACACATTAGATTATAATGCACATTATAACACATTAGATGATAATGCACATTATAACACATTAGATGATAATGCACATTATAACACATTAGATGATAATGCACATTATAACACATTAGATGATAATGCACATTATAACACATTAGATGATAATGCACATTATAAAACATTAGATGATAATGCACATTATAACACATTAGATGATAATGCACATTATAACACATTAGATGATAATGCACATTATAACACATTAGATGATAATGCACATTATAACACATTAGATGATAATGCACATTATAACACATTAGATGATAATGCACATTATAACACATTAGATGATAATGCACATTATAACACATTAGATGATAATGCACATTATAACACATTAGATGATAATGCGCATTATAACACATTAGATGATAATGCACATTATAACACATTAGATGATAATGCACATTATAACACATTAGATGATAATGCACATTATAACACATTAGATGATAATGCACATTATAACACATTAGATGTTAATGCACATTATAACACATTAGATGATAATGCACATTATAACACATTAAAAGATAATGCACATTATAACACATTAGATGATAATGCACATTATAACACATTAGATGATAATGCACATTATAACACATTAGATGATAATGCACATTATAACACATTAGATGATAATGCACATTATAACACATTAGATGATAATGCGCATTATAACACATTAGATGATAATGCACATTATAACACATTAGATGATAATGCACATTATAACACATTAGATGATAATGCACATTATAACACATTAGATGATAATGCACATTATAACACATTAGATGATAATGCGCATTATAACACATTAGATGATAATGCACATTATAACATATTAGATGATAATGCACATTATAACACATTAGATGATAATGCACATTATAACACATTAGATTATAATGCACATTATAACACACTAGATGATAATGCCCATTATAACACATTAGATGATAATGCACATTATAACACATTAGATGATAATGCACATTATAACACATTAGATGATAATGCACATTATAACACATTAGATAGTAATGCACATTATAACACATTAGATGATAATGCACATTATAACACATTAGATGATAATGCGCATTATAACACATTAGATGATAATGCACATTATAACACATTAGATGATAATGCACATTATAACACATTAGATGATAATGCACATTATAACACACTAGATGATAATGCACATTATAACACATTAGATGATAATGCACATTATAACACATTAGATGATAATGCACATTATAACACATTAGATGATAATGCACATTATAACACATTAGATGATAATGCACATTATAACACATTAGATGATAATGCACATTATAACACATTAGATGATAATGCGCATTATAACACATTAGATGATAATGCACATTATAACACATTAGATGATAATGCACATTATAACACATTAGATGATAATGCACATTATAACACATTAGATGATAATGCACATTATAACACATTAGATGATAATGCACATTATAACACATTAGATGATAATGCACATTATAAGGTGAAAACGGGCGTGAGTAGATTTCACGTTTGAAATGCGACTGCGATTGATTTTATAATTTTGTGTTTGAGATTAAAATGTAAATTGTTA
The DNA here is from genome assembly GCF_053919585.1 of Euprymna scolopes. NCBI lineage: Eukaryota > Metazoa > Mollusca > Cephalopoda > Sepiida > Sepiolidae > Euprymna > Euprymna scolopes. The sequence goes on along the minus strand of NC_136497.1, from coordinate 104,525,299 downwards.
ACATTGGATTGTTTTCATTTGGAAGTGTGCCAATCGATGAATATATATAATTAAAAAAAAACAATTGCAGACGGATATCACCAATCAAGAAAGGATTGAGAAAAAATAAACGATCGAAGTTAGTGGGTATTTCACGTTTTGTTTCTCCGACTTAAAATTGGCAAGTTGATTGTAACAATAAGCAAAATGTGCTAAGAGAAACTTGCAATAAATTGTAAGCTATATAAAATACAAACATCCTTTCTTGTTTTCAATTTGTTTTATTCCTGTTGTAAAACTCTTCAATTTGGAGATTAAATAAAGAACTAAAAGGTTGTGTTACAAATCTTTGAAATGCTCGTTTTACAGGTTATTTGGATTTCTTGTCATCGACGTTTATAAAATGTTCGCGGTATTCGGCACTCTTTCTTTGAAATTCTTTGTATCTTTTAAAAGCATTGTAAAGATTTAATTGAATTTTAATAATTTTGCGGTAAACTGTAACATAACTTTTCTGATATAAAAAATATTAGGAGAAAATTTATTAAAATGAATCCACTCTTAAGAAATATATAAAATTAAGCCAGACTTTAAAATTTGACTCAAATAGCATTTAAGTTGACAAATCAAACTTAATTGTGACTATCCAGTTTTTATTTGTTATTTTTGCCCCATGTTATTGAAAATAAAATAATGTACTTTGCCACAATTTTAAAAAAAATATTTAATCTGGTTCAAGTGTTTGCTCATTATGGAGTCTTAAATACTCCCCCAAATTCTGCCAAGAAAATTAACTCTTATTCTTTTAATATTTTAATAGCGTTAGCTTTCCTCATTAGTTTTGTTTTACCTTAGATATTGAACTTTACAAAAACGTGAAGTTATAGAACAGAAATATTTATGAAACAAATTGGAGCTTGAGCAACGCCGAGTTGGTACTGTGAGTTAACCATATTAATATTTATGTCATAAGAATTGATCATTACCACTTGCCAGCTGGGATATGGCTGAATCGAAGCCTAAATGTTCAATTAAATGGATTCAGCTGCGAATTAAGTGCATCGACAAGAATGAAGATTAATTCGAAAAATAAATATTGCTCATATAAAATGAAAGCCATTTTGTATTTCGTTTCGTGTAACTGTGTATCTATTTGTGCAAAGCAATCAACGACTATTATGAAAACAGAAAAATGTCATTATGTACGTGACTGGTTGGTGGGGAGGGGCGGAAGGCGGAAGTGTATATGAAGAAGTGGTGTTGAGGGAGGACAAGAAGCAGCATATTCGATTTAATGAGAATGCCAGTCAGGAGAGGTTGCAAGCACGCAGGATATTCTGAAAAGATGTTTCATCACAAGGAAGACCAAATAAATAGAAGAGGATGAGGATGACTATGTAAAAATCGGGAGGTAGACAGATGGCCGCTTCTTGGAAATGTTGAACGGCTGAATGAGTAAGAGCGACCGTTAAAGCCCATAAGCCTGTGGCTTGTCGATTGTCAACAGAGAAAGTGGCTTCGGTACATGTCAGTTCTGCGAATCAATTCAATAAATATTTAAAAAGACACAGATCCAATCATGAAATTCTTCCACACCTCTTATCCACCCCCGGTCTACAAGCCCCCTTAACACTGATACGCAGGCAAGCTGGTGCTCATCTTTGCGGACACTAGAAGAGGAGGCAACACGCAAAATTGCAAGCCTGATTTAGATGACAAAATAAAGAAAAAGAATAGAAAAATGTCTGCAAATTTAAACTTTGAATAATGTGACCAAGAAAAGATGGAGACGCCAGGTTGACAACAACTCAAGCAATTGAAACCTGAACATGACATGCATACGTGTAGATTTCAGTAGATTTCAGAAAAATAAAATGCATACATATATACATAGGCTTTCCTCCTATTCTTACAAACTTTCCAATATCACTCATATACATTGTTGATATTTACTCATATAACCAATTGCCATACATTATATATATATATATATATATATATATATATATATATATATATATATATATATATATATATTAAGTAATGTGATTGATAATTTAAAATTTAAAAATCAAATTATAATTAAATTAAAAATCCGTTTCATAAGAAGGAACAGCAACAAGATAATTGATTTTGTTGTTGTTCCTTCTTATGAAACGGATTTTTAATTTAATTATAATTTGATTTTTAAATTTTAAATCATCAATCACATTACTTAATATTGAATTAGCTCTAGGACATTTAACTATCGAGCTTATTATATATCTAAATTACAACGAGCACTTTCTATTTCCTGTATTTTAATTAAACTAGTAATTTCACTATTACATTAAAATACACTCAGCTCTTTAGACTATTGTTCTAATCTCCTTTAAATTATATATATATATATATATATATATATATATATATATATATATATATATATATATATATATATATAGTATGTTTTTCTTGGATACGTGAAGAACTACAAAGCACATGATTTCTTTTTCTCTTCCAAAAATTTGTGTAAAGCACAAGTTGAATTTATTTGCTTGCAGTACTTTATTGCCAAGTGTTTTAAAGGAGATATTACCCTAGCATTTCCTTTGCCACATAGAAAATCTAATTTTACCATAAGAAAAGAAAGCGTGAGAATAAAAAAGAATATTGTTTTGAATAAAAGCCGTCTTTGAAACATTTTGTGGGGAAATGGACTTATGATTCATGTTTCATTTGAAGGATCATATTTATAGGATTACATTTGTTAAAAGGGAAGACAACTCTAATATTAATATCGTGGTTGCAGATAACTGATTATTTCACAGAAATTAGCAATTAAAATCTTTCATAAATATACTGCATGGAAAAAACGATAATATATAATAAACTAACATAATAATAAAAGAAAAATTTTAATTAAATATTTGTATTTAAAGTAAAATATATTTTTATCATGATGTTAATTTTTCCCTATAAGTCACTGTTTATCAAGGTTTTGAGGCCATTCGAGGATAAGGATTAATGAAATTGTCAACAGGACGATAAACAATACTATGGGAGGATTGCAAACGATAAACAAAGGACGGCACAACAACTAGTTTGTTAGCATAAGACTTGCAGACGATTGTGTCAGTTGGGAAGTAACCACATGGTATTTTGTTCAACAAATGGGAAGTTCTATGAAATAAACTTTATTCATGGGAATTCCTTTTGGTTTAAGGTACAAAGAAAGAGAAAGGAAAAATGTTTGTTGTGGATGTAGCTAAAGGAGTTCTCGCTGTGAATGTTCTATCAAGGAATCACAAGTAACCATTAAAGATAGTGTTTTTGTTATAAAACATCAGTTTATTTTAAATAAGATTCCCAGTAATAGTTCTGCAAATACAAAATCTTTGATCATGATTCTTAGTTTTTTTTTTTTTTGAAGAGGTTTATCTGAAAATATGATACATTAAATATTGATATAAAATATATTAATAACTATTAACATGTCACTTATTTTTATTTAAACTATTATGTTGTCAACGCTTTCAAATAATATAATTCCTATACCACAAACAATTCTTCAAACATTAAACTAGAATAGTTTTCACTTAAAATAATACTATTTCATATTGTTAGTGACAGTGTTGGGTTAAGGCACAGGAAAAAGTATTAAACAAATGTTAACCGTTGTTATCGTTTCGCTACCTTATGTTGTTATTCACATCCAAATCACAGGTAAACTTTTAAATAAGATCCTAATTCAACAGGCTATCTCCTTCTCTCAACGACATTTAACCCATTGAATCAAAACGTCGCAATCTTTTCTGTAAAGGATTATTAGGTGAAAATAAATGTCGATTGATGCTTAACTGTCCACCAAGTTTTAGCAAAAAAATATCCAACAGTTTTTGTTTTATCACCATTCAATAACATGTAAGAACATATTGATAATTGTCTCATTAGTTAGAACTGTTACCCTGAATGAGCTTTACATTCACCGTACCATAATCACCCGGATTTTATCTGAAGGATTACATTAAAGAGAATTTCTGAACTGAAAAGGATTATCACAATCCAAAATAGGACAAGTTCAAGAACTATTGACAATATTTCATTTTATATCAAAGAATACTTATCCAATTATGCATTACACGGTGATAAAACAAAGACTGTAGGCCATTTATGACTAAAACTTGGTAGACAAGTCAGTCATGCAGTGAAACTTATTTGAACCAAATATAGTTGGACTACATAAATTTTTTTAATGATTAAATACGTGGGATTTTTTTTGGAAAGAACACTCGATATTATTATGGTATTCCTATTTATTATGTTGAAGGTTCAATTCTTACTAAAGGCGATAATAACTATGAACAGCATAATTAGCACTACTATATTGTTAAGAATCATCTACTCGTGTCGCAAATAAAGGGTTCCATTCAAAATTTCTTATAGGATCCCGAGTTGGATAAAAGATCCCTAAATTCAAAAAGATAAATCCGAAGGTCAGAGATTACATCGATACTTAGTCAAACATTTATGTCATTTAGAAAGAAAAAAAAAAAGACTAATAGTGTGCCACAAAGAAAACAACAACCAAAAAAGAAATAAAACTAAGAAATGAGCACTGTTTTTGCAGATTCATTTTTTCCTTTTCTTAATTTTAAAACGTTCGTTTAATATAAGTATAGCTGTCTGAACCAAGAATGATACAAAACTATTTGCTCAAATATCACGACTGTTGCAAGCGCTGCAATGTAAAATTAAATATATGAAAATTTATTTTGCAGGATATTTACAAACAAAAGCACTTTATCCCTAATTGAATTACATTTTATCCGTGCATTGTTCTATAATTATTCCTGGACAGAAAACCATTCCAATAACTAATTTCTTAAAAAAATTTATTTACTCACACCAGGTGAATGTAATCACTTATAATTTCCGAACGTTAATTCCCTGAAATTAATGACAGATCATTAATGAATAGAGACTTATTTTCAAGTCTCTTCCTGTGTCAAGCTTAAAATCTAATAATGATAACAATAAAAGGGTTCTAGGTATAGTAATAAAGAACACCTGGTAGTGAGGGCTCTAATTTAGAATTTTTGAAGTTTGTAGAATACTTCATTAGCTGCTCTAATCCAAAATCTCACATATGCGCTAAACATAATCATTCACATATTCACAAAATATACAGAGCTACAGAATTGCGAGACTAGATAATCATAATATCACTTCAAGCAAATGGGTGTATAAAATGCATCCATTCTTATTTGTTTCTCTCTTTCTTTTTACGCATCTGTATATAAAATTAGAACAAGAAATATATTTTATTTAAACTCCAAATGTTGTAACTTTGCATGAAGAAAGTTACGGGAGTAAATAACGAAATATGGAAAGAAATGAAACCACCAAAGGCACAACATGAATATCGAAGATATGTCCCACCAGCAATCCCAAGCATGTCGCTATATTTCACTTTATTGTGATCAACTGAATCGATGTAATCAGCCAGTTTTAAGGAGCTTACAACGTCAGCAATTTCTGATATTTCCATAAAAGGACTGAATATAAAATCTACAACGAAATAATTGATTAAAATGTAACTGACAGGAAAACTGATTCAATTGATTTACCTGACAGAACTTTTGAACTGCTAAGTGTGCAGTGGACTTTTGCATTATGGCTTTTCAACCATTTTCAACCAATAATAAAAGAGAACATGTGTGACACACTTCGATTAACACTGATTTTTCCACGCGTATCAGCATGAATATCGAAAGTTGACTTCAACAAGATGTGTGATTATTCACATGAATCTTTGAAACAGGATATGGAATTAAAAATTCAAGCTGAAAATGTTCATAAAATATTTGAATACGTTAAAACAATCAACACTTAGGATATTGATTAAGACTGTACATCCATCGACGTATAAACAGAAAATAATTATTACTAGTTTTTATATACAAGAAAGAATTATTCTTTAATAATGACAAACAGAGCTTTGTAATAGTGTATTAATACACAAATTATCGGCTATGTATATGCAAAAATTATCGGCTATATATATTTGCTGCAACGCCTTCCGAGTTGTGGCGTATTCAGGCCAGATATTTTTCCTATAGAACCAGATTTTACCTAGTCCTTCTTTTATACAAAGTTTTTCATTTGGACAAATCATAATGAAGAAAAGAAGAAAGAAGAAAATAGTATAAAAAGGGGTTAAGGAACAAAGAAATCGGGGTATCGGCTGCTAAAAATCTGGGAGGCCTGTATTCTTGTACTAAATAGTATTTTTCTTCTTTTTTTTCATCATTTAATCCCGAAATGCTTATCTATGCTTGTGATGTGGATTGTTGTTGTGGTCGAAGGTAATTTTTGCCATTTACTGGAACTTTGGATCGCACTCCACTACTCCATGAACTCATCTCCTATAAATTCCATAGACAACATCGTTATCAGGCTATTATATTATACATATTTTTAATAAAATCCTTAACTATTTAAAATCCAATTTATGAAAAACGGGTAATTAATTAGATAAAATTAAGAAAAAAAAAATAATTTTTATTCATTAATTTCTATTAATATATTTTATTATTTCCTTTTATTAAACTCCAATCTTTAAATGTATAGTTACCTACCTACATACGCAAAGAAAATCTATATGTATAAATCCGTATTCCTGTTTGTTTGTTCACAACGTCCATTGCTTTACTATTTCATTTATTTCTATATTATATATTATATATATTACATATACATATTATATATATATATATATATATATATATATATATATATATATATATATATATATATATATATATATATATATATATGATTCTTGCAAAGTATAGGATTAAGAGGTAACCTCATCTGCATATTACATTAAGGAAATCGTTTTTCTAAATAGTTGTATGTTAGTTACTGTTTCTAGCGAAAGAGAATTGTTTTAAGTGTTCTATTTAAGATTATTTAAAGTTGATTTATATTGATAATATATTTAATTTAATTTATTTGAAATATTTATTACCGATATCGATTATTTTAGAAACGGGTCTAGAGTTATTTCTCCCAGAAAATCCGAAACATAAAAAATAAAGAACTCTTCTATATAAATAAAACAGTAAACGCATGTGTGTGTAAAATATCTAACAGGTAAACTGTTAAACTACTGGTAACATAGCACTGAAATTCTCAGGAAATAATATTCATGCACCAAGAGTGGTTTATAGCGAATAATATCTTTTCTTACATGCATGTATATCGCATACAGACATCGGCAAATTTACATGTAAAATATTCATTAAGCATTAGCTGACATTTTGGTCTTTTTTGTGCGCATGCGCGTACATTTGTTTTTTTTTCTCGGGCTGGAAGGCTCAGTTCCTTTTAATTTCAATTCAAACTAATGACACCAACTTATTTTTTTTTATTTTTTTGTATTAAAAAAAAACGAAATCATACGTAAATTTCACTCGCGGTATGAGATTTGTAAATATGAAAACAAACCTATATATCTTTTTTATGATCTCATATTTACTTTATTTCATACATATGTTTAAGACGGAGAGGGGGGAAACCACACGAAATACGGACCGTGCTGAAATAATAACGTTATTATGTAGAAAGCCATGCTTAATATGGGGAGGGGAAGGTATTATTTAACTATTCTGTACTTTCACCTAACAATTTATTAAATAAGAAACTGACATGTATTATCTCTATTTTTGTTTAGTATTAGTTAACATTAAGTATCTGTTTCTCAATCCAGCTTCTTGATTAGTTTATTGTAAAGCAAGTGTTGCCAAATCAGTAACTGCGCGTTTAAATATTCATTTTTTGAGTAGCATGAATTTTAAATAATGTGCTTCTTCAGTGTAGTAACCATCTAAAAATACAAATAATTTATAATGAAATCATGTATTTCGAAAAAATGCTGAGTCATTTTCCGGAAGTGACGCCATGTGTTGATGATGGTCGGGGGGATATGCACGATTATATTGCTTTAAAAAGTATTCTGGAGGCCGCCAGGGATTACCAAACCTTTTTTATCAAACCTTTTTAGGTGATGTTGGGGTGTGGTGAATTAGTGCCCGTTCATTCTCCTAAACAGTACCACCACTTTGTCTTTTTATGGAGAGGGAGCCAGTACATGATTTCGCTGAAATGCTGCGTCAGAACAGATACTACACTTTCATCTTAGCCAAAAGGCCAAGTAACTGTAATATAGTTTTCTACCAGATATTACCTCCTTCTAAAAAAATACAAAATAACCGACACAGCATGTATTTTAAGAGGTGAGGAGAGGGATATGGAGTAACTCCCGAAAATGGCTGAAGCAGTTTACGATCTCCAAATTCTTTTTTTCATATATATATTTTTTAAAGTGGGAATACGGAGTGAGGCGTAGAAACGGCTGAAGCAGTTTACGATCTCAAAATTACTCTAGCTAATATATAATAGCTGAAAGAGTCTACGATTTAGACATTACATTATTTCATGTATGTTTTTAACAATGGGGTGGGGGATATGAAATCAGTCCAGGAAATGGCAGAAACCGTTTACGAGTAAACCATTACTATATTTCATTCATATTTTTAGCAGTGAGGTAGGGGAATATTCAGTCCCGGAAATGGCTGCAACATTTTACGTTTCAGACATTAATTTACTTAATGTATATTTTTAACAGTTGATGGGGGATAAGAAGTCAGTGCCGGAAATGACTGAAACAGTTTACGAGTAAACCATTACCATATTACATTCATATTTTTAACAGTGGGATGGGGAATAGTCATTCCCGGAAATGGTTGCAACATTTTGCGTTTTAGACATTACGTAATGTATATTTTTAACAGTTGAGTGGGGGATAAGAAGTCAGTTCTGGAAATGGCTGAAACATTTTACGATTGAAACATTACTTTATTTCATGTATATTTTTAACATACCTTATTACATAGGTATTATTTTCGTAAGGGGGGTGATAATGTGGGTTAAAATTATGTAAAACGATTGTCTAAATTAGTAACATATCCAAGAATTATGAAGAATGATGAAATGTGAGTTAATTGATTTGTGTGTTTGTAATGAAATAATAAACCTATACAATATATCAAATATATTATTTTCGTAAGGGGGGCATAATGTGGGTTAAAATTATGAAAAATGATTGTCAAAATTAGTAACATATCAAAGAATTATGAACAATGTGAGTTAATTGATTGATGTATTAGTAATTGCATGGGTACTCGCTGCTATCTTTATTGAAAAAAGCTGTTTAATAATTTATTTGTGGGGGGAGGAGATGGAGGGGATTCCAGCGCACGGACGACATAAAAGTGCTGAATATCACGAGAATAGGTTCTTCTCTTTGCAGCCTACTGCTTAAATATCTGGTGGAGATGGTATCACGTACTTCTTTTTTTGGGGGGGGGGGGGCGGCGATTACATTTACATGTTTTTATCCATTCTTTTATTTTTGAAATTATTGTGAGGGTATTGACGTTGCCCACGATTAAAATGATCAATATCCTTAGTATAGCAGGTGTGTTCCAAACAGAACTTCATGTCGAACTGTGCAATACCGGGTATCCATGCAAGTATATATATATATTAGACCACAGAGGAGATAACCGAAACAATAAAGATGAAGCTAACCAGCAGGATTGTATATATATACAAATGCAGGCAAAATTGGGCATATTTTATTGGTTTGAAAATATGAGTTATCTTTTAGCTATTGTCATAAAATTTTAACCATAGAATTGTATTATAATCTTCAAAAAGCCTGCAAATTTTCATGTAGACATGAGCATTCAATATTCAGTTGGGCCATAAGTATAGATATATCCATATACATATATATATACATATATATATATATATGTGTGTGTGTGTGTGTGTGTGTGTGTGTGTGTGTGTGTGTGTGTATCACTTTATTGCAAGTGTCTAAAAATGTATATTTTCGGTAATAAAACAATATTCCAACTTCATATTTCTATTTATATGAAATAAAGAACATATCCAGTAAACAATACTAACCAAAAACAAGAACAATTTTCACATAATTTTTTAAAGGAAATATTTATTTATCAACATAACTCCCACGCTTCAAAATCACATTGAATAGCCTTTTGTAACTTTATGATGTCAATCGGCGGGTTTGAGATGATGTGATGCTATAGGAAACTTCCAAAATCTTCCTCCAAAGTTTATCTTTCAACGAAAATCGAACACCTCTTTCATGAACTTTTATCTTCATTATTGACCAAAGCTACTCAATTGGGTTTATATCTGGAGAACAAGGTGGCCATGTCATCAAATTTTCTCCACTAATGCCTAATGATGTAAGGTAGGATGTCGTAGCCTTGGCTGAGTGGGATGGGACATTGTCGTGCATAAAAATCAATTTGCGGTGACGCATCAATGGAAGGTCATGAAGCCATGGTGACAAATACTCATTTAAAAATAAGACTGGCTTGTTAGTTTGACACCTTCTGGCACTCGAAATGGTTCAATTAGTTCATCGCAGATTATTCCAACCAAAAACATGACACCTCCATCTCACCATTGACGACGGACTCGATTAGGGGTAGGGAAGCCAAGAGGACTCCAAACTTTGGTCCATCAATCTGGTCGTCAAGGATTGTTTCGGCCTCATCGGTTTAATGAACATTTTCAAAGCTGGTTTTCATGTATTTCTGAGCCCAACTCAAAAGTTTGTCCTTATCAGTTTGGTTTAAAACAAGTATGCCAATGGGCTTAATGCTTCTTGCAATTTCGTTTAAGACATTGCAGTGCGTCTTTCTGGACAAGGAAGGTATTCCAGACTTTAAAATATAGCAGCACTGTTGCTACCCGGCTGCTTGATAAGTTGACAGCAAATTTTTCTAACATCACGAGCAGAAACTGACTTTCTTGTGTTTTTTTCCTTCCTTGGTTTGGATTTTCAACAAATGAAGACAATGTTCTTTGATCTTTTCCAAGCTCCTTGGCTAGATCTACGAGAGATAAACCTTCTGCAATGCCTGCAACAACACGCTCCTTTTTACTAGGTGTCAATCGACCCTTTCTAGGCATTTTGCGAGACCTGCAATAAAGCGATACACACTTGAAATTACTAGAAAATAGAAAAATTAGTATAATTTTCAAAATATTTGTGCAAATTCCAGAAAAAAAAACCAGGGAAATTAGGCAGGTTGTTATGCTCATCCAAATTTCACTTCTCTGCGTTTTATAGCAATTTCAAAATTAAAAAAATATTGACCTGCAATTAAGCCATACACAGTGTTTATATATATATATATATATATATATATATATATATATATATATATATGTGTGTATATGTATATATATATATATATGTATATGTATATTTTGGCAGCAAACACATCTGATTGAACACGACAGAGTTATTTTTTTCCGATTTTTCTGGATATCTGTCGTGTTCAATCAGATGTACTTGAATATATATATATATATATATATATATATATATATATATATATATGTATATATATACTAGCAAAAGTACTCGTCGTTGACTGGGTTCAAAAACAGCCTACAGAAAATGGACTCTGATTTATGAAAGTATGATAGGTTATGAAAAGGAAGAGTTGTGTGTGTGTGTGTGTGTGTGTTGTCACGAATAGGCTCCTATATGGCTGACTATTTTAAAAAACTAATTACATATAATGATAGAAGATGTATCGCGACACAGGAATGGGTATGTTTGATCTGGCAGAACGGTGGTTCATTAAAATTGTGGGGGTCTGCGTTCGTGCCAGGTCAACAAAGTATGGAAATAAAAAATTTAAAAATTAAAAAAAACGCTTACAAGTGTTTTTGATATAGATGTACATAAGAATACTTTGATAAGTATGTTTTAACTTAAATAGGGATGGTATAATAAAATTGTGGGGTCTGCGTTTGCGCCTGGCCTCCATAGAATGGAAATAGGTACAAACTTTAATAAAGACTTTTCATATCTATTTGCGTAAGCATACTTTGATAATTATGTTTCAGTTTGAAGAAATATGGTATAATAAAATTATGGTGTGTTCGTTCGCGCCTGACCTCCATAGAATGGAACAAAGTTTAACAAGGTTTTTTAATATAAATCCACAAAATATTGTGATAAGTGTTTCAGTGTGAACAGGTATGGTATAATAAATTATGGGAGTTATCTATTTTATTTTTACTTTCATCATATTTTGCTTTGGTATTGATACCCACAAATTCGAAGCTATCTCTTTACAACCCTTCTTTTTCATAAACTATCATACTTCCATAAATCAGAGTCCATTTTCTATAGGCTGTTTTTGAACCCAGTCAGCGACGGGTATTTTTGCTAGTATGTATATATATATATATATATATATATATATATATATATATATATATATATATATATATATATATATATATATATATATACTTATTTATTTATTTTATTTAATCATTTTTTAAATTATCTCTTTACCTACTTGTTGATTTATCATTTAGGTTATTTTACTCTTTTTTAGCGAACCAGTTATTTTAATTCCGAATGAAAATGAATGATGCTTTGAATGTAAAATGTAGACAGCGTTTTATGTGAAATCTCTTTGGGTTTCTTTTATATTTTGTGTATCTATAAATCTGCCGATCCTAATATATATATATATATATATATATATATATATATATATATATATATATATATATATATATATATATATAAACATATTAACATTCAAGATTATTGATTTGATTCATTAAATTTCTTATTGATTTTATTTTATTGATTTGTTTATTAATATCTTTTTTAAAATGATTATTTTTACAAACAATGGTGTCAGATAATAATGTAATTATGTTCCTGTTTACTTGCCTCCCTACGATGGCAGAGTTAGACACAAGGTCGGTTTTTTATTTGGGGAAAATCCAGGTTAATTATTAATTCATTATCCGAGTTTCAAGCCAAAAGTCTCGACACATAAAATCAACAGTAGGTTCTTTGATATGACAGGTGCCTGTCTGAAATGAATGTTTCTGTTTAAAGTAAAATTGCACCATGATACATGACTTTTGCATTTGAAACTTCAAGCTATTATCTGTAAATAATAATTTTATAGAATCAACAATAGGTCTCTACAGTGCAATGTAAACTACAATGTATTGTGGACGAAATCAGTCCAGGGAGGCGTGTGAAGCTTCCTCTAGGTGCATCGCGATGGATCTCCAACTAGAGCAGGAAACCAATCGATTTGATTGAAAAATAGTGATTTCATCGATATAAAAATATGGGAGTGTGAAACATTCGTTGATCATCATTATATCCCATGCTATATATATATATATATATATATATATATAGAGAGAGAGAGAGTTATGAAAATATATATGAATATTTAAGTTACTCAAAATATTCCACATTTCATCCTTGTGAGAATTAGTCAGGCATATATATATATATATATATATATATATATATATATATATATATATATATATAGAGAGAGAGAGAGAGAGAGAGAGAGAGAGAGGAGGGGGTATTTAGAGGTCAGTTTTTGAAAGACATCCAACACATGTCAACATGTAAAACAGACATTAAACTGATGATAATGACGATGGTGCTGGTAACATTCGATCAAAATTAAATCATTACACTTAAAGCAACACACCTTTAGGTGTGGCACTATGAATAATTACGTTAAGTCGTTTCCAATTCGTCTGTCTTTCTATTTGCATAAGTTTTAAATCATGTTGCCGAATTATGAAAATGATAAAGATTTTGAAGAATCTATTCTGGAATCTGATTGTTTGCGTCTGCTAGTCTTGAGGGCAATCACTTTGATCGTTTATAGAATGTCAATTATTATCAATTGAGAATAGAAATTTTCAAAATCTTTTCAGGCAATCTCTCAAATTGCAATTTAGTAAAGCTCCAGATCAAGACATAAGAAAAGTAGTTTCTACTTATCTCGTGATAGTTTTTAGTCAATAACGCTGGTGGAAGAATTCCTTTAGAGGTTAATTCAACAGTTATTACTGTACAGTTTTTACAGTACTGCATCCACATTTCTAAGAAAGCATCTTTAAGGACTATGATTGTTTATTAATGCCTTTTTGGACATAGAAATATTTTTTTAATTCAAAAAACAATCACATACATATAATTGTTACTATAATAATTAATTTTTTAATCGTACAGACAATCGTGTTTCATCCTTACATGAATCATCAATGCAGGGTATCACGATTACCACCAGCTGGGAGATTCGAACTAGGCTACAAAGCGATTTCTGACTCCATTATCAAGAAACAAACCGCTCGTCTAACGTTCACCTGGAGCGTCGTAGTTGAAATTAACATTTATATAACGCGTAAATGTCATTCAAGACAGCCGAGAGTGACTTATATTAATGAGGTCAATATTTTCTTTATATATTTATATGCATGTATACATTGCAAACTCACTATAATGATGATGCGTTTAAACAAGGAATATAATAATATGGATTTTCAAACAATTACTTCTCTGATTAGAAGGAAAACATAAGAAACAATATTAATTTGAAAGTTTGCAACAAAACTTTAAAATATGTTTAAAGTTAAAATAGTTCAAATAAACTTTCAAACCATTGTATCAATGCAGGTTTTAAAAGGATCTAATGTGAATATGACATTATGTAATGGAAAAGTATCGAATCAAATAATATTCATGAACGATTCAAAAGTCAAAAGGTTAGTGTATATGCAGAAATATTATGTCACGAGTCAATATTTCTTAGCATATGGATAAAATGCGGTTAGTTCAACAGATGAATTAAATATAACAAATTAGAAAGTAAAGGTAAAAATGAAGAAAACAGACAACACAAACGGTGAAAAAAGTTAAACACCAAAAGACGGAAGGAAATATTGAAATAAAACCAGAGTTATATCTAAAATTAAAAAATATTAGAGAATTACAATTTTTTTTACTATCGATTAAAAATACGCTATTTATACATAGGTTGGGGTTATAGCACAATGAAATTACAATTTAAAAAGTATAAACATATATGATAAAATAACGAAAAAGATATATATATATATATATATATATTTCTGTGTGTGTGTAATAAGTGAAGGATTTAGGAGTTTCTCCTAAATCCTTCACTTATTACACACACACACACACACACACACACACATGCGCACATACACACATACACACACGCACATATATATAATATGCAACAAATTATAAAGTAAAGATTATTATATAATATGTTCAAGAAATGAAATTATATTTTAAATAAAATTTAATAGAACATTTTTTTTAAATCGATATATTAAAATGGAAGTATAGTGTTAAACAAAAGTATAAATTTAATCTTAAGAAAATTATTATCTAATAATTATAAGTTAAAATTTTGACTGAAAAAGTTATAACTTAAGAAGTTCTAAAACAAATTCTACATAACATTGAAATAATTAAATTTATTTAATTTAGAAATAAATAATTATTAAATCGTAGAGGCGAAATAGCAAATAACTGTAGATACACAATAAAACTAATAAAATATTTTTCTTCAAATATAAATAAAACATCATTGTATCTCAAACATAAATTGTAGATGGCAATAGGTAACAGAAAATGTAAATTTTTGTTCGCACATGTTTGAGTGGGATAACCATTTTTGATATTTGACAGATTTACATATGGGAAGCGCCAAAACCTCTTTTCAAACAAAGTAACAACAATTGGATCTGTTGCACCAGTGATAAAAGTGTTAAGTAATAATAAGTTTTAAGTGATAGTCTTCTGGAGGCTGAAGGTTTAATTCACACATTAAAGCGATACTAAGAATACCATTAAAAACTCAAAACTCCTACCTGGTCATGGCTGATGGTAAGGAAATAATCTACCCCTCCTCATTAAATAAAGTGTTCAGTTCGAAATTTTGTGCAGATTCCAAAACACAACTGAAGAAGGCTGGAGGTTACATCAGACGAAATGTTGTGGGAATAATATTGAAGATGAGAATAGTAGTCTGAATAATCTAAAAAAATACAGATTCTCAATCCTCATTTAAAATATGGCGAAGCTTAAGAAACCAAATAAATGTTTACGCCAACTTTTTAGTGTGTATAAAATCGAACTTTACATTTTAAATCTAATAAACATATTTTCTCAAAGGTTAATTTATTTAATAAATATTTTACAAAAAATAGATTTGATTATAGAAAATAATCGTTTGTTATCGAAATGCACTTATATTTTTATATAGAACGTCCCACATTTAAGGAATGATATGATCCTGCTTTTGCGAGTCACTAAACATTTAATAACAGGAACATTGAAAGCCGAAAATTGATAATAAACGAAAAAATGTTGTTAAGAAAATGAATTTTTTTCACACAATAAATTCTCTGTAATTATTTAAAGCTAATATCGTCTTGAGATTATCATTTTAAAGTTTTATTCAATTCTTATTGGCTAAAATAAGGATAGTGTTTAATTATTTTGCCTTCTATTTCTAAAGAATGTTACTTTTATTATAGTTCGATCGATGGTTTCAGTTTGTTCGATTCTCATGCAATTCGATGGTCAAATTTTCTGAGAGATCAATAATTTAAAAACTTCAATAGGGCAAAATGATTGATTAATCTAGACTGGGTTAACATTGATTAATTGTCTGATCAATCCCTTGAATGAAAAGCTTTGATGTTGTTTTAGTTCTTCTGCTAATACATTCATTGCAAAAGCAAATGTAATTATAGTAGAAATTGATCCTCTTTTATCTAATATATATATATATATATACATATATATATATATATATATAGTAGAAATGGTAATTAATAAAAACTGAAGAAAGTGCTCAATACTGTTGTAGAGCAAATATGCGTTTTATTTTTTATTACAGTATCTTTCTGTTAAGTTACATTATTGTTTCAGCTACCCGGCCGTTTTTTTTTTGGGCCGTCTGTAGTTTCCTCAGACTTTTACAGAAATGTTCGTTGTTATGGGATGAAAGAGTGAAAGAGTGAACAGCGGAGGGGTGCGAGGAGAGCGGGGAGAAAGAGGAAGGGGACATGGGGAAAGGTGGGAGGGGGTGCTTGGTATGTAGGTAATGTTTTAGTTTTGGGGTTTAAGGAGCTTGTGGGGGAGGGTCTGGGAAGTTAATTTCTGGTGTGGCTGAGGGCATAGGGATACATAGAGGGGAAGGGGATATGTGGGGGTAGGAGGAGGGGGTTACTTTAAAATGTGAGTTTTAATGTTAAAGTTTTTGGCGTCTCGTTGGTGGGATGATTTCTTGATAAGTATGTCTTGACCTGTTGGGTGTTCGCTTAGGTTCGAAGGCGGGGGGGGGGACTATGATTCGGTTTATTTAGTTAGTTTTTATTTGTTGTTAATTGTTTAGAGATGGTTAGCTAGCGGCTATGCGTGCGAGCACACACATGCGCACGTACACACATATATATACTTAAAGAAACGTTCATATGTACACATACATCTCCGCCCTGGCGTGCAAGTATATGCACATATGTGCGCATGCATGCATACACACCTGCGTCGCTCCCACTTACGTCAAAATTTCCTTAAGGTGCTAAAATTGGGTACGTGTGTGCAAACATGGATGCGCTCATACACAGATACATACACACATCGACGCCCCTACCCTCAAGGAGGCGTATACACAGGCCCATGTGCACATATTGATTCAGGCATACCTGGATCCCCACGCATACATGCAAGCGCATGTGCACACACAGATACCAATACTCGTGAACACATACATCGACATATATACACAGCTGCACGCGCAGACAGCGGGCACATATACTCTCACATCCACACACGTATACATAGGTACGTGTACATATACATCGGTACCCCAGGTACACACGGACGCCCACGTGGATGCACACGTGCGTGCATACACACACATACACACCCAGTTATACAGACAGTTATTGGTATAGACATATTCGTCTACATAGATTTAAATCTAAGTTCATTTGTGGGTACATAGATATGAGCATAAACTCATTCCCAGGGTTCTGTACATAATTTTTTCATTTTTTTTTTTTTGGTTAGATGTGGGTCCACACGGGAGCGCCGGCGTACTCCATAACAACGAACATTTCTGTAAAAGTCTGAGGAAGCTACAGACGGCCCCCCCAAAATAAAACGTATATATATATATATATATATATATATATATATATATATATATATATATATATATATATATATCGAATTGTACGTGTTTTAAAACATATAGGAGTCCGTTTTTATGTTACTTTTATGTAAGGCCACTCTATTGTTGAAGCTTTTGGTTGTACCTATGTAGGATTTGTCGCATATTGTGCATTTTAGTGTATACACTACATTTCTGGCGGTATGCATACGGTGGGAATAACTTTAACATTATCCCAATCTTCCAAACCGATAATTACTTCAACTTAATCATACAGGAAAAAATTTCATTGCAAAATCCCTCCTGAATTGAACAGAGCTACACATTAACACGCAAACGCAAATCTAATATAAATCGAATATTTATATAGTTATCCGAACCAAATAAAATAGATCAATAATACCACAATAGGAAGTTGAACTTCTCATAAAGAAAAGAAATCAACAAGGAAATTTATTGTTTGGCAGAATATTCCCCAAAAGTTTTATTAAAAAATCTTTAATCTGCGAGATTTCAAAGAATGCTAATCTTCTCTTCAGAGAAAAAAGATATTAGCAAATTACTAGCATAGCTGAGCTAATTTTCAAATAAACGCCTGACCAGCGATGAAAGCAGATGTGCTGGTTAGTTATCAGCGACTGAAATTTAAGATCTAACCTTGCGTTTTTGGATATTCTCTGCGACTACAAGTGGATTTCTGTATTTCTTCACGCTGTATTTGATTACTTCTCCAGCTAAATCCGATTATTTTCACTTTAGACTTACCTTCATGTTTTTGCCGACATTGAAATTCCGAAAAAAAAAATTTTCTTCACTTCTTGGATTTACTATCAAGTCTTCATGCATTCTGAAATTCCTATATTCGGTTTTCTCATTTTTATATGTTTTAATCGATAGGAACATATTACAATTTTTCTTGCATTTTATTATTAAGTATCATAAAATACTGTCTCAGCTAATGCAATAACCAGCAAATTATTAGCTAGGCTATACTAGTAATTCGCTAATATCTTTTTTACCTCTGAAGAGGAAAAGAGATTCTTTAAAATTCTGGGGATTAAGGATTTCTTAATAATTTTTTTAGAGGATGCGGTTGAACAATAAATTGATTTGTAAATTATATATATATAATTACTGTAATTGTTTTAATACCTATAGGCGTCAGAGTTTCATCCTTTCAGGAATCATCAGTGCAGGGGTTTGTTATGTTTAAAGCCAGTCGGGAGATTACAACCCAGCCAGGAACCCATCTCTGACTCCATTAGCAATGAACTAACCACAAAGCCAACGTTAACTGTGAGAAAAATAAAATTCAGTGACCGACTTATTACATTTCAACTTAGAGTGTTCAACAATAAGAGCCGAGTTTATAAAGGGCTCTAATAATTATTACTAAAATTATTTTCATTACGACAGATATATTGCAATGATTTCGGTAGAGTCGCGGAATAAAAAAACAATGCTAAAAGAAGTGTTAACGTGAAAGAAAACTGATTTAGAAAAAAAAGAGAAAAATATAAATAAATAAATTTTATCAATGCGAATAGCGAACCCCTTCCTTCATACACATTATTCTTTTTCTTTTCTTTATTTTGTGTTGTGAGCAATGTAGAGTAGAGGCGCTTATTATAAGGTCTAAGATTCTGGTTAGAATTTAAGATTCTATAATAAGCGCCTATAAGCTATTGATCATCCCGAATTAGCTTCTCCTAGCTCGTAACAATATATATATATATATATATATATATATATATATATATATATATATATATATATATATATATATATATATATATAATAAATGTCATTTATTCTATATATTGCTCTGTAATCACATTGAACTTCTTATATAATAAGAAAATATATCTCTACATATATATATATAAATATATATATATTTATATATATATATACATGTATATATATATGTGTTCGTGTGTGTGTGTGTGTGTGTATGCATGTATGTATACTTTTATTGTTATTAAAATCGGTGAAATCGCCCATTTTTCATCAAATCGGTTGATTGCCTGATTTAGTTTGGGGATCCCCCCTTTCGCAGTGTACTGGAATAGAATTTCTCTACATCAGTTTCATTTATTTATTTTACTTCAATCTACCCCCCCCCAATTAAGGCACATTGCCACTTGCAGGCTAATGTGAATCAAAAGCCATATCTACAGGGATTGTAGGTTGTGTAACGAAATGTTTGTAAACAGTATACAAAATTTCTTCATATCAGGGAATCAGGATGTAATTCCGAAGTATGAGGCAAGAAACTATTAGAACAAAAAGTCTTCTGGCATCTGCGGACTTTTGCTGTGAAGAGGTGGGATGTTGCTGATCATCATGTTGGTTGGAGAATATTTACATTGCAGTACTTGTAAAACAAGTGCAGAGATGCAATATTGTGGTGATGAGACAGTGGTTGAATTTTAGTAGTAAGATAATTTCCCATTTCTGAGAAAGATCAAAATAACAATTGATTAAAAAAAAAGCCATAATAGAAATTTGTATTGAATAAGAAATTTGAAAAGCTTACATTTACATTCAGAGTTAGAAAAATTTTAAAGGTTGGTGAATACGCCCGGGTGTCAATATGTATGTGCGTGCTAAAACTATAGCCTTTTGAGTTATATTATCAATTATGTAATATGCATTCTAAGCAACGGGGTGAGTAACGTGGACACTTTATTTCTTTTGTGTGAACTTGTGTAAATTTAGAGGGATGCAACCGAAATTATACCATACCCTCAAGAAAAAAAAAGAAATTAAAATTTAAAATTAACTCTATATCTTTTGATTACACCCATTCTGGGAAGGATATTCTTATAGTAGATTTTTATATTTTAAAAAGAAAAGTAGGCCTTTTATTATCAGTGTAAAGGTGTCAAATAACTTCCTACAGGAAGCTGATCATTAAACCCAAACCCATTACTATTGTTGCTACTAGTCATACAATAAAAAAGCAACATGGGCGACAGTAGTTAAGGGTAATTGGTGTAAACTAGAATACCATTGATTGTTTCTACATGAATGGTGTTAACAGTTATAGTTCTACAGACAGCAAAATCTTGTCCCACCATGTCCTGCCTACTTTGGTGGGTAATTAGTATTTGCATCAAGAGATTAAAGTAAATTTTAAAAGAAAACGACAATTGCAGTCTTGTAAGCGAACAACTTGAAACACGCGACAATGTGTCTTTGCTTCTTTACATGCTTCTATGAAATATATAACTTCCGGAACATAGCTATCATTGATTTCATTACACTATATGTCCATTATCATTGTTTTTATGCCCTCCTGTGCATCTCCTTCCTTTTAATTAACTTCTCAGTTCAACCATCAAATAATCATTGCAAACATTATTCGCATACAATATCAATGGAAAAATTAAATTCTGTTAAATACTCAAGTTGAGAGTTCCCCAAAATGCCTCGTAATTCCTTTTTTTAAGAATTATTCGGATTTCATTCAATTCAAACTTTGCAACTGATCTGATTTAGCAACGTCTTACCAAACATATATGATTATTAACAAAAAAATAAATTAATTAATAGCTTCAGTTTTCGAAATCTGCCTTCCTAATAAATTTTTACATCATAGAAAATATAGAAAGAAACAGGAAGTAATAGTGTTAAGAAGAGAGAAGATGTGTTCTCATAGCAAATGATCTGAATGACAGAGAATCGCATAGTTAAATTTGCCGTGAGGAACTGTCGATTGGCATTGATAGAATTCCCAGACTAAAAATACAGCTCAGATTTGCCTCAACACTTTCATGGGGTCATTGGATCCATTGATCCTCTATAATGCTATACTTTTTGATGAAAAAAGGACGAATTTTTATACTAGTCTTTAAACGTATATCATATTCGTGCCAAATGCTTATTTAATAACCGTAACTCAAAAGTTAGTAGCTCCAACAAGTCATTGTTATTTGCTGATTCTATCAACTCACTCCTAAGATATTTCTGTCAATCGTCAGACAGCTGTTAGATGGTCATCAGGCCTCTGCACCATATCTAATAGGCAATATTCGACACCTGGAGAAAGTTCAATGAAAAAACTCTACTCGAATGATGCGGAGACTACTAGATGGTTTCGAAAATAAGCAAGAACACTTCGTAATAGAATGAAACTATTTATTAACAAAAATAATAACTTTACAAGCATGATATTGTAAATATATGTGAGTCTGCCAACCTAGTTCGTTCTGTCTGCTAGAAGAGATAATCCGACTTTTTTTAGAGTTATTTTCCTTCATTTCCGCTTATACTAATTCCCTTTGAAGTATGATTTTTGTAAGATGTTTGATGTGGATCTACTTGAAAGGTTAAAGTTGGTTTGCACCTTTGCTACCTCCTTCTGATTGAACCTTTCTTATACGACTTGTTTTGTTTGCTGAATGTTGTTTGAAAACTTTAGGGCAATTCAAGTGTAAAACATTGTATCTCTATGAAAGGTATTAGTGACGATATTGATTTACAAGTTTGATGACTGCACATCGACATTATATATTACATTACGAAAACGACATATCATGTGACCTTGTGTCAATTTTTCTTTATCATTGCGGTAGTCTTTTGCAAATACAGGTTATCTAGGTAGGATTTGATGTGACCTCGCTCTATGATGGCGATTGAACTGGTTTTCCATCGTCCTGCTTCTCTTGTAAAGATTATTTCATGATGGACAAATAGCATCCATTGGCAAACATTCGTATTATTTTGATTTATTGAGTGTCATTTTCACAACGTTTCGGTCGATGTAACTTCCGCCATTTTTTAGGTGTATCATGTCGAACTAATGAATATTTCTTTCAAACTCAGGAATTTGGACGGAACTTCGAGTTGAACCCTTTATTTACTTCACATGCTCTAGTTCTAGTTCTAGCAATAACTACATCCTAAATAATTCACGATTGTTTTTTCAGTCGCCCACACATAGAATTGAACCTTCAACGTTCAGGAGAATATCACTTTTACAATTGATTTATCCAAATAATCTAACCACTGCACGGCGGGTCTTTGCGGATGATTCTAGTATGAATTTAAGGAGCCTTAAAACTATATTATTTCTAGTTGTAAATATCAGTATTTACTACTAATTATTATTAATATATATAAATATTATAAAGTGGGTGATCATTTTACATTAAATTAATACAGAAAAGTGATCACCCACTTTATATCACAAAGTTACAAACATAAGTACAGCATGTAGTAAGAACAGAAGATACCACACCTTGATCTTGGCCAAAAGGCCAAGAAAAGCTTAAAAAGCTAAACACAGCATGTATTAACAACTGACCTTTGATCTTAACCAAAAAAGCCAAGCACAAAAGTGTTATGGACAGACCGACAGCCCGACCAACCGACTGACCGACCGACCCACCGACCGACCGACCGACCGACGGAGTAACTTATAGAGTCGCTTGCACGCGACTAAAAATAACTACTTATTCTACTCCTGCAGACAGATTTATTTTTACTCCATTGTGAAGTTTTTTTGGAATCTTTGAAAGGTTGGTAACATTACATCACGTTTCAAAGATCAATCTCGTGAGATAGAATTGTTTTTATGCGATGTAATAGCGTGGCTAGCATTGCAGCTGAAAGCGGTGCTAAACTAAAAGGAATTTCATTAATAAATATTGTAATTCTTAAAAATAAGAACATTCTTGAAATGTATTTCTTAAATCTTGAACGAATTCGTCAATTGTACTCGATCGAAACCAACGGAAAACCAAGAAAATAAAAAAGAAAAACATTTAATAATCATAAAGATAATAGAAATAAAATTTGTTCTCGGCAGACGAGAATGAAGAAAGATGTTTCACTTTTATTCAAGCCTTTATTTAGGCCTTATCCTTCTATAATTATCATGATTTTATTTGATCCTATAATTCCTATGATTAATCATTTTCTTACCTTTGTAGTGAATGCAACCTAGCTTTAGCTGTTGGCGGCCTTCCCACCATATCCCCTCTCCCCTTAGCCACCAAAACGATTTGCAACATACCCCCTCTCTCTCCATCTTTCTCCATCTCTCTCTCTCTCTCTCTCTCTCTCTCTCTCTCTCTCTCTCTCTCTCTCTCTCTCTCCTTCTGCAGCAAATCTGTGTTTGCCCTGCTGCACACCATTAAATAACAGAATCCCAAACACAACCGGTACTCAATCATTGATTCCAGCCAAATTGCACGAAAGATTTTCAAACTGACAATGTTTTTAAACATCTAAAAAAGTAATTTAAAAAATAAAGAAAATATAAATAAATCTTTCGGAAAACAACTCAAAATTGATCCAATTTACCCATATTTTAGCAGCCAAACTTATTGCAATTTTATGAACAAGAATTTGTTAGAAAAAGTCGTGCATTTTCTGGTTTTAAACTGAAAGCAAACAGTTTTGTTTTTCTTGCTAAAGAGCAACTCTTATATAACAATGTATATTTTTTATATATAAGCAATAGTTATCATTGTATATATATATATATAGATATCATCCATTTTCATACATTTGGCCACACTCGTCATACAGCAGCTATAGCAGTCATCTCCAAGTAAAACAAAAAGAGAGAGGGTGAAAAACACAAAGGGAAATGAATAGACAGAAATACACACGTGTTGATATCTATGAAGTGGGAAGTATTATTTTGTTTCATTTAATTAAACACAATACAAATATATATCTATATGAAACTCGCTGCCTGTGCGCATGTGTAATATTTGTGTGTTCCTTATAAATGAGAATCTACATAATATCTAAAACGGTCTTCTTAGGTAAAATTTACCAGAGAAGACAATGGATGTATTTCTGACTTTTTAAGTGAATCTGTAAGAGAACTATGAGAGTATAATAGCGTTAAATCTTCAAATATATGTTTTTTTTTAAATTTAAATCGCATATATAAAACTTCCTGGGGAAGACAATAGAAGTGATCCCAAATCTCTAAGTGCCATCTCAAGCTAAGGAAAGTTCTGGAAACTGAAGATCTTTTAAAAATGAAATTTATATCATATGTATAAAATTCTCCAGAGAAAATAATCTCTATATTGCCCTCTATATGCCGAATATGCTCTCAATTTTAAGTGACATTTGGATACAGAAAAAGCTTCAAGTACATATATTTAGTAATGAGTGTAATTTTAAAAGGTGTTTAAACTAATGTTTGATTTATTTAGTTGAGTGTGTATCTAACTGTTCCATAATATTATGTTACATATGATGCTACCTCACACTTCACCCGGAGCAACACTGGGTAATTTATATATATATATATATATATACAAAAGAGAAAGTGCCTGTCTGTCTGTGTACATTTCTCTAAATAATAACTCTGTCAATTTTCAGTCTACAGACTCGAGATTTGATATACAGGGTATTGAGATTTGGGAAAATCTTTGTAATCCGTATTCAGCTAGAAATTTGGCGATTAAATGGTCAGAGTTCAACGATTTGACTTTTGAGAACTCTACCAAACTCCTCGGCCAATTTTGGGTCTAAACACTTGAAATTTTAGATATATGTTTCTTGCATATGGATTTAACTTAATAACTTGATTTGAGCCAAAAACAATAAATATTAGGTATATATATATATATATATATATATATATATATATATATATATATATATACATATAGTAATTTATAAAATATATATGGCGATTAAGCTACACTGAATATTCTGCGTTTCATCCAACTATAGGATTCGTCAGGCTTATGCGCGAATTCTGTCGTTGCTTCTTGTTTTTATATATGTTGAGGATTTCTAGTTGGCCAATCAGCTTTCTAGTATCCACCGCGCCCCTTCCTATCAGCCAATGGGCATGCATTTTATCAAACAAAGGATCTGTTTTAGAGCTAGGTTAGTGGTTTTAGGTGGCCGTTCTCCTTTCTTTTTATTTTTTTATACATATAAATATACCTATGTGTACACAATAATGCACATATATATACATATATACATATATATATATATATATATACATATATGTGTGTGTGATCGTTTATGTATATTCATGTTTATTTAATTTATTTATTTGTTTGTTTTCTATTGTTATTGTTAGTTTTAAAGCTATTTTGTATCGCTATCCTAGAGTAAGTTTTATTTTGTGAACACAGTTGTTTGCTATTTCCCGCCTACAGTTTAATAGATTTTGAGGTTTTGTAAAGTACAGGATAGAAAATTTTTCATGGAGGCATAATTTACATGGGTCGTCTAAATGTCTGCATGTGGTAGCTTGTCTCATTATTTTCCATTCGACTACCGGCTAATGTCCGCTTTCTTTGAGTTCCCAGTATTTATTCGCTAGTGTTGTTTTTATACGGTGTTTTTTTTTTATTTTTTAATGTGCTTTTGCGGTCATAGTATCGGGTTTTGAAATCTAAGGAAGTCATGCCTATGTAATATTTCTTGTTATTCGGGTTTTCTTTCGCAAATATTGTTGCTTGATAAACTACGCTTTTTGTTAGACATTTGTTTTGGACTGGGCAAAGTGTGCGGTGTCTACAATTGCATTTATCTTGTTCGTTATTAGTATTTTTATTTAGCAAAGACCGTATCCATTCGGCTACCATTAATCGCGTGAAATAACGTTGGATTTAGACATCTTAATTTTAATTGTGTACACATAGGTATATTTATATGTATAAAAAAAAAGAAGGAGAACGAACACCTTAAACCACTAACCTAGCTCTAAAACAGATCCTTTGTTTGATAAAATGCATGCCCATTGGCTGATAGGAAGGGGCGCGGTGGATACTAGAAAGCTGATTGGCCAACTAGAAATCCTCAACATATATAAAAACAAGAAGCAACGACAGAATTCGCGCATAAGCCTGACGAATCCTATAGTTGGATGAAACGCAGAATATTCAGTGTAGCTTAATCGCCATATATATTTTATAAATTACTAACTAGCTCTACCTACGTATTGAGCACTTTTGAAGTAAATACTTAAAGTTTACGCATAAATCTATACTTTCGTATATTAAATTTATGTGAATAAATGAAGTAGTTATATATATATATATATGTATATATATATAATTATTTTTTACAGTAATAATTAAATACCTACAGACACTAGTGTTTCATCCTTTTGGGAATCTTCAGTGCAGGGGGTCACGATTAATATCAGTGGAACGATTCGAACTCGGCAACATGAGAGACATCTCTGGCTCGATTAGCAAAGACCGTATCCATTCGGCTACCATTAATCGCGTGAAATAACGTTGAATTTAAACATCTTAATTTTAAATGTTCTTTACGTTAGTCAGACAGTGATCTAATCATTATACGATGATCTATGCATAAGAGCTAAATTGACCGACTTTAATTCAACTGAAAGTGCTCAACGATAAGAAACGAATTTCTTAAAGGGGCTGTCATGATAATTATTTTACTATAATAATAAAATACCTACAAACACTAGTGTTTCATCCTTTTGGGAATCTTCAGTGCATATATATATATACTAGCATTTCAGTCCGGCGTTGCCCGGGTGTTTGGATGTGTATGTTGAGCAAAAAAAAAAGAAAATTGGTAGTAGGAAGGCAGGCTCGAACCCGTACCGTGAAGGAGGAAAAGAGCGGAGAAAAACTGACGTCTTTGCTGTTACGACCACCGCCAAACCGGAAATGACGTAAGTTTAAATTAAGGCTAGACAATCGAAAGGAGAGGAGGACTTTAAAAATATCGCCGAAAAAAGCGAACCCCTCCCTATATAAAAGTGCCTAGTTGAAGGTGAAGACATTAATGTTTTTAGCCAATTTTTCGATATTTGTCGCCTGAAAGGTTGAACTTAAAAATGATACTGATCTTTTTTTTTTTTTACATGGAGGTCCCCACTTATCAAGGCCACTCATGGATAGGGGTTATTGCGTGTACAGTAATCAGTGAGATAGTATTGTAGTAATCATTAGTATTGGAGTTTGATAAAGTGTCTTACTTAAGAGGGCGGTTTGTCAGGAACTTGTTTATGTTGGACTTGAAGCCCTTCAAGCTGTAGTCAGGTGGGAAACAGGCAAACAGAAGAGAGTTCCACAGTCGTGCACTTCTGAGAAACAAGCTCTGCTCATGGAATCTACGTTTGGAGTTAGGCACAGATAAAGAGTGGGGAAAATTATTGACACTAGTTTCAGCCAGACGGGTGTTTCTCGTGAAAGATTGGCGAGGCGGAACAAGAGATTGGAGCTCAGACGAGCACTTTCCATGGAAGTAACGATTAAACAAAGACAGGCTCGCAATGTCTCTTCTGTGGGAGAGAGGCTGCAGGGAAGAGAAAAGGGCATCCCCTACTAAGCCATGAAGGCTATTTTGTACTCTGTCAAGTCGGGATAGGCTGTTTTAGCAGCTCCTGTCCAGATGTGGCCCCAGTACTCCATCCTTGAACGTACTTGGCTTTTATACAGATAGAGAGTTGCATCAGTAGTGAGATGTCTTCTGGATCCCACCATTGTATTCATATGCAGAATTTTCCGGGAACATAATGAAAGTGACAAAGTGTCACCCTAAAGAAGCTCAAGGCAGGATTTACCCTCTTTTAACACTTCGGATATACTCTATATTTATGAAATTTAATTCATATGTATAAAATTTTCCAAGGCTATAAAATGAAAATGATTCCTCTATAAATGTGCTGAATCTATGTGTCTCTCTCCATGTCAAACGAATTGTCAAATCTCTTTAAATTTTCAAATGGACATGTACAATTTTAATGAAATTTAAACGATATATATATATATATATATATATATATATATATATATATATATATATATATATATATATATATAAGAAACTCATTTAGAGAGTTTTACAAATTTCTTTTTCTTTCGACTATATTAAAGGTTGCTAATAAAGGACACAGGAATAGAAAATTATATGGTGTTGGGTAAAACGATAAAAAACAACATAGTAGTGTTTTGCATTCAATCCTGGTCAACGACTGGTTTGCTTGCTAATAAGTAGATAAAATGATAAAATTAAAATCTAGTTCTTTTTAGGTTGAGTGTTAGTTAAAGATATGTGCTCTTTAGATCTGAAGACCTAAGAGGAAGATTAAACTTGGAAAGTATAGAGAGATGTGTGTAAAAAAGGTGACTTCGTTGGTTTGGTCACATTAGAAGAATGGATCAGAATGCTTGAGTTAGTAAATGTAGAACACTGAAGTAACAAAGTATGTTTGCAGGGAAGGAAAAAGAAATATGAGAGGAAAGAATAAAAAAAGACATTTCCAGTAATAAGTTAGTTTGCAAGTTAATTTCTAAAAACTATTCAGCATATGACAGCATGTAAATCAAATGTTAAAATGATGGTGAAGATGATGATGACTGTGAAATTATTATGGGTCTTGCTAGTAAATACAACGACTGATATAAAAATTATGAATAAAATTTTTAAAAAAATATTAGTGTTACATTAAAAATAGCAATGATTAAATAATATTCAAATCGGAATGAGTTCTGAATCAAAAATTGACATTCCGAATATAGAGATGGCATAAGTTAGCAATAATATGCTTTTGGAAAGTGTGTTGTGGTTGACATGATGATCCTGAACCTGAATAGATCAATGGAAGTGGTCTTTGCTTGCCTTATCTCTGCCATAAAATCATTCATCTTTGGCTGACGTGTAGTTTGAAAATTAAGGAAATGTGAAAATTAAAGTGAGGATCGAACTCACGACCTCAAAGAAACAGAACGACTAGTTAATTTCACAATACATTCTTAGAAAAATAATATATCAGCCAATGATCGTCTGATAGCTGAAAAGTTAAAGAAGGAGAGATAAAGCTCTGCATCTTTTCAGTGCTTATTTAGTAACTTTTTGTTAAAGCATTTTTTAAAAAAGTGCTTTCGCTCTCATTTTCGCTTTCACTAAGACTGACAGTCTTTCTCCCATCACATTCTTTGTTGGTCAGGTCTGACGTCATGTCCATGCACTTTATTGGTTTCCTATTCTCGCACATCCAACAGAGCCAATCCCTTAACTCTTTCATTACAGTTTGTCTTAGACGTTTCCTATTTCTCCACATCTCAACTACAGTTTCTAGCATGTACTAGTAAATGTACCCACGTCAATATTTAACAAATATAGCAATTTGTTTTTACCGTTTCTCACTAAGCCAGAGCTGACATTTATTGTAATAATGTGCTATATCTAATCCTGATTAGCATTTTAATTGCATTTAATTTCCAACATTTTAAGAAGAAGAAGAAGAAGAAGAAGAAGAAGAACAACAACAACAACAACAACAACAACAACAACAACGATTCTAATCTGAGTAATATTATGAGTTGGGGAACTCAGAAGAAAAGGAAAAAGATTAAAAAAAACTTTTAAATATATAATTACATGCCTCCTTAATTCTCTAATTAACCACACACAAGCACTTCGCAGATATATAAAGTTTAAAGTCATGTTTAGCTGATTAACTTTATTAGCAAGACATATTGAAACTCTCACTCGTAACATTTCAAAATCATTTCCAGTTTTCCGAATTTCTATATGCAATGAACAGAGGAGCTGACCATTCACTTGGAATGTAAAATTTAAATTATGCTCTTTAGTTTATCGCAATCAGACATTTAATAAATGCTTTGAAAGAAGTTCAAAAATGCCCGTTATTTTTGATAATTTCTCTTCCAATCGATAAATGCTGATCATCTTTTGCTTCATTGCCAAACAGGAAGTGAGAGAAGCGGGAAGGAAGCAGAAAAATTATATGGAAGAAACTTCAAAGCCCAAGCGGTAAGCAAATTGTAACTTACAAAAATTATTTCTAAATACTGTGATTAGGAAACAATGTTTGCTCTTCAATAGGGAATAAAACCGAAATAGTTATATCAAGAAATGTTTGGTTTAGTTTGTCTGTTCTGCAGTAAACATACTTTACTTCATTATTTCATGCCGAACACCAATCAACTTATTCAAACAATTTATTTTATACACGTAATTACACAAAAGTTGCTATTTTACCAAAAGTTGGTGGGAGATAGTGGACTTATAATCTTCTCAACGCTATTATTACATGCATCTAATCGATCCCATAAAAAATTGAATTCATAGTCTATAATTGTATCAATTGTGTAGATAATGTATGCCTATATCAAGAGAGTTAAAAATAAAAAGAACTATTTTTCTTGTTAAAGAAAGATATAATGGAAGAGTGGGAGTAAGAGGAGGACTGAAGAAGAGAATGAAGGGATAGAGAGGGAGAAAGTGAGAGAATCGAGAGGGAGAAGCCAAGTGAGAGAGAGAAGATGGGGGGAGAGAAAGAAGTATGTACTAAACCATTTGTGGGAGATGATGAATGTGTTGTGTGTATGAGAAGGAGTTCAAGCCAACTTACTGTGAAGAGAATAAAAACTAGCGAAAATCTCAAAATTACGAACCCGCGTATATCATGGATATATGTAGCACATATATTTGGTTATTCACTATAAAGAAGATAACTACACAAAACTGCTTTCAGATGCATTGCATCATCCAAGGTGCATGTGAACCACAGAAGTGACTAACTCTCTGCATGAAGCATGAACCCTACATTGTAGATACTGTGTCAGTTTGTTGTGGATTTTTATTAAAGTTTGAAATAAGATTATTAATTAAAAAAAGAGATGGCCAAAGAATAAATCAATAAAGAAAAAATAAATGTAATTTCTATTGAAATATGTATGTGCATATATGTCATCCCATTTTTTAGGATGCGATTTATGCAGACACCACTTCAATTATATAAAAGTTGCATTTTGTGCTTTGTCTGTTCTTTCATATAAAACTCAGAATTATCAACATGTTCTGATTCACTATGATCTCCAGCAGATTAAGGTAAGCTTAATATTCATTAGTTTGTGATCAGCAGTGACGAAATTAGTGACTGTAAAATCAGAAAAAAACGTGCTTTCATTCAAAAAATCAAAACAAATTTAGAGTATTAAAGTTATTTACACTTAACTAATTCAAATTGAAAATTATCAAAATTAAAAAATAAGAATAAAAATAGAAATATGTGGAATCATAAATGTGATCACGAATACATAAGAATCATCATTTATTCCCAGGTAACAGCGGGTAGTCCTGCTAGTTGAATATGAGTTAATTTTGATTGGTTCTTTAATATTGTATCAGCTGAGTTAGCAAAATAGAAGTGCCCCCCCCCACACACACACAGTTTTTTATAAAGCATTTGCTGTTATTTTCATCTGTATTTTCACAATGTTTAACATTGTTTTCTGCTGAATAAAACATAACACCAATATTAAACGAATCATGATTACGATCTATATTCAAAGAAATAAAACGGAATAAAAAGCATCCAGAAAGTATAATTTCTTTTTGTTGTGAACTTCATAAAATTGATACAAGGCAAACATTGGTATTATTGCAAAGTTGAATCTGATAACATTGACTGTGATAAGAATAAGTCCAATAAAGAATAACTCTACAAGTTCAGAAATCTGAAAGACAAATAAAGAAAAATGTCCATAATCACAATTCCAACATCCAAAGATTAAGTTTTCTTTTTTTACACAGGAATCACCACTTATCAAGGCCCGGACGCCACTCGAGGATAAGGGTTAATGAATATATACGTTAGTCATTGTGATTATAGCGTAGTAAACATAAGTAGTGGGAATTTTGTCAATTGGATTACTTAGGGGGACGGTTCATCAGGAACTTTATGTTGAAATTGAAGACAATCAGGCAAACGAAAGAGAATTCCACAGGCGTGCAGTTCTAAGAAAGAAGCTTTGTTCATGGAATCTATGTTTAGGTTTAGGCACAGATAAAGAGCGTGGGAAATTGTTGATAGTGGGTTTGGCTAGACGAGTGTTTTTTGTGAAAGTTTGGCGAGGGGAGAACATAGATTGAAGTTCAGATGAGCACTTGCCATGAAAATAACGATAAAGTAGAGAAGGCTCACTACATCTTTTCTGTGAGAAAGAGGTTGTAAGGAAGAGAAAAGGGCACCTCCCACTAAGCTACGAAGTCTATTTTGAACTCTGTCAAGACAGGATAAGCTGCTTCGAGATCCTACCCAGATGTGGCAACAATACTCCATCGTTGGCCGTACCTGGCTTTTATTAAGGTAAATAATTGCTTCAGGAGTGAGATATATATTGGAGCGGTAGAAGGATCCCACCATTTTTCCAGCACCCTTGGCAGCGAATTTGATAAAGGTGTTCCATTTCAGACTGGGAGTAAAGGTCAAGCACAGAAGCTTGTCAAAACATGAAGCCTCCCCAAATCGACGGCCATTCATTTCAATTGATGACAGATGGGCATCATAGTGTTGATTATGTAAAGATAGAAGCTTGATTTTAGATGCATTAAAATTAACCAGCCACTTTTTCCCCATTGCACCACGTGCTCAAGATCAGAGGAGAGAGAATCGGAGAGAACTTGGTCGTTTATGGTCTTTGATGTGTTACCATAGATCGTAGTGTCGTCAGCATAAATGTCTAAAAAGTATGTATGGATGTGGTTTGGAAGATCGTTGATGTAGACCAGGAAGAGAGTTGGGCCCAGGATGGACTCCTGAGGGACACCAGCATTAATACTGTGAGCTTCTGATTTTTGCCCATCAATTACTACTTTTATGAACCTATCAGAGAGAAATGATTTAATAATTGAGAAGACATTTCCAGCTATACCATAACTGGAGATCTTGTGAAGTAGACCTTGATGCCATACCTTATCAAAGGCCTTTGATATGTCAAGAGCAATTGCCCTAGAGAGGAAGCCTCCGTCGAGAGATTCGCTAATCCTATGAGATATAACTGTAAGCACGTCTACTGTAGATCTAGCAGAACGGAAACCATATTGCATATCACTAAGAAGGTTATTTTTTCTGAGATGGTTGACTACTTCTCTATTTAGCACAGATTCCAGCAGCTTACTCATGACGCACAGGAGACTTATTTGTCTGTACTGAGAAGGATATGAGCGATCACCTGAATTCTTAAATACGAGGCATACTGATGAGATTGGGAAGGATTTCTTCTTAAGACATCGCTTAAATAACTTTGTAAGTATGGACGCTAGTTCTGATTGAAGATTTTTGAGCACTACAATTGGAATGCCGTAAGGGCCGGTGCTTTAATATCACAATAGCTTCTCACATCTTAATGGCATTATTCACTGCAGAGAAGCAATTTTCACAAAAGTTCTTCGAGATGCATCATATTGTGCAGGATGCATCCCAACATGTGATGTATCCCATGATTCAACAAAACACTATCCCAAAAAGATACCAACCTTTACATGAAATTACAAATCCAAATTAGTCAAAGAAGGAAATTGAGAATGATAAAATAAATATGATAATTTGAGGTAAGTATTTAGAATTTATTTGTTTGCTTTCTATAAATTTCTGGATTTTGTTTACAAAACAATGATTTTTTCCTGAAAATTATTATTCGTGATGAGGTGGAAAAAGAAATGTTGACAACAAGTAAATGAAACATTCCATCACTGTTTTCGATAGAATAGCTTAACTTATGCAGCAAAAGATAAAGTATTGCGTTTGAGAATACTGTCAATTATGGAACAAGACACAAAATGTTACAGTAGAATGTCAAAATTTACTTAATATAAAACGGGACTATTGAATATAGAAGAGAAAAATATTTTGCAAGTGCAAAGATTGAAACAACCAGTCAACATAAAAAGATATTGGAAGGCATGCGATAAAAATAGTAATTTTACTTCAAAAATAACAGATGCAATTTTATTTAAAAAAAACTGTTATAAATGTGGAAGAAAATAGCATAAAGCGAATGAAGACAAGAAGGGGAACGATTAGAAACCTAAACGGATAAGTACGATTGGGTCGAAAAATAATCCAACGAACCTTGAAAAAGAAAATATATAGACATGAAAATAAATGACCGAACAGTAAGCTACCTTTTTGATACTGGAAATGACATATCCCTAATCAATGAAGTAACATGAAAAAAAATAGGACAATCATGGCTAGAAAATACTAAGAATGTTGCCAGGAGTGTTTCTGGAAATAGGTTAAAATTTAAGGAGGGATTTTATGCAAATGTGTCATTTGATGAGAAAACAATTCAAGGACATCATCGATGTCATATATGGAAGAAATATCTATTCAGTGTCGGTAGCATGGTATTCTTTAATTTATAGGAGACACCAATAAATGCATTTTGTAGAAACTTAAATGTGTCAGAAATAGGGAAATCTAAATTGTCAGAAAGAATTGTTAGAGATTTAACAAAATGAATTTTCGAGTGTATTTTCTAACATACTGAGTTGTTATCCGAAGACTGGGTCAAAATCCGAGTTAATGGACAATGTAAAGCCAGCGATCAAACCAATATGAAAAGTCTCGTTTTCATCATTACAAATGATAGACAAAGAATTAAAGAGACCCAGAGAACTTGGAGTTATCACAAAGGTTGATTACTCAGAGTGGGTATCATTCATAGTATATGTAAAAAAGGAAAAAAATAATAAGAGTATGCTTTGACTTTTCCATAGGGTTAAACAATTGTTTAAAAGACCACTGCTATCTGATTTCAACATCGTTGGGGTATCTAATATGATTGGAAAGACGCAGTTCTTTAATATGATGTATAAAATAATATTGTCATAAAACAAAGTTACCACTCCAAGAAAATATTTGACTTTTATTTTTAAATAACGTACGCGCCAAAAAAAAGTACAGACTTATCAGTACTCAATAGTATCAATATAACTGATGTGATTTGTGGTAAAATGTGAAGATTTGCAACGGTGAAAAAATTCATTTGCTTTCATTTCTTCTCTGATACAAACTAGCAGAAAAGCATATTTCTCACCACTTTTTAGTACACAGCTATTCAAGGCAGGGAAGTAAACCTAAGGAGCTTATGATGAAAGTACGGATTGTTCATGTCTTCGCCTATAATATTATCGATAATATGAAATAATAAAACTAAAAGAAAAATAGTTACATAAATGCCGAAAAGCAATTTTCTGCATTGATTAAAAAAATGTACCGAATTATGTAATTAATCGAAAGGAAATTTGGTGATGATCAGTTTTATATAGAAAATCAAGAAATGACTTTTATGATGCAACAGAAAAAAATTATACGTGTTGAAAAATTTTTTAGTTGAGATTTCCAAAGAATTCTAATTTTAATAATTTTCAAATCTTTGCAATACATTTCAGTGGATAGGAAGAATATGCATTAAAAATCTTCAGTGATTTAATATTTACCAATTATTTAATTTTGGAAAAAAATAGAATAGGAGTTTAAATAATAAATCTAAAATAAAAGAAGAAAATACAGAACATTGAGATAAATTGGAATTGGGGGTTGATACTTTCCTTAAACTGTTTTCGTGTATAACTCAATACAATAGACCCGATAAACTGTTTATCTTAGTTTATTCACAGGACGGTGTTGCACAAAGCTATTTTTTCTTACCAGATTACAAAAATGAACTTTGCAATTTTGTTGGGATAATCGTTTTTGTTATCAACTAAACTTTTTTTTCCTCACAGAAGAAATGTTTCTAGTCTTTCTCTGTGTCATCACTCCCATGAGAGGTGCTCGACTGAGTTTCAATCACTAGTTCTTCTATGTAAAGAACTTTTTTTCTACCATTGTATAAATGTCATGTGGAACTTCTATTAATGGAGTCGCCCTCCAAAAACTTCCGATCTGTGAAACACGGTATCACGGGATTGGTACCCTGTGAGTTACAACAGTGTCTTTAAGTCACATGTCAACAAATACTTGTCACAAAGCATGATAAGTAATCAAATGTTGTCCATTCTATTTATCATTTCCAATACTCTCATAATGTTCTTCATCATTCAACTGATAATTCATTTATCTTATTAAACTTTATCCTGGAGTGTCTTTTAGTCTTGATAAGTGGTGACTCAGTAGTAAACGAAACTTTGACGCTTTCTGGCAAGGTTCGTGGAAGTAAAAACGGCATGCTAATAATTGCTGGCTGATTTGTGCTGGATTAATGCAGGTGCAAACAAAAAGAAAAATGTAACAATATGAGATTCACTTCACACGGGTGTAGGCATAGGTATAGCCCAAATCAAAGTGTAATATATTTGTTCATTGGCTTTTAGCTTCCTCTAAACATGGGTGGGGGTTGGAAAAGACAGCGAAGTTTTGAAATGATCTTAATTGTCGAAAGACGCTGGATCGCTAACATTAAAACGACTTTGTGTGAGTAGGGATAAAACTAATATGAAGTTAAAAGAGATAAAAGATAGAGAAAGAGAGTGAGGATTAAGTGCAGTAAAAAGAGAAGAACTAGAAACGTTAAATAAAAGAGAGGTAGAAAGAGAGAGATTAGGGAGATGAAGGGAAAAGAAGAGATAATGAGGGGAGAGAAAGAAAGGTGGGGCACAGGAAAAGTAAAGAGAGAGACACACATTAATAAGATAGATTAAGATAAATAATAAAAGAAAGTATTGAATAATGAGAAAAAAGAGTGAGAGAAATTGACGGATAAAGAAAGTGATCGATAAAGAAAGATAGAAAGAAAGAAAGAGAGAAGGAGAAAGCGAATGAACAAGAGAGAGGGAAAGAGTAAGAAATAGGGAAGGGGATAAACGAAGAGAAAAAAGACAGAAAGAGAGAGAGAGAGAGAGAGAGTAAGAAATATATGAAAAGGGAAAGCGATGAAGATAGAGATAGAGAGAGAAAGGGGTTGAATGAAACGAAGATGAGAAAGGTGCGAGAAAATGCCTGATCAGCTAATGAGAAAAATACGGACGGAGGTAAGAGAGAAAAAGATAACACCTGATAAAGGTAACAGCAATCAAGAATTGAGCATCAAAAAAAAATTAAAAAAAGAAATAAAGTGCTGATGTTTCAATTTACTAATTGCATACGTGACTGGTCATGCTCGTAGGTCCAATATGATTGGCTATTTGGGAAGAATGTCAATTTGTCCCTGATAAAGACTGACTGATCATCGTGTGCTGGCGGCAGAATATGGCATGTACAGTACCTCTCTCCTATCTATCTCTCCCCCTCTCTCAACCCCCTTCTCTTTATGAAAGTGTTCATTTGGCATCTATTCATTGAAGAACAACAAAATGGTATAATTGGAAAAAATTGATATAGAAATATGGAGATGTTCCAATCTTTATCATGGCGAATTTTTTCCCGTCTTTTGTTTTGCTCATAGAGATGCCGTAAGGGAAAGTAAAAACAAATGCATATACATCAAACTCTTGACAGTACAGATAATAAAACAGGCAAAAAACAGTTCACTGAAAAGTCAATAAAAATTGATTAAAAAAATAAGAATGTAATATTTGTAAGGTGGGCCCATTTAATTCAATGCGATTTCAATCTTAATCGGCACAGACCAAAGAAAATTCTATTTCAAAGTTGACCGGAACAAACCCACAAGAATTGTATTTCAAAATTAACACCAAATAATATGTTATTTCAATCTTTACAAGAATTTGCCTTTTTAACGTTAACTAGGAAAGACCAAAGAAAATGCTATATCAAACGCAAACATGTCAGAATGATCAATGAAAATAACCAGGAGAAAAAATCGCAAATCCTGACGATAATTTGATCCATCCATTTGACTGTGAAATGATACTTCAAACTTACGCGAAGGTTTGTAGAAGACTTTGTTATAATATTGCTTTCCTTAAATGCACAGGATTTCTTTTTCAAAATTTTGAACGCGTTCATGTGTTGTTTTAACAACAAAAAAATGTTTACAATTCAAACAATTGGTAGGATTTTTGTTTTCAGTTTTTTTTTCATACGTTCATGTGATGTTCTATTTTTTAAAGTAACTCGAGTTTATGACAATAAATACTTAACTCGCAATGCTACTGTTGTCCTGTTTTAGACAATTCCGGGCAATGTGCTAGTCTTTACATAAAACAAGATTCAAGAATAATCATATTTGCATGAAAACAATACAAACACGGCATCCTTCAAGGGGGGGGGGAAGCATGAAAACAAACAAACAAAGCTGACCCCCAATAATGCAAAATTGTCCGATGCTGTACTGTTTGGTTTGCTAGTTATTTAGATATGATGAAGATAATGACCCCAGCATCTGACATCGAATCATCAGTTAAAATAATGCATTAATGATATCACATTTTTATTAATATCATTTGCCTTCCAATGGCTGTATCTTGTGTTGGGTCTTTGGATGTGTTTCAATGGCCATTGGTAATTTCTTTATTAATAAAAATCCTTCGACCACTTCTTCTATGTCTTTATGTATCTTTCGTCTCTACGTGACTTACACATTATTTACATTTATTATTAATCGATAATCAAATCAACAAATGCAATATTACGTGATACTAAAAATACTATTTGCAAATATTTATTACAAAATTAGATCCACCCGAATACATTTCGTTTCTTCGTAAAGTAATTCAGCCATTTTTAAGTTTTCTTTAATGGTTGAAAAGATTACTTTGTAACTGTTCGAAATTTGAAATAAATTTGAAATCACTTAAAATGCCGAATAGAAAATGATTTCTGACTTTAAAATTCTTAGTACCTCTATATGTATTAAGCGATTGTCAGTTTTCGAAGTCATTTACATTTCATAATTGTATAAATAAATATAAAAACAACATTAACCGAATAAAATTTCTTATCGGTTTATAACAGATTAGTTTAATTAATAATTTACTGATCAAACGAGATCTTTACAATTAAATGTAACTTTCAAATCAAAATACTTAAAACAATAGATTTTTAAATATAAATAAAAGTTTAAAATGAGTAGATTTGCTAAATGGAACACTAAACGAGAATAATAGAACACGAAACGAGAATAATGGAACACTAAACGAGAATAATGGAACACGAAACGAGAATACTGGAACAATAAACGAGAATACTGGAACACTAAACGAGAATAATGGAACAATAAACGAGAATAATGGAACACACGAAACTTTAAGGGGGGAAAAAGACGACACACTTCTATACATAAACACTTCATCATCTTCAGTTTTCAGGCATCACCAAAATCTAGCAAGAGTATAACTAAAAACTCTTCTAATAAGAGAATTTTCAATGCTGAAATGTATCTTACAATGCAGTTGTTAATTGTAAAATTTATGCACTGATGAACCAAGCTTTTATGGCTAAACGCACTGCTAACAAGATAGGAGGACAGTTATGATATAAATATTTTGTAAACATGCTAGAAAAATTCAACATCAACAAATAGTATTTTATTATGAATTGTCGGTTT
Organism: Euprymna scolopes; assembly: GCF_053919585.1. Taxonomy (NCBI): domain Eukaryota; kingdom Metazoa; phylum Mollusca; class Cephalopoda; order Sepiida; family Sepiolidae; genus Euprymna; species Euprymna scolopes. The sequence goes on along the minus strand of NC_136497.1, from coordinate 104,484,915 downwards.
GAACAATTTTCTAAATGATTACGCTTCTGGATTTTTAAAGCAAAAATGAAAAGAAATTAAACATCATTCGTTGAAATATATTTCAACAAATGATGTTTAATTTGATAAAACTTGGTTGATGTTTTATTTGATAAACCTTTTTTCATAAACTGGATCTATATGCGTAACTTGAAGAGTGAATAAATTCCTTTTAAAATATATATATATATTCATTGAACTCTTTAATCTAATTATTATATTTTGCCATAGAAAAAAGAAAATAAAGTTTTCTGGATTTTGTTCGTTAGTTTTGTTTTATGTATTTGTGATTACTCTGCCTTTTTTGTTAAAACACGCTAATTTATCTCTCACTATTTTTTTACCAAATATATCTCTGTCCTCTGATATTAGTGATGCATGATGTAATCATCAGCAAAAAACAATTAGCAATTTTTCCAATTCTTGTAATTCGATATATTAAACGAATAAACTTTTAATGTCCACAATGTGGTGCAACGGATATAAGTTCTAAGTGACAGGTTCAAGGTTCAATCTTCAATATGGAGATAGTAAGAATACAATAACGAATTACTTAAGACTTCTACTCAGTCATGGCTAATGAAACAAGAGAAAATTATTCGGGTGGAATAGATACAGGGTTCCATTCGCAGTTCTGTATATTGTCACATGAGCTGTGTGTTAGACAAATCTAAAGAAGGTTAGGGGAAGGGGAGGTAAATTAATTAAAAATAATATGAATTATCAATCCTCATTTAAAAGAAACCGATATTGAATTGTTTATTTCATGTTATATTTGCGTTTATAATGTAAAATTGCTTTATTTCTCATATTATTTTACAGTATTTTAAGCCTTATACACAAATTAAGTTCGGAAGTGGTAATGACATCAATATTTTTCGCAAGCATCACCAAGCATCCGCACGCCACTGATTTATAGTGTAATTAAAATAAAATCCCTCTCATATGTGTATTGTTTCACTTTTTAATTGAACAAATCTTTTGACTAGCGATAAATATTATCGATTCATAATGAGAAAGAGTTTTGATTGGGTTTATTCCATTAAAAATTTACTGATTAAAAAAACTAATTAAAAATATTTACAAGTTAAAATACATTTGCATTCGCATACAAAAACATGTAAGAAAACCTAATACAAAGGAATACGTTACCTAGTTTTATAAAAAATAAAAACCTTATCATCACACCGAGTTTTGTTTCATTCTAAACGGACTCAATCATGTCTGCATTTTCGATAAGCAACGGAATTCATCCGGAAGTGATGCTTCCTTCCGATTACTGTTTCCCCTCGAATGCACACCAAGTATCTATTGCACTTTCCATTCAATTCAGAATGTCAACACCACAAGAAAACAGTTCGAAAGCATATACAATTCAACCCATGTCAGTTTTAACCAAATAATCACATAACGTATTCAACTGTCATTTTACACTTTCAATATCATAGTGTTAATATGCACCATCACACATTAATAATATTGCACTTAATTTTGTTTTAAATTCAACAATCCTTTCGTCCAATACTGATGTTATATAAAGAACATTTGACTAACGCCGTATCAAAATTCCGCAGTTATTTTCATGCCTTTCCTTCTTAGCATAAAAATATTCATTAGCTAAACATTTTTATAAATAAAACGAAAGTTTTAACGTCTTTATTCATTCATTGTAACAATTTAAACTTTTTTTAATAATTGATCCAGTAAATACACCTAAGAAATCGCCAAAATGGACGTCTTTGAAAGAAATTTCTAGATATAATCCCGAAAATCTGTTACACAAGACACAATAATATATATTAGAAAAACCTATACTCTGACTAAAAAAAAATTTTAAAAGCAACCTGGTATTCACAGATAAGGCCTAAATCATTGATAAAGTAAAAATAAAAGTTGTAAACAACAGCAACAGACATCAGCAACGAATATCAATTAGCATGAGATCATTAGTATTTCGGCAATCAAAATATAGATTAATGCACATTGGGTTTTTCTGATGTTTATATAATTTTACTGAAAGTTTCTTGTCTTTCCTCCATCAGATCAAATGCATGTATATGAACCACAACTTAATATTTTTATTATTAATTTGACCCCAGAAAAATGAGGCACAATGATACCAATTTTTGACATTTGAACGAATTGTGGTTATCTTATAATAATATTGGGTTCATTCCACGTAAAAAGATAAAGAGATCGATAAAGAAGCAGATAAATGAACAAATAGTGTGAGGGGGGGGGGGCGGGTATCTACCAGATAGAATGATAAGCAGATAAACATACAGATAGAAAAAGACGTAGATATATAGGTAAAGGGACGGACAGATCATATTGACATACAGATATGTAGATAGATAAAACAGATAGAGGGTCGACAAGCAGTGTGTGTGTGTGTGTGTGTGTGTGTGAGAGAGAGAGAGAGAGAGAGAGAGAGAGAGAGAGAGAGATATGAAGGGAAAACCCCAGGTGTAATCTTCTCTTTAATATACACATTTTGATTTCTCATATCTGTCGTCTTTTTCTCCACTAAATACGAAAGTATTTTCGAATCTATTCGATTCATCATGTCCGCTGTGAAATGTTGATGACGATTATCATCATCATCATTATCATCGTCATCAACAGCAAAGAAGTAATAAATGATCATAGTGGATAAAAGGCCGAGGTCACGTGACGAATGGATAAACAGAACAAAGTTCTCAGACGAAGCATTGATCAAAAATGGCCACGAGACCTTTGATTAATCAGTCCTAGCCTGCCACAATTGAACTGTGCCTGCAAATATTAGATCAATGTTTAATAATAGAGCCATGGGCGCATAATGCAACATCAATTACGATATAGAAACATTGATTGGACATGGACGAATTCAATCAAGTGGCCCGATTTATTTCATGTCCTTTCAAACAACTTCTTCATTACTTGAGAACAAAACGAAGATAAAATCAAAATCAAAATAAATCAAAATATTTTAAATAGAATAAAACAAATAACGAAAACTTGTTTTGTTCTCAGCAAACAATATCGAAGTATTGGGTGCAAATGAAAGAACTTTTTATAAGCACGGAATTGATTAAATCTGATGATGCTGATAAAGAAAGAAAATATATCAAAGCTAGAAATCGATAGCATCGTTCTTATTTGAAAGAAGAACAACAAAAACACAGAAATATTGACGAGGAGAAATGCTTTCAAGTATGCAGTTTAACTTTATGTGCAGCAAATCTTAATTTGAGATTGTAAACAAAATTAACTCTTGGAGAAAATTAAATCAGATGAAAGCAAAAGTAGGAGATGAGGGTAAGGGTTAGGGCACTATTTTCAGATTAAAGATTCCCATTTTGTACAATTAAATAAAAAAGAATGGAAACCGATAAAAAATACCCATTTAGGATCAGTTTACAGCACATATTTCGATCATGTGGGTCAACAAAGTTATGAGCGAATAGAAATAATTAAGCGATATCCGTAGTTAAATAATTAAATGATATCCATGATTATCCATTATCAGTATTTGATGGAAAAATGCTCAACAGTGAATATTATTTTCAAAACGATAAAAGTTTCCAAGTACATATTTTAAATATTTGCAGCAAATATTTTAAATGATACAGAACATGTAGTTCCAGTCGAAGGAGAGAGAGAGAGAGAGAGAGAGAGAGAGAGAGAGAGAGAAAGAGAGAGAGAGAAACAATGCCGAGCATGGACAAGAATGAAAAGTTTTATTAAATCTGTTCTCTGATTAGGTTGAAAATACGAAAGTCTACAATTTGAAAATTGTTGTCAGCAATACAGAGCTAAGCAAAATACATGGATTTGTATTCTAACAGGAATTACGGAAAAGGTTATCCAAAATATTTATATTGTTTGCTATGGTAAATATTTATATGGTTTACAAACTCCAAAAATGCATTTAAAATTCTTGTACGAACCTTGAGTTGTTTCGTTAGAATGTTTTAGTAATATATATATATATATATATATATATATATATATATATATGTTTGTATATTTAGTAATTATTTTAATAAATATTTATGTCAGTCTCTTTAAGAGACTCGTTTCTTATCGTTGAGCACTTTACAGTTGAATAAAGTCTGTCAATTTAGCTCTTATGTGCAGATCATCATATAATGATTAGATCACTCTGACAAACGTTAAAAAGCATTTAAAAAATAAATGTTTAAACTTTAACAGCATTTCTCGCAGTTAACGGTAGCCGAATAGATTGGGTCCTTGCTAATGAAGCCAGGGATGCCTTTTGTCGCCAAGTTCGGATCTATTGGCTGGTGTTAATCGTGATACCCTGCCCTGATGATTCCCGAAAGGATGAAACACTAGTGTCTGTAGGTATTTAATAATTATTATAGTAAATACTTATATATATATATATATATATATATATATATATATATATATATATATATATATTATTTACTATAATAATATATGTGTGTGTTTGTTTGTTTGTTTGTTTATGAACAGGCGGTTTGAGCACTATAAAAGTGGTGGACGGATGTTTGTTTAAAATAGACATTCGGCGAGGTTACTTGCGGATATCGCTTCTGTAGTCGAGTGGCAGAACTGCCGACTGTCAACACGACAATGCTAGGTCTGTACGAGCCTTTTTCAAGTCTCACACAAAACACACATTCATATTTCAAGCTGTCATATACATACGCGCACACAAACATACGCGCCCACGTCCACACATGTACACTTATTCACGTTCGCGTACATACACTCAAATTCACGTATATATACACACACACACTTACGTACACACATGTACTCACACACGCGAACACGATCACGCACATGGACGACGTCACTTCCGCTTTCTAAGGAAATACACATGCGCAAAATACACTCTGGAAACGAGTATAAAAACAAGGTGATAAGCTGTTTCTTTCTCTTTGGAACCAACTCTCAACTAGAGAGGTTGGGCGAACAAGCCGCGCGCCGTTTCGGCGCGCGCGCACGCGCACCTCACGCCCACTTCCTACTATGTATGGAGCACGAGCTAAAGGCTTTCTCACCCTTTCTCTTTCCACCTACTACTGGCCACTAAGAACACCTTCGCGTCGCTGACTACTAACTGATGACAACTCTGATATCCTCTCCTTTGTCTACACGCTGGACTACCATTCTCAATTTTCCTACAACATTTATTTCTCTTCCCACGCGCGGACATGTTATAACTAAAATGTTCATTTCTTTCAACAGCAAATAAACGACATTTATCTTATCCATTAATTGTGTCTTTGTTTCCTTCAATTCCCATTCGTTTCATTATTATTTTGTAACGGGGTTGGGGTATTTATATATCCTAGTCCCTTACAAATTTGGTGACCCCGTTATTTAAATGAAATGGATGAGGTTGAATGAAGCACTCATACACACACAGACTCTTTCTCTACAAAGATAAACTTTCCCTCTTCACCACTTAACGAGAGACGCACGCCAAGGTATAAACTTTTCCTCTTCACCACTTAACGAGAGACGCACGCCAAGCTATAAACTTTCTTTCTCACCAGCTTACAGCGAAAGACGCACGCAAAACTAACCACGTGTGGTACCCTTTCTTTTACTTGTTTCTTTCACCAAAGACATTCCTGTTCGTTTAATTCAATTTAACATGTCGTTCGTTTCTTCCTCGAGACAATTCATTTTCCCTCGGAACGCGAAAGGAGCACGCATTTCCTCCTATGCCACAAGTCCACAACAAACTGGCGCCCGACTGACTGGGAACGAACAAGCATGGCGACCCTACCGTTTTGAGATTAATTGTTTTGAGCGAGACGCGCGTTTTATTTGATAAAGAAAAAAGCGAACTTCTCAACAAAGAAAACCAAGCGAACCAAACCACTACCCACAGGAATAGCTACTACCAACTACAATGACGAACCCTCGTCAGACTCTGCAAAAAAAAAAAAAAAACGAACACGGAGTTGTCGACTTTCATATCGAATTTAAAAACAAATTCGAGCTTGACAAACATTTTCACAGTTTCCTGACATTACCCTGCAACAAACGCGAGGAGCAAAATCACATAGGCCTATGCAATTCCCTCCCGCACAAGCAGACGCAACAACAAAGAAACAGGACATCCCTATCAACACATAGGAAGAAGTTGAATCAACAATACAAGTTGAGATGCACGACGCACGCGGATAAACTCAAAACTTGGAAGTTTCGTTGACAGCCGGCAACCACGAACGACTACACAACAAACGCCCGTACAGACAATGTACACACATTACCGCAGACGCACTTGCGAAGACAACAGTAACCAGACCCCGTTCAACAAGAACAAACACGCGACTAGCGCCCGTCCAAACGATGCACACATTACCGCAGAACCATGCGAAGCTACCGTCAACTGGACACACACACGACACCGTCAACACAAAAAAAAAAATTTCCTTCCAAACGGAACAATTCACTTCTCTGTCCAAGCAACTCTTTGCACATGTCAGCACACAACAGAAACCAAACCAACAAATGTCAGCCAAAAAAAAGAGTAAACGCATTTTCCACGCGTAAGTAAATACTTTTTTTTTACGAACAAACTCCGTTTTTGACATTCCGTTCCTTTGTGACGTTTTTTTCAAACAACCACACCAACAACAAAAAAAAAAAAAAAAAAAAAAAAAACAGAACAAAAAAATCAACTGCCGAAAACATTACTCACAAAAAAAAAAAAAAATATATATATATACATAAATATATACACTGCATGTATTTTTTTTTTCCCAGGAAGGGGAGTATTTGTACGAGCCTTTTTCAAGTCTCACACAAAACACACATTCATATTTCAAGCTGTCATATACATACGCGCACACAAACATACGCGCCCACGTCCTCACATGTACACTTATTCACGTTCGCGTACATACACTCAAATTCACGTATATATACACACACACACTTACGTACACACATGTACTCACACACGCGAACACGATCACGCACATGGACGACGTCACTTCCGCTTTCTAAGGAAATACACATGCGCAAAATACACTCTGGAAACGAGTATAAAAACAAGGTGATAAGCTGTTTCTTTCTCTTTGGAACCAACTCTCAACTAGAGAGGTTGGGCGAACAAGCCGCGCGCCGTTTCGGCGCGCGCGCACGCGCACCTCACGCCCACTTCCTACTATGTATGGAGCACGAGCTAAAGGCTTTCTCACCCTTTCTCTTTCCACCTACTACTGGCCACTAAGAACACCTTCGCGTCGCTGACTACTAACTGATGACAACTCTGATATCCTCTCCTTTGTCTACACGCTGGACTACCATTCTCAATTTTCCTACAACATTTATTTCTCTTCCCACGCGCGGACATGTTATAACTAAAATGTTCATTTCTTTCAACAGCAAATAAACGACATTTATCTTATCCATTAATTGTGTCTTTGTTTCCTTCAATTCCCATTCGTTTCATTATTATTTTGTAACGGGATTGGGGTATTTATATATCCTAGTCCCCTACAGGTCCAATCCTTGGCTTGGGAGAGGTGCTAGTCATATTGACAGTGATGAGTTGTAATACAACGAAGCAGGACTGTATGTCGATGACTACAAATATATATATATATATATATATATATATATATATATATATATATATATATAGCTTATGATTCACCCCTCTACCAGAAATAGACACTCGTTTTGTTTGTTCATTTCAAAACGTCAGATTTTATTTGCAACATTTGCATATTATTGTTTCATTTGCATACCGAGTATAGGAATATAATAGTTCATTAATTATAATTGCACCAAATGGGCAGCTTATTAGTGAAAAAAAACCAGGCAAAAACCAATTTTCCAAGTTCTCAACAGCCTGACAAGCCTCCTCAATCAACAGTTCGGTATTCGCGATTTTTTCCGAACTACCAGCATATGCTATAGTCTGTATACAAGTAGTTTCCTATTATCAATATTTTATTTTTTCATGTTGTAAAGTACACCCTCCTTGTATGATTATAATCATTTTTTAAACGTTTGTTTTAGTCCAGGCAGCATTTGTCCACTTCCGACTAATGTAATTTCGACAGCAGTTTATTTATTAATCTATTACAAACTAAATACCAACATTAATCTCCGTTAATTAAGTTTCATTATTAATGTAATTAATTCTTATTAACTTACACGTATTATTATTTTCTAACTTATTAATTTTCAAACATGTGTTTCTACCTTTTCCATATTGTAATGTTGCGGGGCCGTCCGTCCGAAGACAATCAAACCAACAACTAACAAGGTAGACACGGGCAAAATTAAACGGTGAAAAAAGAAAAACAAACAGCAACAAAAAAAAATAAATAAAGACGGTGATTTTGAAACCGTGTCAGTAGAGTTCGTTTACACGTTCTTCCAGTTTGTTTCAATCCATCTCTTGCAACAGTTTATATAATTAAAGCTTTACTTTTCTTTATTTTCTTCCTTTTCTTCTATTTGCTTTTCTTATTCTTATTTAATCTATGTGAATTCACTTAGGACCTACGGTGTAACGTTTTTGCTGCTACAGAAATTAATTCGTATATGAACGTAAAGGCTGTATCAATTATACACGTTCAAAACATCTATTGTGACTCAGGTAGCGAAAAGAGAAGACTGGGAAATTAAGATATAAAAAGAAAGGAAAGAGGGGAAGAAAATGATTGTACTAACGAGAGTTTTGAAGATAAACAAAGTAAAAACTGAATGCTTGAAAGCAATTGTTAAATGAAAACTTACATCGGTTCTGAAATCAGTCATTATTTACCAATAATACAATGTTTTATGTTTTTTTAATTGCAGCATCCTCATCCTATTTCGATTTCCAAACATTTGAAAAGAAGTTTCATTTTTTTAATTTAATTTTTAGAGGCAAAATTTGTAAAAAGTAGCTCTAATACGAAGATTAATGATTCCAATATCGAACTGGAAATTGAAGGAATCAAGTAAACAGGTGTTCAACTGCCTTTGCAATAAAAAGAAACAACTACTTAACAAATATTTCTGAATATCCCTAAATATGGGTGCGCGTATATTAATAATGTGGCAAACATTACAACTCATACAAGTCAACATTTTTAAAACGCACACACACACACACACACACACACACACACACACATACACACGCACGCACACACATGTATAAATTAAACTCGATGTTTTTAGTTTGCTTTCAGGCACATTAAAAAGAAGCGTTATATGGAATTTTAATATGGCCACACTTTATGCTAATAATTGATGCGTGTTTTCGGAAATTTTCTGCCAGTTTCGTTCGATTTAATAATTCCCTATATTAATTCCGGTATACCTGACTTTCACAAACAAGTCATACAGGAAATTGGAGTAATGTTTACTCACACACAAAAATCTACCACAACCACTACCATCTTACACTTGGACTATACGGCCTCTAAAAGAATAAACATAATGTTTCCAACTATTTTCTGGCTGGAAAAAATGTTTATTGAATGAAGTATTTGTATATAAAAGAATATCCACTCATAGACTGGCAATCGAAATGCAAAAGATACACTTGCCTATTCAAGTATAATAGAGTTTTTTAAAAATCCTGTTTATTTACTTCGGGTGAAGAAAGGAAAGAGAAAGAGGGAAGATTCAATCTTTCATACTGGATGAAGATATCCATGCCAACACATGCATCCACTTTTCCGTTTAAAAATTTCTACAGATCCCAACATGTCAATTTATATTACAATTCTTTCTTCTGTTTTTATATCTGCCAAATTTCATTTTTGACACCCTTGACAATTTCTTATCTTCGTCCTTTTGAAGGCCAATTCCATATATAACAATTAGCCAGAACAAAGATCCATTATTATTATTTGCATAGCTTCACTAGAGCAAAAGCAAAGGCCATCTAAAAGAAACGGTGCGATTTTATGGCTGCACGATGTATAAAAATGATCATGTGAGGAATTCAGAAAGTCTTTTCAACAGAAGAATACTTGTTAACTATTATCCAATGCCAGGTGTGCCTAATAATTTTAAACTCTTGAGAAAGTATTCAACTGTAAAATGTTTAAAAAAATCAATTTATTGAACAATCAACTATTTTGGTTCCTGATGTGCTTTCATAATAAATTAAAATCTGTATTTTTAGTTCGAATTAAATGTTGCCTGCATTCAACGAAGTCGTGCTCAAATTTGTCTTTCATGCTTCTAAGCATAATATTTTGTAAAACGAAACTTTTGTAAAATAAAATGCTTTACAACAGAAACCAATTTAGTTCCGGTTTCGTTTGTTGCGTTTGGCAGAAAAAAAAATCGAAGAACGGATCCATTCTTTAGATGCGTTCATTTAATCATGTGAATTCTATGCAAAAGTTTGCAAGATATTCCAAAAATTATTCTACTTGGAATTGGTGAATTGAAATCCTGGAACAAATAAAACAAAAAATAACTGATTGAAAAGATTCGGAAGTATAGAACACGAAATGAAAATTGGATTGAATAAAGGTTCCAGTTAAAGTTTCTGTTTAGGACTAACAAGAAGAAAGCGAGTGAAGCCTACAACCAAATAATTATTGCTGTTGGTTCGTATGTTTCATGGCATATCAACCCTTTTCAGTGACTAAATATTGGAACACAATGTTGTATACGATTTATTGCACTCAAATTGCTGTTTATTCATTGTGAGTCAGGTGGGGATTGTGAATGAATGCATTTCTCAACAGTAATGATGTGTTTTAACTGAATATGATACTTTTTAATGTTATAGGATGCAAATAAAATGCATGATATATATAACTATATAAGTAGTAGAATTTTTTAATTGTTATCCAAGTTTACTTTGCTAGGGACTAAAAATAGTTATAGGTTTATGTTGGAAATTTGGGTTATATGAAAGGGCTGTCCCTTCTCATGTAAGTAAGAAGACATACTAGATAAGTGAAAATGATATTAGAATAAGGTTAGAATTGAACCCTCTATGAAAGTGTTAAAGATAATAATGGAAAATGGAATGTTAGACATTCCATTGTTAATTCTTTTAGAAATAGTTAAATATTGTTTATGTTGGAAAAAGAGTCGATTGTCCATTCTTTTAGAAATCTAGATATTAAATATGTCAATTAAATGAAGAAACAATGCGAGTTAAAATATACTAAACTACTCGTGGCCCTTTGGGTCAGTATGTTATATTAGCTATCGAATTCATGTATGAGCGTGACACTTGTGACGTAAAGAAAATAGTTTTTTTTTTTTTACATAACAGAAACGTTTCTTTGAAAGTATATTAAAATGAAAAAAGAATATAGATAGATTTCTATGAGTTGTTCTGTTTATTATAATTGATTATTTTTGAAAAAAAATTACAGTTACTGAATTATAAGTGTTTGGCCATACTTGTAGGTAAATGTGCACTGACCAGATACCATAATACTTATTATAGTTAAATTCAAATTTTGATATATCTGCTTTTTTTACATCGTTCATTTCTGCATTACGTTTAAGTTATTTTAAAACCCACTCTTCCCACGTTAAATAATAATTTCGAAATAATAACCTTAATATTTCAACGTCCAATTGTTCTTTTGTTGTTGTTTTTTTCGCGTTTAAATTATCCAAATAAACAATTGTTAATACTGTCTGCTTTTTGTTTTTACATCGTTCATTTCTGTTTTAATTTAAGTTATTTTAACCCCCACTCTTTCCATGTTAAATAATAATTTCGAAATAATAATGTTAATATTTCAGTGTGCAGGTCAAAATCTTCAAAAGAAGCGATTTGTGTTTATTTTTTTACGTTGTTATGAGTTAATGTTTATGCGCGCATGCGCAACCGGGTGTCGTAAACCGGAAAGTGGGTTACATACATCGTTACAAGGTCATTTCAGTTTTATAATTACTTAGATTGTTTAAAAATAGGTTAGAATTAGAATTGAGGATCCTTTGTTTGCCAAAAGTGTGTTTGGAAAAACATGTGTAAAGCCGTGTGAAAATTAGTCACGTTGGTAAACACACTTCTGACGTCATAAACAAAGGAACTTTCTCAATATAGGATTCTGTGGGTTCGAAGTCAGTTGATGAGTCAAGAATTGATGGGAGATAGTCAGTTGGAGAGTGGGAGCCCCTTAGAAGCGAAGGGAGAAGATTAGACCATGTAGATCCAAGTTTGAATTCCTGACATCACCGATTGGTCGATTGAAGAATAAAGAAACCAACTATGTTTGCAAGTGTTTGTCTTGTGTCGTCATTCCTTACAACCAAAAAGGTAAATGTGTTTTTATCATCATCTTGTAACGAACTCTTATATAACCCCATCACAAATAATGTCTCCCCTCCTCTTTGTTAAGAACTTGCATCATATCTCCCAGTCAGTATTAATATGAAGTCTGCAAGAATGTTCCCGGTCTGTATAAATGTCTCCCTTATTATCATCGTTATTCGTGTATTATGATCCCTGTATTACATGTGCCTGTTATAGGTCTCCCGATATGAGCCCCCTGTTATTCAACATTTGCATTACGTTTTACAGCTAAGTTTATGTATAATTTTTGTTTCAGCATATCAACCCTTTTTAGATTATTTAGTGCCAAATTCAGTCATTTCGTAAAAAAATTTCTTCTTCAAATTTTTAATGTACAAGTCCTTGCAAACGTTCCCGATTTATAACCACTCGTAGTCTGTAAAATATGAAAGAATCTGAAGGAGAGAGAGAGAGAGAGAGAGAGAGAGAGAGAGATAACGGCCATATGAATAATGCATTACACATGCCTATGTCGTAATATAATTTAGAAACTCAAAGGCAAACAATTTATAATTATTCCACACTGACAAATTTAGAGAAAAGGGGGAGGATAGAGTAGTACATGAAGAACTTGCATCTGGCTTTATCATGTTGTAATATGTTTGAAGTTAAAACAAATACATACATAACCGTACATTATTATATGGCAATCATAATTGTTAATTTCTTGCTAAATGACACGTCAATTTGATTTAAAAAAAATGGACATACATAACATATAGATGTCAACGCTTCTATGCTCACTTTTTAATTTTGTGTTTGTTTTTACTAGAATAAGACATCCTATTGGATAACAGACACCCATCGTTATTTCAGAAATTCCAGCCGAGAGATCAATTTTAAGATTCTATCTGCCTCTTTAAATATAATTGTTTGGATTTCTCTGGCGGTTGGTTTAATTGTGTATATTTGTCAGTTACGTTTTTAAGTTCTTCATGACAATCTCAGAATCAAACACCACTTGCCTTGTGAGCGTTATCACGGCAAAAGGCTAAGAGATTGAAACTCTGACTCCAAATACTACTGCTGCTGTTGCAATATTTTGGACTTGTAATGGGGTAAATATTTAATTGTTGCCCACATCAGCAAAATGTGGCACAAGGCCGGAAAGTGGGAACCCCGCAGGCTCTCCTAGAAAAGGGGCACTCCTGCAATTTTAAAAATTGCCTGAGTAACCCCGTCGGCATTCCCCAGTCGGGGCGCCTCAGGCAGCAAGCAATAAACTTGCCCTACCGGAAAGCCTGGTGGCAAGGCCTGGGAGGGTGGTATTATCCAGGCGGCGTACCTCAGTCCAACAGGTGCTGGGCTGATTCCCGGCCCCTCACCTGATGGGCTGAGTGTCAAGTGACGAATCCTTGACGAGTACTACCCTGTCTCCCAGCAACCGAAGCCGCTAGGAGACACATCTCCATCTCATAACAATGGACTTGTGATGGGGTATGATCCAACACAGTCGGACGATTCTATTTATAAACGATGCTGCTAGGAACTGACGAATCGAATTAATTCATGTTCTGCTACCGACCAATCAGAAACCAGAATTGCTTCATAAATATTAAACCTTTTCTGGAGCAATTTCACATGTTTTTTTTCCCCGTCTCGACAGTGTAATAATATTTTGCTCTGTGGAACTGTCTACTGCAAACAAGTCACCTCTCAATACTTGTTTAGAACAACGAACCATCAGAAACTGTTCTGTCTACTGCAAACCAGTCACCTCTCAAGACTTGTTTAAAACAACGAACCATCTGAAACTTTTATGAAACTAAACATGGCTTACACTTCTAGAGCTGCTTTGCAATTTTCCTTGAAAAAAACTATGGAACCTCATCCAGAAAGAAAAGATGTAATAGCAGACACAATAGGGCGACTGTCTACCTCACTGAGATTACTTTCGGCCAGAAGCTGCAGTCTCCTCTGCTACCAGTCGTTGTGAGTTCGCTTCACTGGACATGAGCATTGAAGGTTCAGAGGGTGTCTATCTGATGCACAACAGATACTACACCTAAACTGCGCAAGTGAGTTAGGGGCCAAGGTGAAAAGTTTGTTGTTGTTGCAAAGAAAAAAAGATTACACTCAGCTCACTGCAGCAGCGTTGTCTGTCGGTACTTTCTGTAGACTCGTTTTCACGTCTGTTCTCCTCTGCTCCATTGGCCTGTTTTTATAAAAAAACAGAGTCCTCCAAATTGGCATATATGCACGAGAGCACACAAGATTCTGTGAGACTGCATTTTTATATAAGGCCGCAAGCGCCATCTTGGACCCTTTTCAGCATCATAATACTGCGTCGGCAAAGCCCACACTAAGGCCGTTTAAGAGGTGAGCCTGCATTCCCACAATTTTCACCACACTCCCCACCCCTGATATCATCATCACAGAGAGGGCAGGGACGTGGTGACCTTTTTCTTCGGGTTCTTCTTCAGAGAGGAACACCGGGGGCTTCGTCCTCACCTGTGCTTTCGTCTTTGGTTTCAGGGTCGGTGAACGTAAGGCTGCTAATCTCAGGGTCGCTGTCCGACAAAGTCAGTGTAACCCAGAATGATGGTTCACTGGTCTCAGATCCAGTTTCGCTCTCATCGCCGAGTGGCAGCTGCGTTTGTGATGTCGATCATAGATCCTTGATGAGATGGGGCACCTCGACAAACCAAACTGATTGTGGACTGATTCTCTCAGTAACACACACAGTTCTGTAGCGTGTGGTGCACTTGCTGAGGGGGTTCTTAATGCAGACGACATCCCCCTCTTTGATACTCTCTCTCATCGCCTCTAGCTCGGGCAGTGGACTGGTCTCAACGCCTCTCACCCTGATGTGATACCTATGCAGTGCTTCGGCTTGCACGGTAGAGGGTGAAATGTCATCCTTAGTGATGACGTTATACCAATAGATCGCCTCAGGAGCCGTACACCCCTTCCTAACTGCGATGGTCTTGACAGTCCTGTTATTTCTCTCAATAATTCCATTCCTGCTAGGCACATGGGTGTACCAAAATCGCAGATGTATACCCCAGCCGTCTGCGCACTGTTTTAACTGCTTGCTAACAAAGGCGGTGCCATTGTCGGTCAGTATCTCAGAAGGGGGCCATGCTCGAGAAAGAGACTTTTCAGCTCATGGACAATGGCGGCCGAGTCCTGTCGGCGAAAAGGCCGCCACAATGCAACAGTCCACAATCGATGAGTGTCAAAAAATGCCCACCATTGTGGTGATTTACGTCCATTGCGAGCCTGTTCCAATTTCCTCTCACACTCAGTTTTCCCTTCTTCCACCAGATAGGTGCTGGGTCAATCGACCGGCAGGTTTCGCAGCTCCTCACAAAAGATTTCACGTCCATAGGGATCGACCAGTCTGGCGAAGTAAAGGGTTTGGTTTGGTGCCCGTTTTAGCAATGGTCATCAGCAACACGGCCCGGGCTAAGCTGATGCTCCACCACGGCGCAATTCACAGGTGCCGGTTCATCCACTTCTTTTGGCAGTCCAGCTAATGGCGTGACAATCTGGTCAGGCGATCCGTGCGATTCTGACAGGACTGTTCCAGTGTCACATCTATGGCCAAGTTGAATTCCTTGGTGATCTCGGTCAGGGTAGCAATTTGTTTCCGTATTAGCATTTCAGCCGATGCCTTCGTTATCGATCATGCTTTCCCACTCAAGGCATTGGTTATCCACTGATGCATGCATGTAGAGTCTGTGACGATGTGTAGATCTCTGGCCTGCCACTGAAGCGCCAGATTTACCCCTTTGAGTGTAGCATCAAGCTCAGCCAGATTTATGTGTCATTTTCCGGCCAAAGCCAGCAAGCATCTTCCACGATAAATCCGTTGACCACAACAGCAACGCCAAGGGCGAGTGAGCTGGCGTCCACCCAAACTGTAAACTCTCTCCCGTCGACGCACCAGCTCTCTCGCACGGGATCATCCTCAGTCACTCTGACCACAGCTTCCACCAGCATGCTTTGCAGGGCAGGATCGCGTGCCTTATCGTCCCATCCCGTTGACATGGAAGTCGCACGTCGTTTTATGACCGCCACCATTACCCAGAGCCACCCACACACGGTGAGCAAACCTAGACAGCATGGAAATTACTCTTGTTACTATGCAACTACAATGGACCGGGCACATTGCCAGAATGGAAGACAACCGAATCCCAAAGATGATCTTCTATGGGGAACTGGAAAATAGAACCTGCAATGTAGGAGGTCAGAAGCTTCGCTACAAAGATGTAACAAAGCGGCACGTGAATGCGATGAACATCCATATTGAGGGTTTGGAGGAACAAGACAAAAAAAGGAGGAACAGTCTCCACAAAGGGAAGGAAGAATTGAGCGAAAGATTGGAGAAGCCTTAGGGCTGAGACACTATCGACGACACAATCCCAGAACACACATATGCGGTGTCTGTGACCTGACGTGTCACACAGAAAAAGCATCGAGGCTTTGACTAGTCATCGTCAAAACTGCATCATGATGATGATGATTTCTACTGAAATGATGGAAATGTGAAGATTCCCGTTTCTTTCCATGTCATATGTAAGACTATGATATTTAGTTCTTTCTTCAGCTATTTAGTCATTAGGAAACTTCAAGTAGGTTTGCTACTCTCTTCCGTTTATCCAATTTTACCGTATAAGGTTTAACAGCTCTGTTTTCAAAGTATGTATTTGTAAAAATTGCGTCTAACACAACGTAACATGATATGGATACGTAAACTTGATTGAAAAAAAAAAATATTGGAATAAAAGAAAAAACTGTTTTTATTCATTATTTATTATTGTTTAGTTCATATATTGTACATTACGATATATTACTTATACAATTATTTGGAGCAATCATGAAAGAAACCCTAAGTATTGAATAGAACGCATAATTCAATTATATATAATAGCCCATTACAACTGAATACTTATATTGTGTACAGAAAATGAGTGATATAGTTATTATAAGATGGTAAAAACATATAGAAATTAACTTGCATGCCATAGGAATCAAACTTCACATATTTATTCTGTGAAGTTATGTTTTGTAAATGTTTAGTACATTTGTATGTTTTGCTAACATATTTTAAACAGCATGTGAACATATAGATTTTATTTTGAAATATATAGATAGGATCCTGACGAATATAAGCAATAAAAATGCTAATTTAACTTTCCTCCCGACGAACTAAATGGTAGGTAGATGAACAGACAAAGCCTCTTAAAGGGATGCATAGTCGTATCTAAAAATATGTAACAAAGAAGACAAGTTTACAAAATCTCAAATAGAATGCGATAATCTCAGCCCCAACTAGAATAGAAAGTTCCGTTGAGCAGAGGAAATACACAAACGAAGAAAGATTGGAAGGGAAAAATGCTCAGACCAGCCGTGGAGTATTTTTTATTAGATTGTGAGATACTGGGGGTAGTACGCCTCCCCTCTCTCTCTCTCCCTCTCTCTCTCTCTCTCTCTCTCTCTCTCTCTCTTCAATTCCGTGAAAAGAAAAATAGGAGTCAGAATGTCCACTGATTTTGAGTGGACAAACAAAGAAGCAGGTAACAAGGTTTGTTTGAATGGCTAAGAAGGCAAAACAAAGATAATTTTTTTTTCAGTTGTGGTGGAAAAGAAAGAAACGAGGGAAAGCTGCTGTTGCTGGTGGTGGTGGTGGTGGTGGTGGTGGTGGTGGTGGTGGTGGTGGTGGTGGTGCGTATTTTGATAAGTTATCTTTTCTTTGGGGAAAATTGGATCTGGTCTATTTGAAAAGACATACAAGCAAATTGAAGCATTGATTATGATCACTGAATAACCAAACTGAATCGAAAACAATGCAATAAAGAATGATTATATATGAGTTTTTTTGAAGCATGAAAACGATGTAATTTTTTGTATTTAATATTTGGATGTTATGTTTTCGTATTTAAGATTTTATTAATATTTTTTTTATTTTAAACAGAGGGCTGCTTGAAATATAAAAAATAAAATATTAAAACACACAAAATAACATCGTTTTCATGCTTCAACCCCCCTCATTACCCGGGGATCACTATTCTAGAGGTACACGTTGACTTTAACATTATATATATATATATATATTTATATATATATATTACAATTTATTCCTTTAATTCAGTTGACAAAAATAAGTTTGTAGATAATAATATCAGAACGTCTCAAAATAATAACGGTAATATTAATAAAAAGAAAAATAGATGTAGAAATTGAATCTGGTTTAACCCGCCCTACAGTGCATACTTAAAAATAATTTGCCGAAGAAATTCTTTCAAATTATTGATAAAAATTTTCCTAATGGAACTAATCTAAGTAAAATTATAAACCGAAATAATGTTATATTATCTTTTTCGACTACAACTAACTTAGTGAAAACTATGAGAAGTTCTAACAATGCAAAAACATACAAAAGAACGAATGAAAGAGGTTTTTAAATAATCAAAACATTGAAGGAAATTCATTTTGCATGTGCCCGTTATAGGTCTCCCAATATGAGCCCCCTGTTATTCATTTTGCTACAGGAATATTCATGAATGTCTGTTAGAAGGCAAATGTCACCTTTCCAATATAGTATATAAATGTAAAGTAATAGATAATAATAAAACCAAAACATATATTCTGAATAAAGCTGCCGTTTTAAAGATAAATTTAACAATCATACAGCATTCTTTAAAATACCACCAGCTAATAATAATAATAATAAGAAGAAGAAGAAAACAACATCATTAATAAATTGGATTAGAGAATTAAGAAAAATAAAATTGAATAAAAATTGAAATGGTCGATACTAGGAAGTACTAGTAAATACTTTCTAAATAAGTCGGGCCCATATAGCCTTTGCAATCTAGAATCTTATCATATTATAATATCTAAAGTAAACCTTCTTAACAAACGCCAGGAATTAATTCAAAACTGTTTACATAGATCTAAGTATGTATTGTCTCGACAAAAATCTGATTAGAAGCATAGATTAAGTTAACTTGCAATGCTGGAAAATTAAATTTTATTCATAAAGATTAATATATAAATAAATAAAAAATTAAAATAAAAATAAAAATAAAATGATAATAATTTTTAGTTAAATAAATAAATCTAAAACTAATTAAACAATATTTTAATAGTAAATTAAATAAAACGTAAATGGAAAGGATATGAATTGCAGATATTGTGTTGAATTGACAAACTTCAAGCAATCATGATAATATAAAGTAAAAGTTTAACGTTAATTTATAACTCGTTTAATTAATTGAAATAAGTAAGCAGTATATGATAAACATAGATCCAAGCACATTTTGGCTTAATAATAACATGTTTAGAAGATTAGTTGAAAATATATTAAACTGTCATAACATGATAATTTAGCATTGTCTTTATGGGGATAAATATATGGAATAAATATAAAATTAGCTAATAACGTAAAATAAACTAGTAACGGTAAATCATTATAAACTAATTAAATCAAACAAATGTATTTAGATAATGATAGCAAATATAATGATAACTAATAATCAGATTTATAATATCATCCCAGGTAATAATTAAATGAAACACATCATCTAATATAAAACCATAAAACATGATTAATTAAGTAATGCTTGTTTTTCCTATGAATATGCTAATAATTTAACCTTCATATAGTCACTAGCATATTCATGACTGAACATATCCTACATGATTTACACTTGCATAATTTTTGTGTTAAAAGTTTGTATTAAACACACAACTCTTTTCATATATATTTATGTATATGCATATATTTTTGCTTATTTTTCTTGCTGAATCATTCTACTCTTAAAGTAACGCTTATAAATCGATTAATATAATCAGCCCCTTTAAGAGGTCAATAAACACGCATAAAGGTTGCTATTATGTTCACATCAAAAATGTACATGTCCATACGCTTATACTTAAGGTATACATTCTAGTTAGAGACAGTCATACACTCATACAATTCTCCTATATATATATATATATATATATATATATATATATATATATATATATATATATATATATATATATATATATATATATATACCAGAGGCGGAGATAGGACAGCGGCTACGACGTAATCCGTGCCAAGCACAAAACCCCTGTCGTAATAATAGTAATGTTAGAGAAATCACCACCCGCAAAGTGACGTCAACCTACAGTGCCTAAAATATTTAGCTCGATGTTACTGCTGATGCCTGTTTTGGGAAGAGGGAGAGGGACCGAGAGAGAGAGAGAGAGAGAGAGAGGGAGAGAGAGAGAGAGAGAGGGAGGGAGAGATCTATAGACACATACGTACGCATAAACACATGAATAACGATTACTACTACTACTGCTGCAATATGTAGTAGTAGGAATAGTTATGTGTAAACATAACCACGCGTATATATCAGATTATAAATATCAGTGATGAAGTTATTGTTTCATTAATTAATAAAGAACAGGTTTTGAATGAGAGTGAATTTGTTTGTTTCTTAATTGAGGAATTTTTTTTCGTGAATTTTGAATCATAGAAATCTACGAAAACTACGGGTTTTAAGTCATTTTACATTAATACTAAGAAACCCGTCAATCCAATAAACCTTCGTAGAATTCCGAAGTTGTACGTAAATACTTTTGTATTTTTTTTTTCATAAAGCCCCTGTATGTAACTTTTTTTTTTTTGCTGCATCCATCATTTCACAGCTATTTAAACCCAACTTTATTCATCAATATTACCTTTTATTCTATGGGAAAATTTAATGGCCGTTTTTGGAGAACATTAATTCAGTTGCTGAAAATATTTAATTCGCTTCACTACATTCAATTTTATCACGGACTTTATTTACGAATTCTTTGTATCTTAGAATTTTTGGATAAAATTAAGATTTCCAATGTTCTCAGTGTTTCCACGGATAACTTCAACTGGTCAAGATATCATATGTTTCAACATTCATCAGATGGAATTTATATTTTGGAAGTTCCCTGCATTTTGCGTATAACGCCACTTGGGCTAATTTTCCAATGTTTCATGGGTAAGCAGATTATTCTCTAAAACATTAAAAAAAAAGTTGTACTGCATTTGCTGTTAATGATCTGAATTTAAAATTAGATATAATGGAAATGGATATTGTATTAGACCTGAAAAATAGATCGTTTGGCCAGAGAAATTTAGCCGAAAAGCGAGAAATTATCAAAGTTGGGCGCCCAACTCCTTTATTGGTTAGAACTCGTTCGTTCCAATCCAAATGGTTTAATGACATTGACTGGTTATGTGCGAGTAAATCTGAGGAATAACTCTATTGTTGGCCTTGCTTGTTTTCACGCCTAAATCAGGACAATCATGGACTGATACTGGCTATACTGATTATAGGCATATTTTGGCTGACTGCAAAATTAACTCGAAATCAATGACTCATTTGAACAATTATAAGCGTTTAGAAACATTTGACAGGTATGACATAGTCACTGCTATTAATGAATCGGCCAAACTTGAAAGAGAAAGGCACAATAAATCGGTCGAAGAAAATAGACAATATCTGAAACATCTGGTAAACGCAATATTATATCTTTACAAACAATAACTACCATTGCGTGGACACGATAAAGGGGAAGATAGTCTTCACAAAGGTAATTATCGAGAATTATTGCAGTGTTTCTCTAAAATTGACAGTGTGTTTGCATCAAAACTTTCTGCCAAATAAGGCTCTAGGCATTTTTCAGGTGTTTCCAGAACAATACAGAATGAAATTATATCTGCAATTGATAACGTGATTGCTGATGTTATTTACGCTGGAATTCAAAGTGCCCCATTTATTTCAGTGCAGGTTGATGAAACAACTGACTGTGCAATGCATACACAGCTTTCGATTATTGTTAGGTATGTGGATGGATGCAAAATTATTGAACGATTTGTAACAAAATGTGTAAGGAAAGTCCTTTAAAAAAAAAAGAATTACTGCGCCCTCTGTAGATGTATAAGGAAAAATTCAAGATGGCTCCCGACTCTCTCTTTAACACTGGAAGTTCAGGAAAAGGTGTTATAAATGTTGCAGCAATTCAATAACCATTATACACCGGTTCTGCACGGAATCCAACTAGCAAGGTGCCTAGATGGACGCGAACGGTTACTCAGACTGGACCCAACAACGGTAAAATATCCTCACACGGCACAAGAAGCAACAGCAACACGATTCCCCGACCAACTCAATCATCGCTCTCCCCACGTCTTTTTCCTCACCCGCTTTTATCGTCGTTGTAGGCCGGCTAAATTTGCATATTGCGAGAATTCGTGTGACTTTGCGAGACATCGTACTTTACAAAAGACGGCGGCCGCCATCTTGGTCTTTCTTTTGTATTTTCGGTCGGTCACGCCGAGCTGGTCTCGCGGTAAGTCTTTTCCCCTCGCCCATCTCTCCCACGTACCCACACAACACGCAAACACGCGGGCGCTTATCTCCTGGATGCACGTTACACGATTCCTTGGATTTCATGACATGAGCGATGACAAAAGTGCCACAAGATTAGCTGATGTAATCGAGAATTCTTTAAATTCCTTCGATGATGCAAAATCAAAATTGGTTTGTCAAACTTATGATAGAGCAGCCGTGATGGCAGGTGAATGGAACGGAGTGCAAATTAACTTGAGAGAGAGAGGGGATTTAAATACGCCGATTTCATCCATTGTTATGGCCATAAACTTAATTTAGTTTTGAGTAAAAGTACAGAAAAAGTTGATGGCGTTAAAAATTTTTTTCCCATTTACACAGCTTCAGTAAATTCACATCATCTAGTACGAAACGGAAGAGTATGTTCCGAAAAGTTGAAATCAGCATATATGGAACGGGTCATCAAGAACTTATTTATGTTAGACTTGAAGACAACCATATTGTAGCCAGCCAGAAAGCAGGAAAACGGAAGACGATTCCACAGGCGTGCAGTTCTAAGAAAGAAGCTTTGTTCATGGAATCTACGTTTAGGTTTAGGCACAGATAAAGAGTGGGGGGAATTATTGATAGCGTTTTCAGCTAGACGATTATTTCTTGTGAAAGTTTGGCGAGGGCGGACCATAGACTGAAGGTCAGTCGAACACTTTCCATGAAAATAACGACACATCAGAGACAAATTCGCAACATCTCTTCTGAGAGATAAAGGTTGCAGGGAAGAGAAAAGGACATCTCCTACGAGACCACGAAGTCTATTTTGAACTCTATCAAGGCAGGACAAGTCCTTTCTAGCAGCTCCTGCCCAGATGTATAATACTCCTTGGACGTACCTGGCTCTTATATAAATAGAGAATTGCATCAGCAGTGAGATATCTACTGGATCGATAGAAAGATCCCACCATTTTTCCAGCGGCCTTTGCAATAGATTTGATGTACGTGTTCCATTTAAGATCAGGAGTAATGGTCAAACCCAGAAGCTTGTCAAAACTTGAGGCCTCTTCAACACGAGAGCCATTCATTTCAATTGATGCCAGATGTGGATCAGAATGTTGATGATGTAAAGAAAGAAGCTTGGTTTTAGATGCATTAAAAGTAACCAGCCACTCCTTTCCCCATTGTACCACGTGCTAGTTTGGATAGAGTTTGAAAATATGAAGACAGACAGATGGACAGAGAGATCGACCGATAGACAGACGGATAGGCATATAGCCGTTAATATATAGAGATCATTCACACTGAAGGAGGCCGAAGGATCGGGCGAAATTATGTGCTTTCGAAAGAAAGATTTACATTTTTGTTGAAATACTTTTTGTATTCCTACACGTCAACGCATAGGAAATAAATACAGAAAATATAAAAACATCTATATAGGTTTCGTATTGATTTTTTATCCTTATATATATATATATATATATATATATATATATATATATATATATATATATACATATGTATGCAAACACACACCTACATACATATAACTTATTCTTCTGCAGTTTGGAACAGTAATTCAGTGCTTAACAGCAGGATACATAGGCACTATATCTATAATATAAAGCTGAACGTCTGTGTGTGTGTGCGTGCACGCGCGTGTGTCTGCTCACGAATAGGCTCCTATATGGTTGACTACTTTTAAAAAACTGATTACATATAATGATAGAAGATGTATCGAGGATCAGAGATGATTATGTTTGATCTGGCAGAACGGTGGTTCATAAAATTTGCGGGGTCTGCGTTCGCGCCTGGTCCCCAAAGTATGGAAATAAAAAATGAAAAAAAACGTTTACAAGGGTTTTTGATATAGATGTACATAAGAATACTTTGATAAGTATGTTTCAACTTAAATAGGGATGGTATAATAAAATTGTGGGGTCTGCCTTCGCGCCTGTACTCCATGGAAATATGGCACAAACTTTAACAAAGAATTTTCATATCTATTTGCGTAAGTATACTTTGATAATTATGTTTCAGTTTGAAGAAATAGGGTATAATAAAATTATTGGGTGTTCGTTCGCACCTGACCTCCATAGAATGGAAATATGTCACAAAGTTTAACAAGTTTTTTTAAAGGGATGAGGGTCCACAATAACACCTTAACGTTAATCTTAATTCACGTTAGTTTTTATTTATTTTTTGACTTGAATCATATTGTGTCGAATAAATTCACCTCATAAATTCACGTTCTTATTAAAGTGAAAGCAAAAAAAAAAAGTTGAAACTTTAGACAATTCTCAATACGAAAATAGATAAATAGATAAATAATAAAAAATGAGAACGTTACTTGTTATCGTGTCAAAAGAAGGAAAAATCCTGCTCACGGGATTGCGTGTCTTTTTAAAAACATTTACATAATCTTTTTATTTTTATTTATGTATCTGTTTAAGCCTTTTTTGTCAGTGTACTAGAAGGAATTCAGTTGATTACAACTCTTTCTGCGTGTTCTTTACATTACAATAGTACAACCCTGAATCCGACGGCGCAATGCTACACCGTGCAATACTGTAAAACTGAAACGAAGCTGTTCTGCTTGAAAAGGGCGCCATTTTCTTCTTATTCATATTTATATCGATTGTTTGCTTTAAAAAAACTTACCTCTATTTTAATACAGACGTTGAGAACATTATTTCCCTCTCCCGAACTGACGATTTAAATATGTTATACTCTATCTTTCTTGTCGTTTCTGGGTCTTGATTTCCAATAATGATGTGAGTGCCTTGTACATCCATAATCATCCAGATGGTTTCGTTTATTTTTAACTTGAAAATAACCAAATATGAAGACATTTATATGAGCTGAGAGAGAAGTATATGTGGGTTCATTCTTTCCTGAACGAGGCTGTAAGTGCCTGTACTGTAATATTTTATAAAATGTCTTTTAATTTTTCAGAAATCGAGTTCATTATTCATAGTTGTGGCCATTTCAATATTACATCTGATCAGAAATCTAGAAAGATACCCGTCCTAGGGCGAAGAAAATGAATTCTTCAACAGACTAGTTTTGTATCATTTTTATTTCCTCTTACAAAGATTAAAATCAATGCATAATGATATTGAGGATTACGTTTAGAATCCTTATTCAAATTTTGATCAAAATCGATTATATAATTTTGATTAAATATACATAAATAAAAATCGATTATATAATTTTGATTAAATATGCATGAATAAAAATCGATTATATAATTAAGATTAAATATGCATAAATAAATGATATTTTATTTAGAACTTTCTTTTATAAATAACTCCAGTCAGTTAATTTTTAAGCAACTGACTTCAATCTGAACAATACTCATACATGCAGACAACACACAAGGAAATTTTCAATTTAAAAGTTTGTTTCATTTGAAATTATTTCATTCGTTTTCTTTTATCTTCTTTCTCTCATGACTTCAGAATTCAATCAGTCGATAGAACTTCCACGAGTTTGTCCCCCACGCGCTCACTTGCACACCTGCAAATCCTTTATTATGTTTTAAATCTTTTTCTAATCACCTGCTTTTAGTGTTGTACGGCAAGCCGTAGCTCTATCTAGATCGAATCGAGAAAATATCAACGCAAATTCAAAAAGTAAGAACGGATCCATGTGATCTGTAAATTTTGCAATTAAAATGCTTTTTTTTTTCAACATGATTGACTTAAAAAATGCAAATTCATACATGATATGCTAACGAATATACTATTTCAAACTTAATCGTAAAAAATTAATGAAGATGCTATTTCGAACTTAAGCATGGTTGACCTAAGAATATGCCATTCAAGCTTAAGTGTGATAAACTAACGAAAAAAGTCGATTTTAAACTTAAGCATTATACACAGATCAACGGACATTGCCTCTTATAGAAATAGTTGTACGCTGTTTAAAATAATATACGTCGATTCACCCTGAATGTTGGGTGATTGAAATATAATTTCAAACTCAAGTGTGACGCATTAACTAAGGACGTATCTAAAATAGTAAAGAATGGTGTTTCCCCTCTCCTTTAATAGTTCTAATAATAATATTTTTTTAATAGTTCTAATATATTTATATTTTTTTTTCTTTTTCTAATTCCAGCTAAACTTGAGTCAATTTATCAACAAAAGAAATCGCCGCCATAACCAATTCAGGCGATTATAGTGACGTTATGAATCCTGACAAAAACAAATGCTGAATTATTGCAAGATGAGGAGAAAATTGGAAAATTGTAACGTGCACCGTCTACATGCGGCCATTACTGAAGACTCACTCCATTCGATTCACATTTGCTCTGCATTTCTTTTACTCCATTTTAACACATTTTAAAAAGTACTTTAATACAAAGAATTCGTTGAGATTGGCGCAGATTCAGATAAGATGCTTCTCAATGAAAAAAAGAGTGGTTCAGATTTCTTCTCTGTACCAAATTGTTATTTTCTACCGTGTTATTTCGATGTCTGTAACATGTTCGGATTTTTTCAAGAGTAATCTTTCCTCGAGTTCTAGGAGTGTCTACATTAGAAACTAGTCCAAACATAACTGTTTATATAAAGAAGCATTGAAGTCGTTTGCTTTTTTTTTTCATAATTATCTTGCTTTTATGGCAGTTTTTCAAAGAGGCTGAGAAAATGATATATTCGGAACTACCTTATACTATTTTCATTCTTCAGGAGTAGAGTCGACATAAAACGTTACTTGATATGAACTGAAGGCATGAAATGTAGATACTCCTTCATGGTGTCGTCTATGGCCTGAATTGTTAATCCTCCTCAGTAATCAATTTAAGTCAGTTGTACCAAACATATATGTTGTTTGTAGGCACAAAGTTTGAAGAGAAAGAAATTAAATTTCGGAATATTTTAGATGAAGATCATTTGGATTCTTTGGGCCACTGTATTCATCTTGAGGGTCATCTTGTAAAGATAACACCCAAGATGAGACAGTAGTCGGAAACATTCACTTACTGCTATATTAAATACTATGATTCTTTTGCTGCCACCCAAATTTCACAGGCATTTCACTGTTGATTGTTTTTATGACTTGTGTTTTTATTTCCGATTTCTATCGTTAGAAAAATAGTAAGTCAGTATTAAGGTGAAAACACATTACAGCGAACCACTACTGTTACAGGAAAAAGAGCTGTCTCATTTTCCTGTAAATAAGAAGAACATTAGATAAGTGGAAAATGAGATTAGGATGAGCCGAGGTTCAAAAATAGATAAAAAAATTGGAATGTTAGAATTTAGCTATTGTTAAATTCTATATAAAATATATATATATATATATATATATATAATATATATATATATATATATATATATATATGTATGTGTTAGATATTGTTTGTATGTTAGATATTGTTTGTTTTGTAAAAAGAATTTGATTGTTTGTTATGTTATGAACACTGAATTGAAAAGGTAAGCTAAAAAGAATGAACAATATAAATTAAAAATATATTGTAAGAAAATAGGTTAGGCTAAAAAAATAGGTTAGTTGAGAATTCTTTGTTGTCGAAAGTATGTTTGGAACGTGTGCTTAGCCACGTGAGTTGGTCATGGTCAGGTAATTTCTACGGAATCAGAGAAATCAATTTATCAGCTATTTCTCCACTTTACATGAATCAACTATTTCGAATATCGAATGAGAAATTATATTTTTAGGTTTTGTTTCTTTATAATTTTTAGGAATGATAATGGAAGAATTCCTGTGGTCGGTCTTTCTCTCAAGTTGCTGAGTGCTATTGAGATACGGATTTTGTTGGGCTGGTTGTGTTGTCTATTTTTTTATGTTTTGTTGTTAAAATGTTAATTAGTTCTTCAATTCATGGCCTTTTGTTCAAAAAGCGATCGAATCAGATGCAAGTCAAGACAGAAAAAAGGCTAAAAAATCATGAAAACAAATTAAGATTTGCTTATTGCATTACTGATTTGAAGACATTCCTTACTTTATTACTTTTTTATGTCAGATTTTTTTCCTCACAATTTTTAAAAGGTTTTATTAAAAGTTCAGACAATCTGGCATTCAGAACCCTTGATTACGCATTATAATTGATGTGGTGTTCCCCGGAATCTGTATGATAACAAGTCTCCTCATATCTTCAGCACTGTTTATCATTGATTTATTGTTGATAATAACTATTGGTCCTTTGTGGAATTTTCGTGGCAGTAAGCTTCCCCGGGGTTCTTGTATCCTCTACGCCCTTCCAGTGGACTTCTGGATTTCTATCCGGTCCTTCCATCTCTTTTGACCATTCACAACTATTTTGCGTGGTAGGAATCGAGACTGGTGCCACCATTCTTTTAGGATTCCTGTCAATTTCAGTTCCCTTGGATTCGTGCAATATTCTTTAAATATATTTTTCTTTTATCTCTATTTCAACTCGATTGATTAGCGCTACCTGATCATATCGGTTGGTTTCCACACTCAAAAATATTCTTTAACATTTCATCTGTTTGTATCAATGCCAGGTGTTTTCTGGTGGAAATTCTCCTGATGATTCGAATTTTTATTTTGTAAATTGTTTTAGGAATTGTTCCTAGTGCTCTTACAAATATTGATATTACAGTTCTCTGATAAATTTATTTTGTAAATTGTTTTAGGAATTGTTCCTAGTGCTCTTACAAATATTGATATTACAGTTCTCTGATAAATTTATTTTGTAAATTGTTTTAGGAATTGTTCCTAGTGCTCTTACAAATATTGATATTACAGTTCTCTGATAAATTTATTTTGTAAATTGTTTTAGGAATTGTTCCTAGTGCTCTTACAAATATTGATATTACAGTTCTCTGATAAATTTATTTTGTAAATTGTTTTAGGAATTGTTCCTAGTGCTCTTACAAATATTGATATTACAGTTCTCTGATAAATTTATTTTGTAAATTGTTTTAGGAATTGTTCCTAGTGCTCTTACAAATATTGATATTACAGTTCTCTGATAAATTTATTTTGTAAATTGTTTTAGGAATTGTTCCTAGTGCTCTTACAAATATTGATATTACAGTTCTCTGATAAATTTATTTTGTAAATTGTTTTAGGAATTGTTCCTAGTGCTCTTACAAATATTGATATTACAGTTCTCTGATAAATTTATTTTGTAAATTGTTTTAGGAATTGTTCCTAGTGCTCTTACAAATATTGATATTACAGTTCTCTGATAAATTTATTTTGTAAATTGTTTTAGGAATT
The DNA here is from genome assembly GCF_053919585.1 of Euprymna scolopes. Taxonomy (NCBI): domain Eukaryota; kingdom Metazoa; phylum Mollusca; class Cephalopoda; order Sepiida; family Sepiolidae; genus Euprymna; species Euprymna scolopes. Next base: position 104,455,083 of record NC_136497.1, on the reverse strand, counting down.
GTTCCTAGTGCTCTTACAAATATTGATATTACAGTTCTCTGATAAATTTATTTTGTAAATTGTTTTAGGAATTGTTCCTAGTGCTCTTACAAATATTGATATTACAGTTCTCTGATAAATTTATTTTGTAAATTGTTTTAGGAATTGTTCCTAGTGCTCTTACAAATATTGATATTACAGTTCTCTGATAAATTTATTTGGTTTTGCTGATTTCCACTCTGTGAACTTTATGGTTCGGCAGATATTTTCCTTTGTGTTGATTATTATCACGTTGAATCTTCTTGCTTAAACGAATCTGTCCTTTTGTATTTTCAGATCCAAAATTATTATTCTTATTATTATTGTTATTATTATTATCATTATTATTATTATCATTATTATTATTATCATTATTATTATTGTTGTTATTATTATTATTGTCATTATTATTATTATTATTATCATTATTGTTATTGTTATTATTATTATTATCATTATTGTTATTATTATTATTTTTTATTATTATTATTATTGTTATTATTATTATTATTATCATTATTATTATTATTATTATTATTATTATTATTATTATTATTATTATTATTATTATTATAGCGTTTTCGTTGTTTTTTTTCTTTTTTTGTTTGGAGAGGCTTTTCGTATGTAAAGGATTTGTTTATTTTATTTACTCGTAAAAATGTTTAAATTTGTGCCTTGTCATCATCGTGGTCGTCGAGGAAAATGCACGACATTTGTTGGGACTGTTTGAACTAGAGAGAAAAAAGAGGGAGAAAAAAGAGAAAAAAGGGGAAAGAGGGGAAAAAGGAGGAGGAAGGGAAAGGGAAATGCAGCAGATGAAAAACGTTGAGATAACCATCGATGACGTTAAGGCTGGCATTCGAAGGATGACAAACTAGAAGGCACCTGGTCCAGATGTAGTGATGGGCTTCTGGTTTAAACAGTTTCCATACCTTTATCCACCTATAGCTGCTGCCCTGCAAAGTGTTGTAGAGTCGGGAGATGTCCCTGATTGGCTTATGAAGGGAAGAACGACACTGATTAGGAAAGATCTTGCAAAGGGAACAGATGCCAATAATTATAGACCAATTACATGTCTGCCACTGATGTAGAAACTGTTGACTGGAACATTTTTGGAGAAAATTTATAAACATCTTGAGAGTAATGGTGTTTTTCCTGACAAACAGAAGGGGTGCTGAAAAAGCTCGAGAGGTACTAAAGAGCAACTACTAATTGATAAAGCAATAATGCAGGATGCAAGGAAGAAGAGGAATATGAGCGTAGCATGGATCGATTATGGAAAGGCTTATGACATGGGTCCTCATTCATGGATACGTGAAACACTATTGATGATGAAGGTTGCTGAGAATGTGGTAGGGCTTTTGGAGACAAGTATGCCACAATGGAAAACGGTGCTGTTATTGATGGTTTGAAAATATTCGGTAGAAATGAAAAGGAAATGGAGAGACTGGTAGAACTTGTGGGGACATACTCAGAAGACATTGGGATGGATTTTGAGATTAGTAAATGCGCGGTGCTGGTGATGAAAAGAGGAGTAAAGGTTCATTCGAATGGAATAGTGCTACCAAATGGAGAAATCATGAAAGAAATAGAAGATACAGGATATAAGTATTTGGGATACAGTGCGAGAATTTTAGAATGGTCTGACAAGGATTTGCATGCCATGGTTATAAAAACAAGAAAAGTTTTAGCAATGTTTGGTATATTTCACATTCGAAGTAGCGTAGCAAGGCTGTATCAAAAGAGGAAGGATGGTGGGAGAGGATTGAAAAGTGTAAAAGATTGTGTTAGAACTGAGGAGATGTCGTTGAAGGAGCATGTGGTTAGAAGTGAGTAGTGGATGCTTAAGGTTGTGGCCAATGAAGTGGAGGTATGTGAGACCAAGGCTGATTATGTGAAACGTATGGATAGAGAAAGAGCAGAGAGCTGGCTAGGAAAAAAATGCATGGAAGGTTCTTCCAGGATATAGCAGAAGTGGCTGATGAAAGATCATGGCAATGGCTTAGAGTTGGGTATCTGGCTAAGATTACTGAAGCTTTTGTTTGGCCAGTACAAGAGCAGGCATTAGGAACACGATTGTTCAAAAAAGTGGTTCTAGGAGAGGAAGTTGCTGCAGAATGCCGGATTTGTGGTAAGAGCTCAGAGTCAATTGCGCACCTTGCAGCAGGGTGAAGTGGACTGGCCCAGAGAGAGTACTGCAAAAGACACGATCATATGGAACTCCGGATATATTGGGAGGTGTGTAAGAGGGTTGGGGTGAAGTGTACTGGAAAATGGTTTGAGGAGGTGCCTGATGAAGTGAGAACAAGTGCGGATGGCAAGGTAGAGGTATGGTGGGACAAAAGTGTCATAACACCCAAGCAATTGAAACATAATCGTTCGGATTTGGTCGTCATTGAAAGTCTCAAAAAACTGGCAGATTGTAGATTTTTTACTTAGTACCATGGGACAGGAATGTGAGAGAGAAGGAGAACGAGAAGTGGAGCAATTATGCTCCAATAGCCTTGGAGATAAGGCGTATACACGGGGTTAAAACACAAATAATCCCGTCGTAGTTGGAGTAGTATGAAGTCGTGGAAGGACAATTGAAAAAACTACAAATCCCCAATGTTTTAGGCGGCCTTCAGACCTCTGCAATTGTAGGTACCACTAACATCCTTAGGAAAACCCTTGATCTTTGCAGCTCCGGGTTTGAAGTCGGGATTAAGGGAAATCCTCTGGAAATTAATCCTATCCCTTTCCAGAGAGACGTTGATAAACGAAATCAGAATTATTATTATTATTATTATTATTATTATTATTATTATTATTATTATTAGAAGAAGAAGAAGAAGAAGAAGAAGAAGAAGAAGAAGGATTTGTTATCGCATGTTCTTTTTGTAATGGAGATTATGCCATTGAGCATTCTGTTGAAGAGAGGGAAGCTGGGGTATAGCTTTGGGTCTGGTGGCCGGCGACTCAAACACCTATGTTTTATGGATGATTTAAAGGTGGGAATGAGAAAGAAATAGGGAGCTTGTCTGTATATATTCTGAAGACATCAGAATGGAATTTGCAATTAGTAAGTGTGCAGTGTTAATGTTGAAAAGAGGAGTAAATGTGCATTTGAATGGAATTTTGTTGACAAATGAAGAAATTATGAAAGAAATAGAAGAGTCCGGGCATAAGTATTTGGGAATGCTGGAGAGTTTAGGCATCATGAACGGCGAGATGAAAGAGAAAGTTAGGGTGAAGCTAATTGCAAAGTCAAAGTTGTCTGGAGGAAATCAGAGTAAGCCAGTGAATGCATGAGCTCTCAGTGTTTTTTATGTACAGTGCAAAAATTTTTTTATGTACAGTGCAAAAAGTTTTTTATGTACAGTGCAAAAATGTTTTTTATGTACAGTGCAAAAAATGTTTTATGTACAGTGCAAAAATTGTTTTATGTACAGTGCAAAAAATTGGGAATGATCTAACAAGGATTTGCATGCGATGAACATCAAGACAAAAATTCGGACATTATTCAATTGAAAATAATTTCAAAATCAAATGTTGTTTTCCTGTCGACTAAAACTTTGCAATTTTAAATAAATACATTTCGAAAAATGATATTTGTTTTATTATTTTGAAGAAAATATTTCAGAAATATATAGTTGACAATTATTTTTACGGTAAGAATCCAGAATATTTATTTTAAAAAGACTTAAATTGTTACGATTTTAAATAATAAATACATACAATAGACGATTGCATTTTGGTTCAATTCATTCAAATAATTTTTAGCTGAGAATGACAATTACTTTTATGAAAGAACAAGCGTATTTTTTCTTAATAACATCGACTTTGATAGGCATGTATTTTTTTAAAAAGTGTATTTTTATAAAGAGTAAATTATATAATTATAAGGATTGATGTAACAATCACAATGGAATTCCAACAGGGTCCTGCTAGCATGATTTAAATTGTTTCTATGAAGGGTAATATTTTTATCCTAACTCTAAATTAAGTAAAATCGTATGTAACTAACGCATCATTCTTAAACATCCTTGGCAACCTGTTTTGTCTTCGGTGAACGACACAATAACAATCATACAGAGGATACATTAAATCAGCTAATTTATTATAAAATTGATGATGTTGCTGGTACAGTATGAACTCTGGGACGCAGTGTGCAAACTCTGTTAGTCACCTTAAGAAAAGTATGAATGCATATATCCATCTTCAGCCTATAGTAAAATAGTAAAGTGTAACGTGTTGATAACTCAATGAAGAAAGAAAAGTCTTAAATAACACAACTCGTAGTGTTGTATAGCAGGGGATCGTATTGAAGAATAACGATAGTGAGAGAGAATTCATTATTGAATGAATGTTTATTGCTGTTCTTTTACACAGAGGGGAGTTAATCATTCATTACTTATGATGGAGGAGAGGGCATATTACTTGGAAGGGGGTTATACAAAGTTCATATTAAGATGATTAACACATTACCTTCAATTGAATGAATGTGTATTACTGCTCTTTTACATCAGAGGGGAGAATCATTATTATGATGGCGGAGCGGGACACATTACTTGCAAGGGGGTTATACAAAGTTCATATTAAGATGATTAACACATTACCTTCAATTGTTGAATGACGACACGAAGACAACAGTTACAAATATCGATGATGTTCTTTATTTCATTTGAAGGTTCGAGTCTCGGTTTATCCTAATCTCATTTTCCACTTATCTAATGTTCTTATTTACAGGACAAGGAGACAGCCCTTTTTCCTTTTCATTTTTTAAAAAAATGCACACATTTTTTTAAAAAAATGTACGCATTTTTAAATTCTAGTATATTTTTCTCTATATCTATACTACCACTTTGCTAAGAAAGATCAGGCCCCATCAAAAAAAAAAAAACTTCTTTAGTCAGCCCTTTTACAACTGACTTCATAATTATTTTCTTTAGATCAGAACCTCTCTCTGATCTTCCTGGCATTTCCTTTTTGGGTGTAGGGTATACCTCCTATTATTCACATCAGATGCTTCATCGAGCCACCCTTATGCCGTAAACCCAAGTCCCATTTTATCTCTCATGAAATCGACGATGTAAGAAACACTTACAAACATATCTATAACCATACAGATACATGTATATATAACCTGACTAGAGGCATGGGACCAGTTATAACCTGCTCGAGGTAATAGGACTAACCTCTTGCAAGATATATAAAATCCTTGGCCATGATCACCAACTATAACAGGTCAGAGCCCCCCGCCAGTTACAAGTCCTGGTCTCAGCCAAGGATACAAAATCCTACCTTAGGTTACAGGACCAGATGTAACCCATCCAAGCCACAACCTCTCGAAAGGCCATATTAAAAGTCACGCTTAGTCGTTGTGTCACTTTCAGACATGATAGAAGGCTCCTATAGCTCTTGGGATTTGTACAGAATATATACAAAGTTCTTGTGATCCCACGTTCACTAATCTTAATAGACCCAATGTTTATAAACCGGGAAAGTCTAGTGATACATCTTCGTATACTGTACAGCGCCCCTATCATAAAAAGGAGACCTTCCTTTAATCGGTTGATGTGATTTCAAGAATGCTGTCGGTGATCGTCACAAAACGGGAGCGAACAGAAAGAAAAATGAAGACACAAAAAGAATTTAAAGTTCTGATTATTCCAATTCCTGATACTGATTCCAATTAATCGTCCAAACACTAATATATATATATATATGTTTGGATATAGTGCAACAGTGTGGTTAGCACACATGTCTTGTAAACACAGATCCTAGTTCCGTCTGTGATGCCACGATCAGACCACACTCTATTCTCCAACCTTTCAAAAGCTACAGATGCCTTCTGAATTTGTTTGTGGATTTCAGTGTTGAGAGAACCATCCCTCGACAGAGAACTACCGACGTAGACGAATCAACTACTCCTAGTCTAGCACCACAGACCATGATGTTCAACTCTATGTATGACTGGCCCGGTGTAGGAGTAAACATCACCTTTGTTTTAAACAGACTGATCCTCAGACCAAACACAGTGCAGGAGTCAGGTATCCATTATATGCTGCATATCAGTTTCAGTGTGTGACAAAAAAATTAAAGTAACTCTTTTACCAAGACATGATGCAGCTTGGTTCTGGCATTAAATCTTCTAAGATTAAAAATGTGAGCTGTGGTTCGAAACTTTAACATGATACTCTTATCGCAATCCCGAAACGCATGAGCAAGTAGAGCAGCAAAATATATAGTGTAGGGGCAGGAATATCACCTTGTTTTACACTATTGTCAACTGGGATTTCATCAGACAATTTTCCGTTAAACGAGACTCGAGCTTTCATGTCCCTGTGCAGTTCATTGAATATTCTAACAACGGTTGGAGGACACCCTACTTTCTGTAACAGAGAGCATTCCTGTTGACGGTATCAAATGCTTTGGTCAGATCAACAAACACTTAATACAGCGGTAGCTGTTGTTCAATACATTTCTCCTGGACTTTCCGGGCTGAAAAACTCATATCCATAGTTCCTCTTCCAGATCTAAAGTCACTTTGTGACTCTGGAATAGCATTAGGACAAACATCCTCCAGTAACCTGCTTAATAGAAGTCGTGCGGGAACTTTTTCAGCAGCTTCCAAAAGTGTGATCCCACGGTAGTGGTCACAAACATTCTTCTGTCCCTTTCTTTTAAACAAGGTAACTAAGACACCAACAATGCAATTCTGTGGAACAGGAGCACCTGCCCAAATTTGCTCAACAAAACCAAGGATAGCATCAGCAATATTCAAACTTAAGAAGTTCTACCGGAACACCATCCAAACCAGGTGTCTTGCCACCGCTGATTGGTTTGGCGGTGGTCGTAACAGCAAAGACGTCATTTTTTTCCCCCGTTCTTTTCCTCCTTCGCGATATGGATTCGAGCCTGCCTTCCTACTACCATTTTTTTTTTTTGCTCAACATACATATCCAAACACCCGGGCAACGCCGGGCTGAAATGCTAGTCTATATATCTATAACAGTGAACGTGTCTGTGTGTGTGTGTCTGTGTACATTTCCCTATGCAATAACTCTGTCAATTTTCAGTCTACAAACTCGAAATTTGATATACAGAGTACTGAGATTTGCAAAAAATCTTTGTAATTTGTTTTTGGCCAGAAATTTGTGTGTTAAGGGGCCAAAGTTCAACGATTTGACCTTTGAGAACTCTACCAAACTTTCTCGCCAATTTTGGGTCTTAACACTTGAAATTTTAGATATAGGTTCCTTGAACATGGATCTAACTTAATAACTTGATTTGAGCCCAAAACAATAAATGTTAAAAGGTCATAATAGGGGTCAAAGTTTAAAAAAAAACTGACCTCTGCGGTCTCTACCAAATTACTCAGACAATTTCTGGTCTAAACATTTGAAATTTTACATAAAGGGTATTCAGAGATAGGGCAAGCTTTTTCATCGGTTTGCGTCGAAAAGTTTTAGTTACCATTATATAAATGTATGCATGTATGTATGTATGTATGTATGTATGTATGTCTGCCTAAAACTTTCGACAAAGGCGACGTATTTTTCGAAGATCAGTATCATTTGTAATCCGACCTTTCAGACGACAAATATCGAAAAATTGTCTAAAAACATTAATATCTTCACCTTCAACTGGGCACTTTTCTACAGGGATGGGGGGTCGGTTTTTTCAACGATATTTTTTATATTTATCCTCTCCTTTCGATTGCCTAGCCTTAATTTAAACATGAATCACTTCGAGTATGGCGGTGGTCGTAACAGCAAAGACGTCAGGTTTTGTTCCCGTTCTTTTCCTCCTTTGCGGTACGGGTTCGAGCCTGCCTTCCTACTACCACTTTTTTTTTTTTGCTCAACATACAAATCCAAACACCCGGGCAACGCCAGGCTGAACTGCTAGTATATCTATAAAAGTGAACGTGTCTGTCTGTCTGTCTGTCTGTGTACATTTCCCTATGCAATAACTCTGTCAATTTTTAGTCTACAGTCTCGAAATTTGATATACAGGGTACTGAGATTTGCGAAAATCTTTGTAATTCGTTTTTGGCCAAAAAATTGTGTGTTATGGGGTCAAAGTTAAACGATTTGAACTTTGAGAACTTTACCAAACTCCTCGGACAATTTTGGGTCTAAACACTTTAAATTTTAGATATAGGCTCCTTGGAAATGGATCTAACTTAATAACTTGATTTGAGCCCAAAGCAATAAATGTTAAGGGGTCATAATAGGGATCAAATTAAAAAAACTGACCTCTGCGGTATCTACCAAATTACTCAGACAAAGTTTTTAAAAATTGACCGCTTTTTTTTTTGCTCAACATACACCTCCAAACACCCGGGCAACGCCGGGCTGAAATGTTAGTATATATATATATATATATATATATATATATATATATATATATACATAAGATGGAATGATAAAATGTTGCAAAACAATACTACAGCTTTATTTTAAGACTTGTATTTAAAATATCAATTCAGTTAACTTGATTATATAGTAGAGCTGACATCTATTCAATGTAACTGTCTGGAACTGAAACCTATTAGAAGGACTCCAGCATTAATACTGAAAGCTTCCAATTTCTGCCCATCAACCATTACACTTATGAACCTATTAGAGAGAAGACATTTCCAGCTATACCGTAGCTAGAGATCTTGTGAAGTAGACCTTTATGCCATACCTTATCAAAGGTCTTTGATATGTCAAGAGCAATTGCCCTAGAGAGGAAGCCTCTATCGAGAGATTCGCTAATCCTATGAGATATCCTATGAGATATAACAGTAAGCACGTCTGCTGTAGATCTAGCAGAATGGAAACCATATTGCACGTCACCAAGAAGGTTATTTTAGCTGAGATGGTTGACTACTTCTCTATTTAACACAGATTCCAGCAGCTTACTCACGATGCACAAGAGACTTATTGGTATATAGGGAGCTGAACGATCACCTTAATTCTTAAATACAGAGCATACTGATGAGATTTTCCAAGGTGTTGGGAAGCATTTCTCCTTAATACAATGCTTAAATAATTTTTTAAGTACGGGTTCTAGTTCTGATTGAAGCTTTTTGAGCACTATAATTGGAATGTTGTCAAGGCAGTTGCTTTAATGGAATCAAGGTTTTTGATTAGCTTGGCAACATCACATACAGATATTTGTATGTTGCATAGCATGTTTTAAGATACACAAGAAAATACTGGAGGTTGGCGGCCTTGGTCATAAAGGGTAGAATTAGCTGCAAAGATCTTGGCAAAGAGTTTGGCTTTGTCTGATGCTGACGAGATTACCTCAGGTTAATTGATGATAGTTGGGATAGAGCACAAACTTCTGTACAAGATTCTGTTTGCTATTTGCCAAAACTGATGGGACCCTACTTTGGAATTGACAAACAGAGCATATAACTCTCTCGCATTCTTTATTACTTTTTTACAGAGGTTGGTGGTGGACCTGAAAGCGGATTTAGTCTCAGTACTTCTATTACATTGGAAACAATGGAGAAAATGATTTCTGTGCGCAATGGCAGCAGCACATTCTAGAGAGAACCACGGCTGGCTGTTAAGTTTTTGCTGGAACTTTTTGAGAGTATGAAATGTTCTATACCTACAATTAACCATTTCATCAGGTCTGATACTATAGAGAACACATCCTTTTTAAACATGGAATGCAGAGATAGATCTGATATAAATGTGTGGAAGCTGTCCCAGTCAGCCATGGAGTATCGATATACTGTACGATGGCGTGGACCGTCTGAGGACCTATTAAATTACATTATATTAAATATATATCAACTTTTAGTCATTTAATGAATTTTAAAATTTATGACGTGAAATGTTTAAATTTCAAATCAAAAGATTTTTATTATTCTATGTAAGACAAAGAATACATTTGAAATATTATAACACTTATCCTATAGGATTTCGATGCCTACCATCTCTTCAGGGGAGAAAATGTTCGCAAATATTTCTTCATTATTATTTTCTTTTCTTTTTTCTATCTCTCCCTATTCATTAATCTACGTCCTTCCCTTCCCTTTTAGTTTATTTTATCTTATCTTATATTCACTGTTTTATTACACATAAGCATTTTTTTCTTTCTTTTACTTTATTTTATGTTATTTTATTTTATTTTTTTTATCCTTTTCGTTTTTCATTTTATTTTTATTCTTATTTTTATTTTTATTTCATTTTTAATATTTATTTTTAATTTTTTAATTTTTTTAATTTTTAATATTAATCTTAAATTTTTTAATTTTCGAATTTTTTAATTTGGATTTTTCTTTTTCCTTTTTCCTTTTTTCTTTTTTCTTTTTTCATTTTTCTTATCAGTTCAGTTACTCTTATTGTGCGTGGCCTGTCTACTGAAAGCGGTTTTATTTTATTTTATTTACAATTTGAAGTTATTTTGGAGTGGAATTTGAAGCTCATGTTCTATAATTTTAAAAAATATTAAATGTATCAATTTATATGTTTATTAATAAACAGATCCGTCGGACATATATATATATAAAAATTACCGGGCCCCTTATATAAACAAAGAAAATTGCTCCATGAAAATGCCTACTTCGGACCATTACTTTGTTATGAGGATTACTCAAAATACAGTTTGAATCATTTTACAACACTACTATCAAAAACATTCACTTCTGATTTTACCATGCAATTTGGATGCGAATTTTTATATCCTTTTCATTAACTTCCCTTACTCTATGACATTTAAATATTTAAACAACTTTTAATTGTGAGTTTCCATGTCTCACTGACTTTAGCAAATAAAGTGTAAACCATTATAATTATTTGCTAATATTTTCTCCTCTGAAGAGATCGTAGACATCGAAATTCTATAGGAAAAGGAATTATAATATTTTAAATATATTCTTTGTCTTACATTAATTAAAATCTGTTGATTTGAAATTTAAACATTTCCCGTCATAAATTTTTAAATTCATTGAATGACTAAAATTTGACTAATTTTTCTCTATCTTATATATCGAGCAATTCTTATTTAGATGGTATAGTACTTATAGAATATTACTGCCAGTAATATCTTGTAAAACTTATAATCGAAGGTTTCCATATGAGTTGATTGTTAGATAATTTTATTCTGAAGAGTATATATATATATATATATATATATACATACACACACACACACACATACACACACACACACACACCGTGCCAGAATTATATGCAAATCGATATTTTTGTTCTTACTCCAAATTGTGAAATTTAGCACGTTATATGGCAACACTAACACAAGCACAGATCTAAAATGTTATGCTAATCTGCACAGTAATAAACAATTGCCAGCCATTTTGGTGTTTTGGTGTTTTGAATTTTGTTTCAGCGTTCCAACTTTATCTGATAAAATGCCTTTGGCAGCAGTCAGAATAGCATTCCAGAGGTCATCCTTGGAGTTGTACTGGCGTACTCCGGAGTAAATCTTTTCTTTCAAGATGCTCCACAGATTTTCGATGGGATTTAAATCTGGAGAACAGGCTGACCATCGCATTATTTTCCCATGTCTGGCAAAAACTCTCTCCAAATATTCAGTGGCTATCCTTGCAGAATGAGACGGTGTATTATCATGCACGAATACCATCTTTTTCCAAAATGCCAAATTCTTCTTCTTGTGCCAGGGTTCCAAGTGTTCCTTAATGAAATCAATATAGAGGTTGACGGTAATTTTCATTCCATCTGCAACTCTCAATGTTTCTACCAGCTCATTGTCAATGATTGCAGCCCAGAACATCACACCGCCACCTTGTTGACGCCTGATCCTTTGGGGATGTAGACCCTCATTATGGGACCATCCTCCCCTCCACCTATCGGGTCCATCAAGGGTCGTTCAACACTCATCGGTGAACAAAACGGTTTGAAAATTTACCTTCATGTGATCTCTTGCCCACTCCATCCTCTTTTTCTTGTGGATATCGTTCAATTGAAGGCGGACCTCTGGCTTTCCAAATTTTGCAATCATCCTCAGGATACGGCAACGAGTTGATTTGGGCACATCAGGAACGCCAGCTTTTTGAAAAACTTATTTGCTAGTTTCAAGTGGGTTACGGCGAACTTCTTTCTTGATCGTGCTCATTGTTCGACGTGACAGATATGATTTCTTATGAACTTTCCCTTTGTCAGAACGTCCGTTGCAAAGTTGAGTGTTAGTAAAATATCTTTTTTATTGTACGATGATCACGATGTAATTCTTTGTCAATTTCTAAGGTGGAAATCTTATTATGGAGCCTTTGAACAATTTTAGACTTCTCAGCTTGACTTAAAGCACTTTTAAATCCCATCTTGCATATAAAGTTGGCACGCTGAAATAAACTAAGTCACCAAAATGGCTGCCGTTTGCTCGATACTTATATCTGCGCATGTGTTAGTGCTGCCATATAACGTGCAAAGTTTCACGAATTTTCATTGAAAACTATTGGAGTTAGAATAAAAATATCGATTTGCATATAATTCTGGTACGGGGTGTATATGCAAAGGGGAAGTCTTATATGGTAGCCCCCTACCATTTCTTTCTCTCCCTCTCTCTCTCTCTTTCTATCTCTCTCTTTCTCTCTCTCTCTCTCTCTCTCTCTCTCTTCACTAGCATCCACCCCGAAAACATGCCTTGTAGGAAGGAAGTTTACTGCGTTGAAGCTAGCCCTTGTGAATAGTTGAATTTCATACCTTTGTACAAGTAAGGTAAAAAACGTAATTTGTAACTCTTTATTTTATTTTGTTTATATTTTCTTGTTGACCAAAGTCGCTAAAATTCAATGCCGCCTGTGGAGCTTTCTTTCTTCAGACTACATGTTTGGGGAGCATATTTCAATACGTGATAATCCCCACCGGTTTTTTTGCTAAACTCTTTTATACTTGTTTTTTTTTTTGTTTTTGTTTTTTACGTAGGCATCAACACTTATCAACGCCCAGAGTCCATCGAGGATAAGGGTTAAGAGTGTACAGTAGTCAATTGGACAATATAGTAATCGTTAGTAGTGGAAATTCGGTAAATGTGTTAACTGTAATGGAACGGCTTATCAAGAACTTATTTACGTTGGACTTAAAGACAACTATACTGCAGTCAGCTGGAAAGCAGGAAAACGGAAGACAATTCAACAGGCGTGCAGTTCTAAGAAAGAAGCTCTGTTCATGGAATCTACGTCTAGGTTTAGGCACAGATAAAGAGTGGGGGGAATTATTGATTGTGTTTTCAGCTAGACGAGTGTTTCTTGTGACAGTTTGGCGAGGGGTGACTATAGATTAATATAAGCTCAGTCGAACACTTTCCATGAAAATAACGATAAAGCAGAGAAACACTTGCAACATCTGTTCTGTGAGATAGACGTTGCAGCAGAGAGAAAAAGACATCTCCTACGAGGCTATGAAGTCTATTTTGAACTCTATCAAGGCAGGATAAGTCCTTTCCAGCAGCTCCTACCCAGATGTGGCAACGGTACTCCATCCTTGGGCGTATCTGGCTCTTATATAGATAGAGAATTGCATCAGCAATGAGATATCTACTGGATCGATAGAAGGATCCCACCATTTTTCCAGCGGCCTTAGCAATAGATTTGATGTACGTGTTCCATTTAAGATCAGGAGTAAATGTCAAGCCCAGAAGCTTGTCAAAACTTGAGGCCTCCTCAACACGAGAGCCATTCATTTCAATTGATGCCAAATGTGGATCAGAACGTTGATGATGTAAAGATAGAAGCTTGGTTTTAGATGCATTAAAAGTAACCAGCCACTCCTTTCCCATTGTACCACGTGCTCAAGATCGGAGGAGAGATTATTCTATTAATTCTATCAATGTTTATTCTATATATTTTGTTTAATATAAGCTTATTTTAGTAAGTTATTAAAATACAAGTGTATGTAGACTATTAAAAAAAATATGAAATCTATAACTAGCAGTGTCTTTTGATTCCACTATATAAACTCACACATAAATATGGGAGGGGAAGTTATCTTCAAATAATATTTTTAATTTCAAATTAGAGCTACGGACCTTACTAAGTAAATATTAATAAGTCCCTTTAATCCTTTTTTTAATGGAGAGTAGACAACGCATGGTCTTATACTAAGTAAATAATCCTTTTTTTTTCTTTTAATAGACAGTAGAAAATGCATTGTGTTATCGGCAGCTCTCGTTACTCTCACTTCTCCTTATTTGTCTCTTAGTCCCCATTTTTTCAATGAGTGATTTTTCTGACAAAGGGAGAAGAAAATGCTATTTACTAGGTTGGCAGTATTTTGTGTGAACAGTTGCCAGAGATGTTGGAAATTCTGTTTCTTTGTCTATCCTTGTGGCTATGTCACTAGTAAGAGTGCTGGAGGTAAACGTTTCAACTGGGCTGATGTTATCCGCCTGATAGTCAAGGACCCAAATCTCGGATTAACCACTGAGCAAGTCTGTCGACCTATTCCACAAATCCCAAATCCCAATCATGAAAGGTTTCCAGAAAAAATATGCGATCAACCCCAAATCTCCAACATATCCTGTCTGCGTATCCCTCAGCAAACATTCACGTCTATGGAGACTTCAATGCTCACAATGTGGAATGATTAACCCACTCAAACAAGACCGATGACAAGGGGAGGTTCTATCACGATTTCTCCATTGCTTATGACCACACTAAGATTTTCATGAACCCAACCGTGTCTCCGTATGTCTCCTATATGTAGGTCTCCTAGACCTTTTTCTCACAACTTGCCCTGAGCTAGATTCATCTTCCGTTCTGTCTCCACTGGGATCTTCCGACTACTCTGTTGTATCAGTTAAGATCAGAAAAAATATAACAAGGTCAAAAATATAAAGAAAAACAACAGAGATTGCACTCAATAGGGCGTATAAATACCCTTACCGAAATTGAGAATAGCTGTATTTGAGTATGTTGTTTTTTTTGACGTCTACTTCTTTCACTCTTCTTCTTCTGAAACGAACGATGCATGAGAATACGTCTAACTCTGAAACAAATACCCTATTTATTTGCTTCTCCAAAGGTCGTTTTGAATGTGAAGGAATATATAGCTCTTCAG
This sequence comes from Euprymna scolopes, assembly GCF_053919585.1. Lineage (NCBI taxonomy): Eukaryota > Metazoa > Mollusca > Cephalopoda > Sepiida > Sepiolidae > Euprymna > Euprymna scolopes. The sequence continues at coordinate 104,440,036 of NC_136497.1, read as the reverse complement.
AAACAGGCACTCTGAATCAGGCAAAAATTAAACATTGCCCTAGTCATAACGTTTGCCTCTTCACGCATTGTCTAAAATAGCACAGCATATTATGGTTGCAGAAATATATATTTTGAAGGTAAGCAGAGAACGTTAGCTTGATTGACATGGTTTGACGTTGAGATCGTTTGTGAAAGGAAACAGCGAATTGGTCGCTTTAGACTCGTTGGATATTTGAAATAGTTAAGGAATCAGTTGTGGTTTGGAACTGATAATGACTAGGCATCATATTGATAAATAAGTTAGAAAATAACCAGAAACACCTTTTAATTATGGCGACGTATTCAATTAGATACAGTGAAATAAAATATATAGTTTAAGTTAAATTGCAGTTGTATTCATTGTTGCATTGGGATTGAAAGTTAAAGCTACCAACTCAGAGTAAAGTAAATTATGATTAATGCTTTTCTTTAACTGAGGGTTACCACTTATTAAGGCCCGGGGCCCACTCGAGGATAATGGTCACAGAGATTGTCAGTTTGGTGATTCGAAACAATGGGTGAAAAGAACAGAAGGAATTAAAAGGAATTGATTATCCAGGAGAACAGCTCAACAAGTTTTTGTTTTGCATTAGACATGTTATCTAATTTATCTCATTTCTAGAAGGGTTGACACAAGGTCAAGTGTGGGTTTGATGAAAATGTTTCTGTGGAACAAACTAGATTCGAACTTGCCACAACCAGGTTTTCAGTCTATGTATTGTTTTAGTGAGTTCATTGCCCACTAGATTAAGAAGTCGGTTTTGTACTTTGTCAAGAAAAGGAAAATAATTCAGAGTAACAACTCTCTAAATATGAGAGCAGAATTCTATCTTCTGTTGTATCTCACTCTTAATCAAGTGTATGATTGTTTAAAGAGAGAGATACTTTCTAGTATATGATGGTGTATGATTGTTTAAAATTTAAATTAAAATTCAATGCCGCCTGTAGAGCTTTCTTTCTTCAGACTACATGTTTGGGGAGCATATTTCAATACGAGATAATCCCCATTTCTAGTATACGGTGGTGCATGGAAGAGAAACCTAACCAGTGTGAGTTGAACTCATGTGTTGCATGGAGAGAAATGCATATGAGAACGATACAATGAATGTGTCATGTGAATCTTAAAGGCAGAGAACGATTAAATAAGAACGTTATAGAAAAATGTATGCAATATAGAAGACTTCGATCGTATGATCACATTGCAAGAATGGATGAGAGTTTTTGGATTGTTATATGTATAACAGTTGAGGTAGCAGGTTTAGATCACAATAAAAGGTTAAGGGGGAAGTGAAAAAATAGACAAGAGAAAGACGAGGAGATTTTTAGCAGACGCTTAGACGGCGCCAAGTATTTTATAAATTTATGTGTTTAAGATACAAACATGTCACACGAAAGACAAAGTAACAATTCAAAAACAATATAGAATTCTACTAAGCATTTATTGGTCGCGAATCCAACTGTTCTTTAGAACATGTACAAAAATGTTGTGAGTAGAATAGTGTATGTGTGTGCGTATGTGTATGTATGTGGAGAAAAAAGTTTATATAGCGAATTATGTGTCAGTAAACATGCATATGGTGTTTGCCATAAAATTATGGTCACAAGAATATGTTGAACAATGTCTGAGTAGAAAAATGGATACGTATAAGTGTGTGCATTTATGAGTAGAGAAAAGTCTTACGCATCAGCATAGTGTCCTTGTGAGTATAAGCGTACATTACATGTAAAGTGTTCTTTAAAGCAGTCATCAGACCGATATGGTCCACAGAATGCATTTAGAAAAACTGAATAGAATTTTGTCTATGTAGCTATATTTATAGTCACATTAGTAATGCCAACTGGTGTTTCAAAGGGCAGACAATTTGGGTCCGAAAACGCCCTTAAGTATGAGTATGTGTAATTGTATTTAAGAAAATGATGTAATGCTACAGGATAAGTTACTAATAATCGATCATTATGAATTTTGGAACATGACAACTAATCATAACAGATCCAAATGAGGAATATATGCAGCTTAATTTAGTTTTATACAAAGGGAGATGGTGGAAGCCCTCCAATTTTTGTGAAATGTTCACAAGATGTATAAAATATCAAGTAACAAATGTTCACATATTTTAGTCTGTTTAAATTATTTTAAATTCATAATATGGGAACAACTTCGCATTTGAAAATTCAGATATT